>NC_136070.1:1163224937-1163804642 GCF_964261635.1 Lissotriton helveticus | reverse complement strand
ATGAAATAGCCATGAGTCATTTAATTGACTATTCTGGTATGTGTGTTATTATGTTCTGTGAATTATTCACAGTAAATATTTTAATATTCTAAGAACAGAAATAAAATTGTAGCCCCTAAAAGCAGTAATATATATATGTATAACATGTATTTTTTTTTAAATAGGGTTAATTATTGCAGGTTAAAAAGAGAAAAGTAGGAAGGTTTTTTTTTGTCTTTGACAGCTTCAGAGTGAGGAGAAAAAGGGGGCTGAGGAGCGCAGAGCTCGAGGCATATTTTGACCCTGAGGTCTGTAAGGTGGGGGCCAGGAATGCTGGCAGCGGCTGGCTAGCAGCCCAGAAAGTCCTGCACTGAGGGGTTATTCTTAACTCTTGGAAGACTGTGCGAGGCCTTCATGTAGACATCTGCAGCCTCATAAAATAGGGTCTTGTCTCACAGAAGTGCATTCCTTTGTATTTCTACTCTTGAAAAATAATGTCTGCATAGTTGCCTTCATTTAACCGAAAATAAAATGTTGTATTAGTCTTAGACAGAAAATAAGATGAAGTTCTTTCTTAGAATTTTGTACGGCACATGCCTAGGTAAAACCGATTGGCAGATTCAAATTCATTTTTTTATCAGAACAATTGTGGCGCAAAGGACACACAAAGTTTTGCTTTTAGACAGTCAAAGTTAAGGTGGCTTAACATGCTTACATGTTTTAGTCATTGCTAAGTTGACAAGATGGTTACAGTTAAGTACATTTTTCGATTTTGTGTTTTGTTAATGTGTATTATGTTTTGTCTTCTGATTTAAAGTTACAGTTGATATTTTTATGTGTTATGGGAAGTGTTTCCTTTTTGTGTGTTGTGTATTTTTGCTTCTGCCCACAGATCATTAATGGACTGCTCTGGGTGGTTTTTAAGGCTGACAAGACATGTGAGTTGTTTTGACAAAAGGTCATAGTTGTAAGAGGAAAAAGGTGAAATGTGCGCACTGAATGACTATAGGTAGGAAATGAGGGTAGAAAAAGATTGGAACAGACCAAGAATGTTACAGCAGGTGTAGGAAAGTGGTGGAAAAGCAGAGGTCAACAGCAAACGCATCAGTGATGGTCCATTCCACGAGGTGGTGGAACAAGTGTTCCATTTGTATCTGTGGGACCTAATCAACATGCAAATTGCAGAAAGAAGGGTGCTGTCAGCAGTATGTTGAAAGAAGATGTTTTTTTTGCATAACTCCTTTGAAAAGAAATTTTTGTATGTTTTTGTTTTTGTGTTGTTTTGTCAATGCTATTTTTTTATACTGGTACAAGCTCCCCTGTGTTGTGAGGGGATGGTCATGACGGTGCCCATCGCTACACAACAGTTGATTGGACTTGTTCTGGTTACTAAATTTCACAGATATGATATTTCATGCTGTGAACATGACAGACAAAACTTCAACAGTGTATGTCTATTTGGCTATAATGGTATTGAAGAAAAATAAAAGACTTGTACAGGATTAAAAGTGTGTCACCTGCAGTTAGCCATGACTGCCCCTTCCCTAAAAGGACAGGCAGCCCTTGATTAAATACTCCCTGATTGGACCCTAAGGAGGAATTATAAATCTATGGCTTTTGCAAAAGGTGACCTAAAATCTGTGCACTATTGTGGTTTTTGTGTATCACCTGTACTCATGGTGTTGTGTCACAACCCTGACTATCACCTAAGTAATTGTTTTGTTCTTCTATAGATTTTCCTTTTGCCGCCTCTCCCCTAATCAATGTCGCATTGTGCCTACTTATGGGGGACTTTAGCTGTGTCCCAGTCCCATTTCCCTTTTCTGTATTCCTTTCAGCAGTCAGCCCTTTTATTATTGTTGGTGTATTGTTCAGGTCCACACTCCCAGATTGTAGCGATGTATTAGGGACCCCCATATTATGTATAATTCCCTTTTGTATGACCAGGCTGGTTTTCAAGAATTTTCTTCATGCCCACTTGGATGTTTTTTATAGCCTGACTGTCAGGGTAGTGATGGACTGGTTAACTGACCCAATAGGATCTTTTACTATAGTAGACAAGGTTTCCACCTCAATAGAGAATACCTTACGTTTATTTTTTGGAACATGACATAATTTCAATGCCTATTTTAGTTGGGTTTTTGATCCTGCTGTTTTGATTTTTGGTAGGATCAGATGTGTACTAATCATAGAAATGGCAGAACTCTCTAGTTCTTGTCTATTGTTTCCACATTTTTGATCATTAGCCTGTATTGCATCGTGCATGTGATTTCCCATTATTAAAGACAGGTATCTGTATGCCTCTGACAATCTATCATGCGATTTTTCTTTTTGGAGAGGTTCTAGATAAAGAATGTAGGAACACACAGATGTAATCATTCAGAAAACAAAATGTTTACCCTATTAGACAATGCCACTATGAAGTCCAATGTAGCTATCTACCCTTAGATGGCAGAGGATATGCTCTCACATTGTAGTTAGTGAGGACAATGAAGGGGTACCCAATTGAAGAGACTAGCAGTACTGCCTTTTTCTTTTATATCCTATGATAATGACAGTGCATTCTAGACCAGAGTAATCCCATGGCATATGGCCACTCCCTCGAAGATTGCAGGCCACCTGCTTGCAGTCGCATTGTTAAATACAATTAATTGTTTTTCCTTTAATTTGAAGAAAACTAACAACTGTGTCACATTTCATACATCACTAGGTTCTGCAGGATCTTCCAGAGTAAAAAGAAGACACATGATACCCTGCAGAACAGTGATGAAAATGAGTCCTAAACTCCCATCAGTGACAGCTACAAATGAGGGGCGAGCGTCTTGAACCAACAGTCCCAGCACCCAGAAAGTGACAAGGCTGGATTGCGATTGCCAGTGCTTCATCAATGGCATCTCCAAAGCATTGTGCTTGCTCCATCAGACGGTTTTGGACATCAGAGAATAAGGAGGAGCTGGTTTCCTGTTTATTGCTGAAAATGAGTTTCAGTGCAAAAGAGCGAAAGAGAAGGATCCCTGTTGTTGATGACAGGGCTGGTTTGAGGCTTCAGTTTCCTACCTGTCATGTGCTAGTAACCTCTGACAGTGCGCAGTCCCCTGACTCCCTTGGCCTGAGTTTTGGTCAACTCCCTTTTTCTTTGCTCCAACAGAAGGGCAGTGCACCGGAGGATCCAAGATTGGCAAAAGGCACTACATTTGTGGTACCCATGTGGAAAGGAAATTAGAATGAAAGAGCAGCCCAAGCGCCTTCTGACACTGCATAACAAGTGTTGGAGCCTGATAGTGTTGCTGAACGTGAAAGCCTGTTGCTCTTTCTTGATTAACAGCACTTGGGTCCGCACGATATGATCTGCGCCCATGACCACCGAAGAGCATGGTATCTGTAGTGCCTGCCGCAGAGGAGAGATATTGGTGCACTGCCTTGAGACATTGAGACTTTCGAGTGAGCTGTGAATGTTTGCTAGGAGGGCAAACCAACAGACACTAAGAAGCACCATTGTCATGGAAAGGCATGGTTTGAGAGGCCCCACGCGGAAGGAGGTAATGGAAGCAGATTTGATGGACGATAGAAGCCTACCAAAGAGGCTTAAAATGGACTTTGGGCAGAGTTGCACAAGCAATTACAGCCTAATAATTTAGAGCAAATGTTAGATATGTTCCAAAATGGTCCAACAAAAAATGGATTTGTGTGACTGTTCTTACTGTTTTCTGACATCATTTAAGAGTAGTATTCTGTTTAATAGAACAGTATCAGGCCTGTATTCAGACAAAGAGTATCACCATTTCACCTGAAAGCATTGTTAATATCTAAGGCCCATTTGATACCACACAAGGACTGACACAGATGGAGTAGTGATAGTCTCTATTAGCTGTAGGGCCCATGGATTGCTTCCCATTCTGATTAGCAAAGGATGATCTGGTTTTGCCACTATTCAAGTTATATGTGTGTAGGTTGAGAGATCTAATTATGGTAATATGTATATATATACATATATATATTTTATTTAAACTCCAAGCTAAGTAATTAGGGAAAGGAAGATGTCCTGGAGTGCAGTGCATGCAGATCGAGAGAGGTCCAGAAAATAATGGACATTTGATCTAGACACGTTTGATTGTTGCCTTGGCATGGCAAAAGGAGCGCCTGTTGAACTGCATTTTTAAAATTCCATTTTGTGTTGCCATGCTCTAGGCAACTTGTCTGAAAACTGTCCTCCACATCCCCATTGAATCTTGCACAACCCCCTGCTCCTTATGGTCGAGCCAATTCCAAGAATCCTGCCTGTGTGCCTTCCCCCAGTTGTGCCAGAGACTCAGCTACATCCTGTCCATTGTTGGTAACTCAGCCTGTCACACTAGCTGCCCTGTGACCACCCCCAACTGAAAGAGGAAGCACGAGGTTAGGCCCTGAAACCACACCAACTAATAGAGGAAGCACAAGGCTGTACACTGTGACCACACATTCCTGTGGTTCTGCCAATTCTGGGAACCAGCAGCAGATAGTTCCTGTTTTAAGAAATAGTTCCTGTTCTTGACTGTAAGACACCCTGCACCTGGCATCTTAGTTCATCGACCACACATTTCTGTGGTTCTGCCAATTCTGGGAACCAGCCAGATAGTTCCTGTTTTAAAAGATAGTTCCTGTTCTTGACTCTAAGCTGAGAGATAAACCCCCCGGATGAGGAAGGGCCATCAACTGAAATGAGCACATTTCGACACATTGCATGCACTCTCACGAGACACAAGACACGCCCATACCTTGACACATCTTGTTGGAAATTACTGCTTGTCACTTCCCTGTTTTTGCCTACTGACTGAATCTGTATAAATATTCTGCTGTGTGAATAAAGCATCAGACCACTCCTGAACCCGCTTGGCGAAGGAGCTCTCCCTTAACTCGAGTTATTGAATAAATCCCTCTTTACTCGAATACCACGGACTCCTCTCTTTACTTAATTTAAAGTATTTACTAATATAGAAATTCAAAGATAATGTAATATTAAATATTTACCACAGGGTTAGGAGTGGTTTCACATTTCTCTTTTATTGGTGCAGTTTTTAATACTGTATGGAATTATTAGGTTATTGTTTCAAATGTTTACCATTGAGCTATTTCAATGGTCATGAACTCGTGGGAATGTTTGTAGTATGTTGCGGAGTTGATTTTAATGCTTTAATTTCCTTGCAAAAAAATTGAAGATCTGGAAAAGAACAGAAAATGTGACTTTTATTTACTGTGTATGCCTTCATTTTTTTAAATTTAAATACAGTTGTATTTTTTTTTCATGGCAGCACCAATAGGGTTCATTGTACTTAATTGTGTTAAACATCTGTCGGAATAGGATTATTAATTTTAGTTCCCTACCCCCATCCAGCACCTTCCCTGAGGCTAACAACGGTATGAGTAGGAATAGTAATTTTCCCCCACCGCAATTCAGCACCTTCCCTGAGACAAACACTTGTTATGTTAAAATGTTATGTTAAAAATATTTGTAGAGCGCACTTACACCAGGCGGTTGCATGGCACTGTGAGCGGGAGACAGCAGTAGTATAATGACAGAAGCTTACTCATATGCCTATGAAAACAGAAGGGTCTTAAGGAGTGTTCTGAATTGGACGTAGGAAGTTACTGATCTGAGTTCCGTGGGGAAGGGATTCCAGAATTGAGGGGCCAGGAGTGAGAATCTAAAGACCACCGTGTTTTTACCGTTTAAAGGTGGATGGAGAGAAGGTTCAAGTGGGAGGATTGAAGTTCATGAGAGGGGACATAGCGATGGATCATGGATGAGATGAATGCAGGGCCGTGACCGGGTAGGGCTTTGAAGATGGTACAGCCCAGTTTAAAAGCACAGCGTTTAGCCACTAGGAGCCAGTGGAGGCTCTTCATCAAGAGACGGACGTGTTGGTGTCTGGGTTGATGGAAGATGAGCCTAGCTGCTTGGTGCATCGGCTATTCTCCTATGCCGATGCCACCCAAATTGTCTTCTCTCTGTCAGGCAGAGATGAGAACAGCCCCTCTGCTCTAAAGCTCGGCTTTGTACGCGTGGCCTAGTGGATGCAGAAGAACTGTCTGAAATGAAACGGGGAGAAGACAGAGGTGGTGATATTGGGAAAGAATAAAAACCTATGGGGCCCCCAACATTGACCTAGTGATATGGGACAACTTCCACAACCAGCCACAGTGGTTCGCAACCTTGGTTTCCTTGTTGATGACAAGTTATCTATGAGGCAGCAGGCTACAAAGGTTGCAGCAATCTGCTTTTCCATCTTAAGATGGCTCCAGAGAATTTTATGGATGCTTCCCCTATCCACTCAGAGAACTGTTGTCCAGGCGTTGGTTGTTTCCCACCTGGATTACGGTAATGTTCTCTATTTGGGAGCTGATGCTGCAACCATTAAGATTCTTCAGGTAGTCCACAATGCGGCTGCCCGCCTGCTTCGGAAGGTTCCTAGGAGAACTTCAGCATCTTCTGCTCTGCGTGACCTACACTGGCTTAAAATCTCAAGCCGGATTAAATTTAAAGCCTTATGTTATCTGTTCAAGATTAGGCAGGGCACAGCCCCTAAATACCTACAGAACTTAGTTCAACCATACAGGACTCATCGAACCCTTAGATCTTCTGGGAATGGAGACTTTGTTATCCCAAGATTCGAACTTGCCAGAATGGGCGGGCGGTCTTTCACTCATCTAGGGCCCAAGCTCTGGAACGCTCTACCAGTTGCTCTAAATTTGGAGAATAACTTGCTGCGGTTCCGGAAGGGACTTAAGACCTTGCTTTTTGAGTGATCTGCCCGTTGTCCTGGTCTGCTCGATATTACCTGATACTTCTTTCTTCTTGAGTCTATCCCTAGCGCCGGGAAACCCACTGCGGGTAGCTGTTGCGCGTTACAAGTTAAGTAAATAATAATAATAATAATAATTGCAGACGGAGCTGATAGGCCGGGATGCCAACATAGAGTGAGTTGGCATAGTCAACGCGAGAAAAGACCAAGGCCAGAAGAACTAGGGTCAGGGCCCGGTGGTTAAGATACTGCAGATCTTCCAGATTATTTGTAAGTAGAAGAAGCAGGTTGATACCATCGCGCCAATCTGAGATTTCATGGAGAGATCGTTGCTTATTATCACCCCTAGGCTTTTTACGGAGTCTGCTGGATGAGGAGAGTTGCCTAGGGGGGCGGGGGGGGGGACAAAAGTTAGAGTTCCAGGGGTTAGAGGTACATTCGGTCAAAATCAGCTCAGTCTTTTCGGGGTTGAGTTTTAGTTGATTGGCATACATCCATTAGCTGATGAGGCTCATGGTGGTTTGAAAGTTGGAAACTGTGATGTTAATGGAATCAATTTCAAACACCAACTGGAGGTCATCGGCATAGTTAAAAGCTACAACTTTACTATTGCATAAGGACTGAATCAGAGGTAGCATGTACAGATTAAATGGAGGGGTGAGAGAGAGGACCCCTGGGGAACCACGCATGTCAGCCTGACTTTCTCAAATGAAAAGTTGGCGAGACAGACTGCCTGGAATTGGTTGTGTTGGAAGGAGGAAATCCACCTCAGAGCTAGACCCTGGATCCAGCATTGCTGACACGATCGATCAGGAGGTCATGATCGACCATGTCAAAAACGGCTGACAAATCTAGGAGTACCAGAGCCTGAGTGATGTTTTGATTTGGCCCCCTTCCTAAGCTCCTCCATGACTGCTAGGATGACAGACTCCGTGGTGTGTGCAGGTCTGAATCCTGCTTGCTGGGGGTCAAGGAACTGAGAGCATTCAATAAATAAGCTGAGGCAGTTTGCTACATGGCCCTCTAGAATCTTACTAAGGTAGGGGAGTAACGAAATAGGGCGAAAGTTGCTCAGGATCAAGGGGTCAGCGTTGTTTTTTTTAGGATTGGGACAATTTCGGCATGTTCAAAGGTGTCAGTGACAGGTGTCAGGGACTGAGCCTTGTCTAAGAGAGTTGTTGAGGAGCGAGGAGGGGTCTGGACAGGTAGAGAAAGCTTCTTGTAAGATGTGAGGATGGCAGCAATCAGTAGGGGAGCCAGATACAACTTTTTTTAATAGGACGAGAAACTCTTCCCTGGAGATCAGTGGTATTTGATCCAACACATGGGAATTTATGCATGTGGTGGGGGAAGCTGTTGAGAGTGTGGGAGTGGGGATGCTGCTATTGATGGTGGCAATTTTCTCCATGAAATAAGAGTTCAGGTAATCACATAGTGATTGTGAGGGGACAGGGTTTGCTATCACTCTGTTGGGTTGTGATAGCTGGTTGACTATAGAAAATGTGTCCTTGGTCTTAGTGGCTGAATTCGTAATTTTCAAGGAGAAGTAAGTTGCCTTAGTCTGGAGGATGGAGTTTTTATAGTCTTTTAGAAGGGTAATGTAGGTGGCTTTTTTATCTGGGGCATATGCTCACCTCCAGTTGCGCTCGGCTTGCCTGAGTGCTAGTTTCTTTGTTTTCAGCACATCGGAGAACCAACGTTGAGCATCATGGGGGCGTTTGAGTTTGGTTCTCTTAAAAGGAGCGACGATGTCGCTTGTTGGAGAAGGTATAGTACATTTTCCCCCACCGCCATCCAGCACCTTCCCTGAGGCAAACACCTGTTGGAGTCGGAATGGTACTTTGCCCCCACCACCATACAGCATCTTCTCTGAGGCAAAAACTTTTTTGTGTTGAATCCATAATTTTGCCCCACTTCACTTACAACCATGCGCCCTGAGGTAAATTCTGACTAGAAAAAATGGTTAGGGGTTCTGCCCACCTCACCCTCCCGTACCTGAGCAGGAGACATCCAAGGATGAAAAAGTAGAAATAAATGGTACTGAAGGGATCAATCCACTTTTAATCATCGAACAAGAAACAATTAATTATCTTGTGATTTTTGAATTATACACTGGAAAAGTATATATTACTTCATATACACATATATGAGCGGACAGCCAGAGAGGCAGCACAAATAACACAGTCTATATACAACACATCACATGTGCAATATATACAAATATACAAAACATTTACAATATCAAAAACACTTCTCTGTACCCTCAAGACAAAAAATATATACAAATATATATACACACCAATTTACATATGTACCTCCTCTTAAATAGGGGTGGAGTATACAACAAAAAGGTAGTCCCAAAAACCAAAGCACCAGGGGGTTGACACCTCAACCCAGCCTACATTTGTGTTGGTGCACCTAGGGAAAAAAATCAAATCTTCCTTGAATTTTAACAGGGGACTCCATTCGAAGTAAGAGGTGTCGACGCAGTCGCGGTCGCGTTTCAGCCAGATGATATAGGCTTCATCAGGACATGGGTACTCTAATCTTCACGGCCCTGGCAAAACCTAGTGCAGGTACCGCCGGCCAGCCCACACAACCACCCAAGAGGGTGGGGTAGGAACCACCGTCTCGGCTCTAGTCTCGAGAATTCTTATATCTTCACTGTGTCCGCCCAGATAGAAAGAAAAATATATTTCAGCAGTGGCTCAAGTCTCACAGTCTTTCTTCGGTTTTCAACAAGGTCGGCGGCACATAATTACAGTGCTCGCTGCGGCGTCTCTCCAGTAAACCCACCAGAAAGCTCGGCTTGCCTGAGTGCTAGTTTCTTTGTTTTCAGCTCATCGGAGAACCAACGTTGAGCATCATGGGGGCGTTTGAGTTTGGTTCTCTTAAAAGGAGCGACGATGTCGCTTGTTGGAGAAGGTATAATACATTTTCCCCCACCGCCATCCAGCACCTTCCCTGAGGCAAACACCTGAGTCGGAATAGTACTTTGCCCCCACCACCATACAGCATCTTCTCTGAGGCAAAAACTTTTTTGTGTTGAATCAATAATTTTGCCCCACTTCACTTACAACCATGTGCCCTGAGGTAAATTCTGAGCACTAATTTTCTAATTGACACTCCAGGGCATACTACTATTATTAATTTTAAATACAATCTTAGTAACTTATTTTATTTTTTATTTTTAATGAAACATTATTAAAACTGGTGTTTTATAAAACCAGTTAATTTATTTAAGATACACTTACTTTTTTGAGTGTCTTTAGAGAGACTGAGGCAGAAATCTGTGGGTTAATAAAAAAATTATTATTACAAAATATTCAGGGCTTTTAGTTTATGTGTGTTTGATGTGACACTTTTACTTACTTGATCTGTAGGTTGCAGTGTTCAAAAGCAAATTGTCTTTTTTTTCTCCATGCTTCGATGCGTGTGCACACCTGGAAAGTCAGTGATCCACTGAGCACAAAATGGTGGATGGCTCAATTTATACGTTTTTGGGTGCTGAATGGTGATTGAAAACAATATATGTTTTAAAATATGCATTTTAAATTTAGAAATTAAATCTAAGTATCTAAATTTAATATTTGGAAATACATTTTTGTTGTTGCTTGTTTAGAATGGCAGCCATTTTGGTACATCAATGAATCCAGAGTTATTAATAATAATAGAGAAAGGACACTGCTTCGTTTTGTACCAGCGTTATTTTGAATAGTTTTTTAAAACCTTGATAGATACTGTAAATGTTCTTTCTCGATTTTGTTTTCTAATTAATTTCTCAAAGTGAAGTGTTACAGTTTTTTTCAAAAAAACTTTGAGATTCTTATAATCTTTTTTTACAGTTCATTATATTTGCGTTGTAATGGTATGTGTTGTAATGGCATACGTTGTTATGGTGTGCGTTGTAATTTTAGTTATAATGCTGGTCTATAGGACTGCGTTGTAACGGTATTCATTGTAAAATCATGTGTTGCAGTGGTTTTTGCGTTGTAATGACCTCGTGTAGAAGCATGCACTGTAATGGTATGCATTGTAATGTTATAAATATAAGGTAAGAATATGGTTAAGATTAACTTAACACAAAACCCTAACATTGTATAGGTATGGACTGAAAAAATGTAATTAATTTTCATAATAAAACAGTTATCTTTGAGTTTAAAACAATATTTAACTGCAGCAGGGGTACATCTTATTTTTGTCTCTTTATAAATGGCACTTAAGTATAGTTTTCTGAAATACAAAAGTTTTGGGCAAGTGCATAGTATATTTGTATGGGTGTCCATTATATATCCACAGAGCTGGCATGCAATCTTGCCTTTGAACACTCAATTCAATTCAATTCAAAGATGCTTTATTCGGTATGTAAAAATACAACCATATAGCAACAAACATAGAAAAAAAAATAACTAAATACAACATACATATATATCAATTTGGATTCCAAATACCTAGGTTGCGTAAATACATTATACATATGACGACACATGTCCGACAGTCTTAAAAATGCTTTTAGGTACGTTTGTCTACAGATGTATGTACAAAATTTAGCAGTATCAAAGTGCAAAATCTATTATATCATCCTCACAGATGCATAATTTCTATGGAGACAAATTTCTACCAGTTCCAAGTACATTTGGTTACTTATAACTGTGCAAATTTAGCAATATTAAAGTGCAAAAATAATTATGTCATCCTTACAGATGCATTAAACCTATGAAGCATACTTCCACTAAAATATGTGCAACATGGCAGAATAAAGTGCAAAACAACTATACCATTTTTTTTTTCTAAGTACAATGTACAATAGCAGCGTTTGTCCGTCTCTAATAGATGTGCAAATTAGCATGATAAAGTGCGGAGTGTCAAAAACTATCCTTCCTAAAGTGCAGTGTGCCTTTAGCAACACAAGTCCAGATACTTTGGGAATCTGTCTCACTATGTTCTGCTAGCTATGGTAGTATAAATTATGAAATATTCAGTTTCAGCACAATAAAATATACAGAAAATGCATCATTAATTGAAGTCATAAAGTAATGAATTTTCGAACAGAAATGCAATTTTAAAATATAAGTGGCCACATGGAAACATACATCAGGGGTCTCTAAATTAAACATCAGTTGCATTGCTGTTTGAATACCACGCGTATTGTATTTTAAAAAGATGGGTTTCAGATCAAATTTCCTAAAAGAAGTATAAAAATTACATGATAACATAAAGTGACTAGTGCTCTGTTTGGATTTATCATCACAGGGACAGAGACAGGTACCAGGTTTCTTAGCCGCGGGGAATGCTACTAAGTGATGCACAATTCCCAACCGAAGACGGTTCAATACAAAGCGGTGGGAGTTAATACTAACAACAGTAAGATAAGTTTGGAAGCCTCCGTTAATGTTATATTCCAGGTAGAGATTAAACGTACTCTGTTTGACATATCTTTCCATCCTAATCCCGACCATATATTTAAGGAATGAGACTTTAAGCTCCCGCTTCGACAGCGTAGGCCCCGTTATTGGGTCTTTAAAAATATTTAGACCATACAGGGTTTTGTACCAATGTTGTATGTGGCTTAACCAGGGAATATTTGATCGACGTTCGAGCTTAATACAATCAGTAATTACATCCTGGGTAAACTTTGTCTCTTCCTTTGCCCAAATTGAGCGCCATAGGGACAAAGGACGTAAAACAATTAAATCATTAACATAATTCAAGTCAAGTTCCCTGTGTATTATCTCGGTTGAGGCCGTAGCCAGGGCGCAAATTAATCGTTTTAAAAACACATTCTCCTCGCGTTGGATCAAATTCGCACTCTGGGCATCATACCCCCATACCCCGGCCCCGTATAAGGCTGATGTTATACATCTTACTTTAAATAATAATAATAATAATAATAATCCACATTTGTATAGCGCACAATCACCCGTTAGGGTCTCTAGGCGCTGGGGGCCGTCGGGAAGATTAAGCAAGCTATTGCCCAGAGTCGCATGGTGCTGGGCTAACCTGCCGCCGGAGCCGGGGATCGAACCCTGATCCCCAGATTCCAGCGTCAGTCGCCCTGGCCGCGGCGCCACACCTCTCCCACATATGGACAACATTTCATGAATTCTGCGGCCCCCTAATTTAGCAGCAAATCTAAAAATACAACTTGTATTCTTAACCATTTTGAAAAGAACACTTTTTTGTTCACTGGCCCATCTTCCGTCTCCTGAAAAAGTAATGCCTAAGTAACAAAAACTCCTAACAGATTCTAATCTCTCCCCGTCTAGGAAAAAAGACTTACATTTTCTTGGTTTCTTACCACATATCATTGTAACCGTCTTCCCTTTGTTAATTTTCAGCTTCCTACTTTCAGTAAATACGTGGAACTGGTTAATTAAGTGCTGCAGTCCATTATGAGTTCTAGAAAGAAGGACCGCGTCATCCGCGTATAATAGGATTGGGATTGGGTTACTATTAATGATAGGTGCATCTGCATTGGTCTGTCTTAGGCTGTGGTCAACTTGATTTATAAAAAGGGAGAACAGGAGAGGGGCCAGTACACATCCTTGACGGATGCCTCTCCTGGTTTTAAAAAAGGGGGTACACTCTCCATCTGCTCCGAATCTAACTTTACTGGACAAATTATTGTACAGCCTGGCAAGCAGATGGATAATTTCAGTAGGGGCCCCCATCTCCAGCAGGGTAGGCCAGAGCAGTGCGTGTTCCACCAGGTCGAATGCTGAGCTCAAGTCGGCAAAGCACAAGAAAAGATTACCATCCTTAGCTTTAGTGTACTTGCCGACTATGAGTTCCAGGTTCACGCACTGCTCCATTGTGCCCATCCCCCTACGAAACCCATACTGTACTGGGGATAAGATGTCATTTTCCTCAACCCAGGCTTCCAATCTCACTAGTAGGACTCGACTGAGGATTTTGACTATCGAGTCCAGAAATGAGATGGGGCGATAATTTCGAGCTTCGGACCTGGATCCTTTTTTGTAAAGGGGCACAATGATTGACTGTCCCCATGTCAGTGGTAGGCTGTCCTCCACGGCCGCATTAAAATAGCGTGTCAATATGGGTGCCCATAGAGTCATTTCGTGTTTATAAAAGTCCATGGGTACCCCATCGGGCCCAGGTGCTTTACCACCCTTACTATTTTTAATCGCCTCTGTAACTTCATCCAAAGTTAAAAGCAACTGCATTTTCTGCCATTTAGGGCATGGTGTTATGTCAGTATTTAAAATGGACCCATCTAGATTAAAAGCAGAGTTAAAAATTTCTGAAAAATGAACAATCCATGCGTGGCAGTTAACATGAGAACTGACTTCGGGAATATTGTCATTCTTTAAAAAGGGACCATTTATAGTTTCCCAGAATAATTTGTGGTCTTTTGTTTCGGCAGCCATATCTAATTTATACCACGCATCGTTTTACAACTCTTTTTTTCTGGATGCTAAGGCAATTTTATAATTATATCGCTCTTCTCTAATTCTATCATTATCTCTTGGTTTATCATCAAGTGCTGTTTTAAACTTTTTTAGTGTCTGAGCACAGTGCTTGTCAAACCACATCGTTTTCTTCCTTTTAGGCTTATTATTTCTTACGGCCAGAGATTTCTCAACAGTATTCGTTATTTTCAAAAAGTTAGAAAGTAAGGTGGATGCGATCACATTAGGCGCTAGGCAATAGTCAACCTCTCTACTACATTTACTGATAGTATCCATCATCAATTTATTAGGGTCTATTTTGGTCCATTTGATCCTCGTGCCGTTTGGTCTCTCGGCCGTGATCCCTTGGACGGGTCTACCATACACATTTATTTTTGGGCCCCAACCCATTAATTCCACTGATATACTATTGTGGTCACTCACTGGTTGCTCTATTACCCAGACATTGGAGTAGACTGAACCATTGGACATCAAAATATGATCAATGTTTGAGTGGGCATCTCTCCCTCTAAATGTTGGGCGTTTTTCATTTTTTTTGTTCTTTGTACACTCTAGTAGCTCCAGATTTAATTTAGCTACCAGGTTGTTCAGTGCACTACCGTAATTACTGTGGGGGAAGTGATTAAAGATAGTGCTGTCACCACCCGGATGCTCTTCTCGATGGCCACAAATCCCCTTCTGGGCGTGACTACATGCTTGGATATTAAAGTCTCCTACCCAGAGTATTACAGGGGTTTTATTTGAACGTGCGATTGTTTCTTCTATTGCACACTCAATATCTGGGACAATCTTACCCCGATTTGGCCCCACAATGTTATTATAATAATTCACAATAACTAGATCCCTACCTTTACTATGTGTTAATCGCAATACTGACGCGTACTCACCCACCTCCACATATCCCCCTGCATTAAATTCTGTTAATTTAGTGGAAACCAAAGTCAGCAGGCCGCCCTTTGCTCTGCCAGCCTTGGATGCCACTGCAGCCACGCTATAAGAGGTGTAACCATCAACTTGTATTTGATCTCTGTGCCACGTTTCTTGCGGGCATATTATATCATACCCCTGTATAATGAAATTTTCCCAAAATGGGGTAGAAAGTTTAGCGGCAATTCCCGCTATATTCAAAGTGGTGACCATAAGAGAATCGACAGGGGTGTCTTGTGTATCCTCAGGATGATTGGACAAAGGTGATGTTCCTAGAATCTCAGTCATATTAGTATCTATAGGTATATTTACATTTGTCACAATTGCATCATTGTCTATACATTGTTCAGTACTAGTCAAGTTTAAATTTAACTTGGTTACATCATCTACCCCACTTTGGCCCCCTTGCTCTTGTTCTTGTTTGATTGTAGCTATGTCACCAGATACAACAATGTCAGGAAGTGAGACCATGGATGGTACATTCAGTCAATCGTTCTCCTCTAGTGAGTTGAACACCTGAAATCTGTTACAAATCGGAACCGTAAAGTTGTCATATATATTATACAATGAAGATGGAATGGGGGGAACATTGGGGTAGTTAATAATAATAATAATAATACTGAGTTTTATAGAGCGCATACAGCTACCTCCGTAGGAAGTGTCCCGGCGCTAGCAAGAACAGTGCGAGTCATAGTGCAAAGAGACGAAATTAGTGCGTAAAAAGCCATGTTTTCAAAAGACTTCTGAAACAGGGTTCAGAAGGTGCTTTTTGAATTTCCTGTGGCAGGGTGTTCCAGAGCAATGCCGTACTAACGGAAAAGGCTCTGCCACCCAAACGCGCCCTTTTCACTCGCGGGACTTGGAGATGGACCTTATAGCTAGACCTTAGAAGTCTGACCTGAGAGTATCTAGGCAGTCGTTTTTTACAATAATTTGGGCATGTCCCATAGAGGGCTCTATAGGCCAAGGTGAGCGCCTTAAATTTTATGCGACTTGCCACAGGTAGCCAATGCAACATACGCAGATGAGGAGAGATGTGATGTCTAAAAGAGACCTGCGTGAGTAATCTGACCGCCGAATTCTGAACAATTTGCATCTTTTGCAGCAGAAACTTCGGGAGACCTAAATAAAGGCCATTGGCATAATCCAGCCTTGAAGTAATCGTGGCGTGGATGATCGTTTTGCGGCAGCTCACCGGGAGCAGTTGGAGGAATCTGCGTAGGCTCCTCAGTTTGCCTATGCATCCTCCGACAACCTTCTGTATCTGAGGGGCAAAAGACAGGCCATTATCCCATGTAACCCCCAAATTTTTTGCCTTTATGCTGGGAGATGGTGCGGGACCCATCTCGTCCGGCCACCAAAACTCAGCGTGGGGGTGGGTGCTTGTGCCAAAGAAGATCACCTCTGTTTTGCCCGCATTAAGCTTCAGCTTGTTGGTATTCATCCAGCAGGCTATGTCTCGAAGGCAGCCCTTACAGTTAGAAAAGGCTGCCTCGGAAACCTCGGAGAATGGGAAAACCAACTGGGTGTCATCCGCGTAAGAAATTGCGGTGACTCCCCAGTTGGCAATCAGCGTGAACAGCGGGGCCAAATAAATATTAAAAAGCAACGGGCTCAGGGCAGAGCCCAGTGGGACCCCGCAGTTCAATCTCCTAGAGTCTGAGGAGAAGGTGCCCAAGGCCACCTTCTGCGATCTATTAGACAGATAGGAGTGAAGCCAGCCCAGTGCCTGAGCTTGGAGGCCGATCTCAGACAGGCATTGTAATAGCCTGTCGTGATCCACCGTGTCAAAGGCGGCCGATAGATCCAGGAGCACCAGCATTGCTGATGCTCCTGAATCCAGTGACCACCTGACTGACTCAGCCACCTCAATCAGGGCGGTCTCGGTGCTGAAGCCAGCTCTAAAACCTGATTGTGTTTCATGGAGAACGTTGCTGTCCTCCGTGAATTTATTCAGTTGTCTCTGGATTAATTTTTCAAGCATTTTGCCCGGTGCAGCCAGTAAGGAAATGGGACGAAGATTACTCAAACCTCCTGGGGCCCCGTTTGGCTTTTTTTTCAACGGTAGTATAGTTGCGTGCTTCCAGCACTCTGGGAACACTCCGGAAAAAGTGGACGCATTCCATATGTGTTGGAGAATAGGTGCCACAAACTCTGCCATCAAACTCCAGAGTTTAGGTGGACAGGGATCATCAGGAGATCCCGACTTGCATCTGTTGATTTCCCACAAAACGGCATCTCGTGTGACTGGTTGAAATTGACTCAGAGTTAGTTGCGGCGCTCTATGCTCCATTACATCTGATTTGGCAGTGCATGCTGCGGGAGTAAAAGAGTCAGATACTTTCAGAATTTTATTCTCAAAATATTCAGATATAGTACCACAGAGTTTGTCTGACGGAGTCACTTCCAGCTCAATACATCTGGGTTTAAAGAAAGACTCCACTATCTTGAACACTTCTTTAGAAGAGTGTTCTGCTTGTTGGATGGAAGTGGAGAAAAAAAGTTTCCTTGCACTTTTTATGGATTTGTGCAGAGCGCGGATGGCGGCCTTATAGCGGGCCCTTGCCCGGCTGCAATAGTCCGCCCTCTAAAGTCGCTCTAACTTTTTACAGGCGGATTTCTGCACCCTCAGTTCCTCAGAGAACCAGGGGGCGGAGGGCGAATCTCTGCGGGACATTGCCTGTTGATGTGTATAGCTCTGGGATGCTTGAAAGGCTGCGTTGTAGTTTGTCTTCCTAATTGGTTCCTATAGAAATAATCAAGGAGGAACAGCGTGGTGTTGTATTCATGGTTTGATGGTATAGGGGCATTTAGAATCGAATCTCTCGCCCATTCAGTGGTCCTGTAGTTTATAACTATGCAATCCCCATTTATCTCTTTTTTACTTGGGCCCACCCATCCTACCCTCTGAGTGGAATTAATCTGGCTAGCCCCTCGCGTTGGGAAACCACAATTTTTCACAAGCCAGTGCAAGGTTTTGTTTTTCAGGGTTCCCTGATTTTCAAATTGAGTAGGCTGCAGTTTGGGTACATTTGCAAGGATAGCTACATATGGTCTGCATTCCGGTGGTAAGTTAATTGTGGCAGGGATGATATTGTTAGTGTGGCGCCTGGGGACCGACAAGTTCTTGTTGTTATGAGTGCGACCACCTGTCTCCCTTTGACCTCCAGCAACTTTCTGGGCAGTTGTTATATTTGGGGCAGCAGTTGTTAATGTATTTGTTCCACTTGTGGCTGCTACCAAGTTCACTACCGTGGTCGGTACACTAGGAACTCTGATTGCCAAACTTGGCGTATTTTTATTGGGCGGTGCATTAACTGTGGGGTACTTAACTTGTGTGCCCAGATGTTCTAGAATGTCTAAATTAGCTACGCCCAGTTTTTCCAGATTCTCTATTTTATTATTTAGAGATTCTAAGATTTCAGTTACTGGTGCAATATAGGATTTTATCATTTTCTCTAAATGTTGCACCAGTCCCTCAAAACTGGTTGGGGTTATTTTTTCCTTTGAATGTATTTTACCACTATTTTGGTGTACCTCACCCTCCCTCTCATGGTCTATTGCAGTTTGGGATACTCTCTTCCCTTTACGTCTATATCTCTTGCCCTGCTTGGTGACTACCAACACTTTTCTGCTGTAAGTAGATTTCCTTTTGAGCCGGGCATGCCCGTGGTCAATTGTACTATTTGGCAAACTAGGGCTGGTTGAATCTGCAATAGGGGTAACACCATTAATATCACTGTCATCCAACTCCCCTATATCATTAGACACATCATTCAATTTTATGGGTAGCGGCATGACACTTGTTGTCAAGTTGGTCGTAAGTGATAATCTACTCTCCCTAGCGGAGAACACAATAGGTTCGGATCACTGAAAGAATATCGACTACCACAATATCGAGTACCCAAAATATCGAGGTGAAAATATCTACTACAAAAATATCGAGTTTGTATGTACAAACAGGTAAGTACAAAAATATCGACTACAAAATATCGTTTACAAAAATATCGTTGTAAAAAATATCGACTTTACTAAAAACAATGTTTAATTACATTAATATAAAAAATTAATTACTAAAATATAATTAACAATACTTAAAATAACTTTTAATAATTAAATATTTAATGAAAGTAAAAAAAAAATATATTTTTAATCATATTTCTTAAAACATATATATATAGTAACAACATTTAATTAAATAATAGGCAATATTGTATATTTACCCCAAAAACCCAAAACTGACCCTGAACCCTAAAAATACCCCTTTACCCAAAAACTGAAAACTGACCCTGAACCCTAAAAATACCCCTTGACCCAAAAACTGAAAACTGACCCTGAACCCTAAAAATACCCCTTTACCCAAAAACTGAAAACTGACCCTGAACCCTAAAAATACCCCTTTACCCAAAAACTGAAAACTGACCCTGAACCCTAAAAATACCCCTTTACCCAAAAACTAAAAACTGACCCTGAACCCTAAAAATACCCCTTTACCCAAAAACTGAAAACTGACCCTGAACCCTAAAAATACCCCTTTACCCAAAAACTAAAAACTGACCCTGAACCCTAAAAATACCCCTTTACCCAAAAACTGAAAACTGACCCTGAACCCTAAAAATACCCCTTTACCCAAAAACTAAAAACTGACCCTGAACCCTAAAAATACCCCTTTCATTTAACATAATTAGCAATTAATCAATTAAATAAAATTAATTACCAATTACATTTTAATTAATTAACAAACATTTTTTAATTAACAATTAATTAAATATTACTACCAATTATTAAATTAACATATTTAATTAATTATAATTAAATTACTTCCCACCCTATTCCCCTATAAACCCACAACCCGCTAGAGAAAATACATTATTTTAATTGACATAATTAGCAATTAATCAATTAAATAAAATTAATTACCAATTAAATTTTAAATAATTAACATATATTATTTAATTACCAATTAATTAATTATTACTACCAATTAATAAATTTACATATTTAATTAATTATAATTAAATTACTTCCCACCCTATTCCCCTATAAACCCACAACCCGCTAGAGAAAATAAATTATTTTAATTAACATAATTAGCAATTAATCAATTAAATAAAATTAATTACCAATTAAATTTTAAATAATTAACATATATTATTTAATTACCAATTAATTAATTATTACTACCAATTAATAAATTTACATATTTAATTAATTATAATTAAATTACTTCCCACCCTATTCCCCTATAAACCCACAACCCGCTACAGAATTAAATTACACAATAATTAAAAAAATAATTAATTAAAAAAAAAAAAAAAAATTGACACTTTTCACACATATTATAACATAAACACACTATAAATAATTAAATATTATTTAAAAAACTATATTTTTTACTATCTAGATTATATACTTGGATATTTTCACTGTCTATATTATTTACAGTCGATATTACTTCACTTACCTTAAAAACGATATTTTGGCTGTCGATATTCTGTCTAGTCGATATTTTCTCCAAACGATATTTAAAACTCGATATTCTGTCCAGACGATATTTTGGAGTCGATATTATGTCTGTGCACCAATAGGTTCTAAAGGTTGTGGTACAGCAATCCGATTTTGGTCATTCCCTGGCAGGCCTGCAAAAGATTGTAATAAAAGGGAGTCATGTGATGACGTTGTTTCGTTTGTAATATTTGCAGGTGTATTAGCTACTTGTGGCAATTGGGTTATTAAACATCTGCTAGGTGGTAATGATAGTCTTCTTTCAGTATTTTCGATCGCATTAACAACAACCCCAATTGTTTGCTGCAGCATTCTATCGATGGCGGTTAAAGTGGGTAGTGGAGTTGGCGCCGATGTAAGTTTTCTAGTAGTAGAACGTGTATGCATAGGTGTCTTTTTAACCACAGCTCTACTTTTACTTTTACCCTCCATCTGGAAGTACAAACCGCTACACTTTATAATATAACGTGAGAGGGTACTACCTTTGCTGGAATACTAATGAAGTCCAACGGGTGGGGCCCAGTCTAGTCTCTTTCGGTCTCTGAGGGCCTCAGAGGGCCCGCCCTTTGCCCGGGCTTCGCCCGGCGCGTCCCGCGGGATGAGTGACTGGCGTTGCCTTTATGCGCCTCCTGTTAAAGGAGAGGGGGTTTACCCAAGGAGAATCACTGGGACCTGGGTCATATTTAAGTACTGAGAAAGGGGTCCCAGAGAAAATGAACAAATTATGCGTATTAAATAATAATGCTACTATAAAAAATGAGTCTACAATGTTTTAATCACAGAGTAGACACAACCAATATATAGTATCAAATCGAGATCAGTTCAAGACGGTTGACTAGTGCCCAAGAACCAAGGGAACAGGAAAAAGTGAGGATTGTGTAGGATAGGGGAGTGACATTAAAAACAAAACGAAATTGAACAGAATAACATATATATTGATATGTTCTGATGATCATAAATCTAGACAATCATTAAAAATACATGCCCCACAAAATACACTTATGTAACATTGACAATAGGGGCTGTAAAGCAAGGAAAAGTTGTCGACGTTTCGACCCTCAAATGATGCAGGATTTATTGGTACCCTTGCGGCGGGGTCTTCATCAGGACGGTGTTGGGACTAGTAACCTATTAATACCATTAAACGAGTATGAATTATTAATCTCATATGGCAGCCATACAATAATTAAGGCATTCAGATTAAAGTTAAAAAATGGCACACACTGAGGGAAGAGCCTACCTAGTTAGTCGGTGCTCATCATCTCACATCATAATTGGATTCCATATGTAGACTTGGACCATCTACAGAGTATACATAATTGATAGGTATATGTATTACTAATTTCAATGAATTTATTTCAGGACACAGCCAATGTGCTGATAATTCAAGCGGACTTACATCTGGTAGATAAAGAATCGCGTCGTGGTGAGAGTCACGTGGGGCCCGGGGACGTGGGGCAGTGGAAATCAGACGTTACTCTGAGAAAATAAGGGGACCTGACATCAGATAAATGACCAGGGATTGGCAGGATAGCAATTGATAGGAAACATACATAGGCTTACCAGAAATTATCGTGCATGTCATGGTCGTCCCCCAAGAAAGGTTCGGAAGCGATGGAATTCGGAAAACGCAAAGGTGCTCTGAAAATCAATCAGGTGTCACCTTGCTCTAGGGAATCAAGGGGAACTGGCATCAGAAATAAGTACTGTGATTAGCAGGATACCGTATAGTTGAAACCATAATTACGGCTTACCGAGTCTTCAAGTACGCGTCGTATTAGTCCAAAACATTATTGGCGCTGCTGATCGAGAAAAACAGAGGGGGCGCTAGGAAAAATCAGAGTCGCCCGCTGGGGAGGAAGGACATTATGCGAGTTAGATAGAGCTTAGATTGGAACAGAGCTCCAACGACTAGTAGAAAAATAAAAAAACGGCAATCTGGCTTACCGGGAATCAAATCAGGACCGGCAAAAATTGCAACCGGCGTCTTCACGGCAGCTAAGGAGAGTGATTGCGCGCTTCCTATTTGGTAGGTAACCTTGGAGACAAGGTCACGTGATCATGACGAATTAATGGAAATGGTAAAAAGAGGATTGAGGGACAACTCGCCACATAAAGTCGGAATGTTAAGAGACATCCATTGTTATAACAAGGGACACGACAATTCGTAATAGCCATAGATCATGGTATTATCGAAATTAGGAGTCATAGTTTACGGTGTTTGAAAAATATTAAGTAAAGTTGATGTTACACATTGATAGTCATATCTATAACAGCGGATGAACTCAGAACTAGACATTATTTGTAGAACCATACTCCATTAACAACGTATTACAATCGGTGTGACCAAAATGAATATTGGGGTGTACCTGTCACATGACAGTAAAAACCTCAATTGGATCAGTGATAGATGATCAAAATGAGCCAGATATTAACAGACAGGACAAATTCAATAACCGTAAAAACATCACCTTGTTATATATTCATAGAGCAAGTAGGTAACATTCAAAGAAAAACATATGGATGGTGTAATGCCCATTAGCAACGAGTTAAAGTCAGTGTCACCAGAGATGGATATTAGAGGTGTACCTGTCACATGACGGTAAAAACCTCAGCGGCCCAATTGGATCAGTGACAGATGATAGATCTTTGCCAGATAGTTTCAGACTGGGGGAATTGTATAGATGTGGACATAACACCTAAGTATCTACTTATATAAAGAAAATAGGGACATGTGGATAACATTTAGAGGACACCTATATTATTGGCCATAAGTAGACAGCAATTGAGTAGAATTTAAGGCAAGGTTGTCAGCTGAGAGAATGAACTGTCGTGTTCATTAAGACCTGTTTGAATCGAATTAAATAAAAACATCCATTTGAGTTCACGGGTATTCAAGATGGTTGCAATATTGCCCCCACGAGGACCCAGAGTTACTTTTTCAATTATCACCCACTTGAGACTCTCTGGTGAGTGAGATGCTGATTTGAAGTGGTCAGCTAGAGGAGCACCTTGGATCTCACAGCGGATCCTGCTCATATGTTGGAGGATCCGCAATTTTGCCCTCTGTTGTGTTTGACCGATGTAAATTAAATTGCATGGGCACACTATGGCATAAATGACATTTGGGGTATTGCAGTTACTGAATGTTTTCAACACAATCTTGCGGTGATTGTGCTCGAATTCTTTTGTCTGCAACGTTGTTTCACAAGCTTTGCAGTTACCACATCTGAAATGGGCAATTACTGGTGGAAGATTCCATAATGATGTTATGGTAGGTTCATCAGGGGTTGGAAGAAGAGAACGTACCACAAAGTCTTTGACACTCTTTGCTTTCTTAAATGCATGCAGTGGTATTCCAGAGTGATTAAGGTCGTCAGAGATGAGTTTCCAATGCTGGTTAACAATGCGTTTGATCTTGTTGCTCTTAGTTGAAAATGTGGTGACACAGACTAGTCGATCTTGTGCCTGGCTGACACGTTTTTTTGAGTTAATAGTTCGTCACGTGGGTAGAACCAGGATCTTTTGCGGGCTTTTGAGACTAATCTTCTGGGGTACCCTCGTTGTTTCAAGCGATTGGACAGATCATCCGATTGTTCCAGATAATGTTCTTTATTGGAACAATTCCTGCGAATCCTTAGGAATTGTCCAAAAGGCAAGTTGTCGCGAAGGGCACGGGGATGATGGCTGTCGTACTGCAGTAGAGAATTTCTCTCAGTCGGTTTGCGATACAGAGTGGTAAGCAAAGTCCCGTGATCATCATAGATGGTGATATCGAGAAAGTTCACTTGTTGGTTATAGGACTCGATCGTAAATTGGAGGTGGGGTAGCTGTTGGTTTAACCATGTATGAAAAGCAGATAGTTGTAGTTGATCTCCATTCCAAATGATTAAAATGTCATCAATATAACGCATCCAGAGATGCAATTGATCTCTGAATGGGTTATGTGCACATAGGACAGTGTCGTCCTCAAATGCTGCCATGTATAAAATTGCCACATCCGGGGCGAAAGGAGCCCCCATCGCCACTCCATGGGTTTGTAAATAGAATTGGTTTCTAAACATGAAAAAGTTTTTGGTCATTGCTATCCGTAATAGTGCGATGATGAATTCTGTTGGTACTTGCATGGGAGCGGGTCTCTGTTGTAGATATTTGGTTATAACTGCAAGCGCTTCCTCTTGGGGAATGCTTGTGTAAAGGGAGGCCACATCACATGTGGCAAGAATTTGATGTTCAGAATCAAATGGAAGATTTTCAATGATATTGATGGTATGGAGAGTGTCTCTGAGGTATGTTTGTGTAGCTTTAGCCAAAGGTTTTAGAAAAAAATCTATGTATCTGCCCAAGGGTTCTAGAATCGAACCACAACCTGAGACGATGGGACGTCCTGGTGGATCCTGGCGCTCTTGTGGGCATCGCTGGTGGAAGGAGGGGCACGGCGGAGCCAAGTCCGGCCGGGAAGCAGACGGAGCAAGGCCTGGCACTTGGTGGCTGGTGCGGCGCTTCGGCGGAGCAAAGCCCGGCCGTGAAGACTCCAAGGAACAAACAGGTACCCCCACTGAGCTCTGCCCTGGCGCTGCCTTTATGCGCCTCCTGGCGCTCTTGTGGGTGTCGCTGGTGGAAGGAGGGGCCCGGCGGAGCCAAGTCCGGCCGGGAAGCAGGCGGAGCAAGGCCCGGCACTTGGTGGCTGGTGCGGAGCTTCGGCGGAGCAAAGCCCGGCCGTGAAGACTCCGAGGAACAAACAGGTACCCCCACTGAGCTCTGCACTGGCGCTGCCTTTATGCCCCTCCTGGCGCTCTTGTGGGCGTCGCTGGTGGAAGGAGGGACCCGAAGGAGCCAAGCCCGGCCGGGAAGCAGGCGGAGCAAGGCCCGGCCCTTGGTGAATGGTGCGGCGCTTCGGCAGAGCAAAGCCTGGCCGTGAAGACTCCCAGGAACAAACAGGTACCCCCACTGAGCTCTGCCCTGGCGCTGCCTTTATGCGCCTCCTGGCGCTCTTGTGGGCGTCGCTGGTGGAAGGAGAGGCCCGGCGGAGCCAAGCCCGGCTGGGAAGCAGGCGGAGCAAGGCCCGGCCCTTGGTGGCTGGTGCGGCGCTTCGGCGGAGCAAAGCCCGGCCGTGAAGACTCCCAGGAACAAACAGGTACCTCCAAGTTCCCTTAAATTCATAAATAGAAATATAAAACACTCTAAATGTTAAATATTTCAATTTAAGCTGACCCAGCGGAGTGAACCTGCTATAATCTTGATCTAGACAGGCAAATGTTTCTTTTCCTAGATTCATATATTTGTGTGATATCTAGATATTGTGTAATACATTTGCTTTTTACTCAATACATTTTCAACTAGTGCACTTTTTATTATGTAACAGTAGAGCCATTTCATTATTTGGTTTCAAAATATGGAAACAAATGAGAAAAGCTGGTAGCAAATAAATGTTGAAAACTGCCCTGGGCTGCTTGCCAGGCACTTATGGACTGATTACGAATACAATGGTCTTGGGACTGCCGGACAATTGTTGGTGGCCCAACTGCTTGATTACAAGGACCGTGCCACAAGACCACCGCTACCCCCAAGATATTGGATCCCAGGACAGCGGCAGTGGGGAAAGTGACAGTCCATGGAGGCGGTGCCGATGCCAGCCCACCATGGTGATCACAGCCTACCTTTCCACCAACCTTTTCATGCTGGGTCCCTGACATGAAAAGTTCAGCAGAAAGGCAGGGAAGGTGCCCCAAACAGTACACTCTCAAGGGCAGTTTATCCCCTTGGAAATTGTGGTTGGGACACATGTTGTGCCCTCTCCCTATGCAATTACTGTCTTGTGCGCACTGTGTTGCATGCACAACATGGTGCATGGCAACAATGCGCTCGATGTGCAAGTGGTGCTGCATTGCGGTGGCATGTGCTTAAGGTTCTCTTTATGGCCTAAAGCATGCTGCCACTGTGCCACTGTCTCCGACACACCACCAGCCCGGTGGTCAGGATGCCACACGCTTGGCAACATTCTCCTGACAGCCACAGCAGTAGTCTAGTGTTCAGACTGCTGAACTCATAACCAGGGCCTTAATCCAGATATAAAAAACATATTGGAAGTGGTTGTTTTGTTTTCATAGTTTATTTCCATAGTTGCCTTTTCAGTAGCTATATATGAAACATGTGTCTAGGTGAACGTGTGATTCTAGTGCAGTATTAAATTGCTGTCTCAATTCAGAGGCAGCAAAATATAGGTATTTTAGCTGAACATCCACTATATTCAAATTATGATAATTGCTGCAGTCACAAATATATCTCTTTTGTGTAAAGGTTTTATTTATATTAGACATATTATAAACATACACCGTAATAGATTACTGAGTCCTACCTCAGTGAGTTACAAAAGGCCTAATTTAAATCACTTCTTTTCTGAAAGAGAAATTAGGCCCGATTCACAGAACTAATCTGAGACAAAATCCTAAGCTTACTACTTTTGGTATTCACAGAAGGCACTTACTACTGCTGGTATTCACAGAATGCACTTACTACTTTTGGTTGAACTTGCTACTTTTGGTTAAACTTACTGCTTTTGGTATTCACAGAAGGCATTTGGTAGTAGTAAATTTAGTTTACTACTACTAAAAGCTTCCTGTGAATACCAAAAGTAGTAAGTTTAAGTAAAAGTAGTACGTTTAACCAAAAGTAGTAAGTCTAACCAAAAGTAGCAAGTGCATTCAGTGAATACCAAAAGTAGTAAATTTAGGATTTTGTCTCAGATTAGTTCTGTGAATCAGGCCCTTTGTTCATTGATTTAAGGAGGATGAACTGTTATAGATGTGAAATTCCCAAAATTTCCTTTTGACTAATTGCATGACATTTCTAAGAAAACATGTAAAATTACGCATAATTATATGAAATTGTCCAGACTCATTTTGGAAAATTATAATGAGTATTGCTTTAGGGATTGAGAAATACTGGATGGGATCTAACTACCCATTTGTCAATTCACAATGCGGAACTCTAAAGTGTTCAGAATGTAATATGCTCCACTCTACAAAACTCCAAACGTAATCTTATAAACAGTTCAATTTGCTAGGGATTAAGACTATTATCTTTATAGCCCTAGGAAACATTTCTGTTACGCTAGCATAATCTCAGATAATTTTGGTAATTTCATATTATGCCTGTTAGCGTTAGCACAAGGTAACAATGTGAATGGCCAGAATGTGAGAGGCTGCTGTTTGTGGCACCTGTATTTTTTTGTGCTTTTTAGCTAAAAGTGAATCCTTGATATATAAGGTTAAATTCCAATTGTCAGGGGTGACCTATTTCACTACCAGATTTAGCATTTATGTTAAATGGGAAGGCTTCCTGAACCCCTGGGAGCCTTGTGTGATAGAAAGTGATGTTCATTTTGTACTCTATGTTGACTTTTGGAACAACATGGAAGCCATGTACCAAAATACATTACCTTCAGAGTTCGTCTTTTAAGTCATAATCAACCATAGGAGTATACTTCTAAGTCTCCCAGGATCTCAAGAAGGCATACAGAGACTTCCAGAGTGGCTAAAAGCAGCATCCATTACAGGTCCAGTAGGCGCTGGTCAGCTTTACTTTCAGAAACATGTTTATATTATGTTTCTACATGTCCCACATTTAAATATCATGCCGGTTGACTTGTGGGCTATGAAGCCTACATACAGGTAACTTAATAATATGTAAAAGGAAGGTTTTTACCTGTCACTGCAACAGCCAGGCTCCACACGGTAGGTCTGAAGCCATCTTTGCCCTGCTACTTTAGTGGATGGCGCTGCGGTTCACAAGTGATATTTACCTTACAGGTCCTGGTCTTGTACTGTGGTTCCTATATCCCTAATAGACTCTGCGCATTGGAATAACATACACTGTAGATTTGACATAGGACTGAGGTCTGTATGTCTCAATCGCGTATATTAAACTTAATTGTGTGTGTGCCAGCTGGTAAACAACCAAAATATAAAATCCAAAATAAAGAATGGACAGAATATCGACTCCAAAATACAGATAGGACAGAATATCAAATTAACAAAATATAGTTAGTCAGAATATCGATTTTGGGGTAGGAAATATCGATTTCCATAATATCGAATTTGAAATATCAATTTCCATAATATCGAATTTTTTTAGTGTTATGTATGGTAGTATATATGTTAAAATTATGTATACATTTTTTATGTATGTTTAATTTGTAATGAATGTTATGTAATTTAATTTTTGTGTAAGTTAATCACGTAGTGGTTTGTGTGTTTATAGGGGAACAGGGTGGGAAGTAATTTAATTATAGTAAATTAAATATTAATTTTTATTTATATGTATTTATAATGAATTGATTGATAATTACTTATTAATTGGTAATTAATTTCTATTAATTGGTAATTCATTTTAATTAATTTCTAATTCATTTTTAATAATTGGTAACTCATTTTTATTAATTGATTAATTGATAATTATGTTAATTGTATTATTTATTTGGAGTGGGTTGTGGGTTTATAGGGGAATAGGGTGGGAAGAGATTTAATTGTAATAAAGTTAATATTTATTTTTATTTATATGTATTGATAATTAGTTGCTTGATAATGAATTATTAATTGGTAATTAAATTTTATTAATTGGTAAGTAATTTTTTTAATTGGTAATACATTTTTATTACTTGGTAATTATTTTTAATTATTTTTTATTGTTATTGAAAATTAATTTTATTTTATTTTAATATTGAATCATTACTTTCCCTACTGTTGCACTCTCTGGAGTGGGAATAGTAATTTGTACCCCTACGCTATCCAACGTTTTCCCTACTGTTGCACTTACTGGAGTGGGAATAGTAATTTTTACCCCTGCGCTATCCAACGCTTTCCCTACTTTTGTACTCACTGAAGTGGGAATAGTAATTTTTACCCCTACGCTAACCAATGCTTTCCCTACTGTTGGACTCTCTGGAGTGGGAATAGTAATTTTTAGCCCCCCCCCCCGCTATCCAATGCTTTCCCTACTGTTGCACTCTTTGGAGTGGGATTAGTCATTTTTACCCCTACGCTATCCAACGTTTTCCCTAGTGTTGCACTCACTGGAGTGGGAACAGTAATTTTTACCCCTACGCTATCCAACGCTTTCCCTACTGTTGCACTCACTGGAGTGGGTATAGCAATTTTTACCCCTACGCTCTCCAACGCTTTCCCTACTGTTACACTCTCTGGAGTGGGATTAATAATTTTTACCCCCCCGCTATCCAACGCTTTCCCTACTGATGCACTCTCTGGAGTGGGAATAGTCATTTTTACCCCCGCTACCCAACGCTTTCCCTACTGTTGCACTCTTTGGAGTGGGAATGGTAGTTTTTACCCTCCCGCTATCCAACGCTTTCCCTACTGTTGCACTCTCTGGAGTGGGAAAAGTGATTTTTACCCGTTACACTATCCAACGCTTTCCCTACTGTTGCACTCACTGGAGTTGGAATAGTAATTTTTACCCCTACGCTATCCAACGCTTTCCCTACTGTTGTACTCACTGGAGTGGCAATAGTAATTTTTACCCTCCCGCAATCCAACGCTTTCTCAACTGTTGAACTCTCTGGAGTGGGAATAGTAATTTTTACCCCTACGCTATCCAACACTTTCCCTACTGTTGGACTCTCTGGAGTGGGAATAGTAATTTTTACCCCCCCGCTATCCAATGCTTTCCCTACTGTTGCACTCTTTGAAGTGGGACTAGTAATGTTTACCCCTACGCTATGCAACGTTTTCCCTAGTGTTGCACTCACTGGAGTGGGAATAGTAATTTTTACCCCTACACTATCCAACGCTTTCCCTACTGTTGCACTCACTGGAGTGGGTATAGTCATTTTTACCCCTACGCTATCCAACGCCATCCCTACTGTTACACTCCCTGGAGTGGGATTAGTAATGTTTACCCCCCGCTATCCAACACTTTCCCTACTGTTGCACTCTCTGGAGTGGGAATAGTAATTTTTACCCTCCCGCTATCCAACGCTTTCCCTACTGTTGCACTCACTGGAGTGGTAATAGTGATTTTTACCCCTACACTATCCAACGCTTTCCCTACTGTTGCACTCACTGGAGTGGGGATAGTAATTTTTACCCCTACGCTATCCAACGCTTTCCCTACTGTTGTACTCACTGGAGTGGGAATAGTAATTTTTACCCTCCCGCCATCCAACGCTTTCCCAACTGTTGCACTCTCTGGAGTGGGAATAGTAATTTTCACCCCACTGCTATCCAACGCTTTCCCTACTGTTTCACTCTTTGGAGTGCGAATAGTAATGTTTACCCCAAGCAATCCAAGGTTTTCCCTACTGTTGCACTCACTGGAGTGGGAATAGTAATTTTTACCCCTACACTATCCAACGCTTTCCCTACTGTTGCACTCACTGGAGTGGGAATAGTTATTTCTACCCCTACACTATCCAACGCTTTCCCTACTGTTGGACTCTCTCGAGTGGGAATAGTAATTTTTACCCCCGCTATCCAACGCTTTTCCTACTGTTGCACCCTTTTGAGTGGTAAAAGTAATTTTTACCCCTACGCTATCCAACGTTTTCCCTACTGTTGCACTCACTGGAGTGGGAATAGTAATTTCTACCCCTACGCTATCCAATGCTTTCCCTAGTATTGCGCTCACTGGAGTGGGAATAGTAATTTTTCCCTCTCACTATCCAACAAGTTCTCTACTTTTCTTACATTACATTTATTATTTTTACATTTTAAGCTTTTACATTAATTAAAGTATGTTTTATTTAATTGTTTTTAATATTTAATAATTGTATATTATTTTTAATACATTTAAAATAAATTTAAAAAATGCGATATTTTAGTTAACTATATTTTAACATTCTATATTTTGGATTCAATATTTTAGTACTCACTAGAAACTTTCTCGAATAAACAAGAAGGGATTAGTCTCTGACAACCGCATAAACAGGACAACTTTGTTTCCCCTAGAATCAAAACAATATCTTCAGAGTCATGGAAACAATAGATAACTAGTTCACTCAGTCAATCGTGCATGCTTAGTTTCTGCAGGGTTGCACAGAAATAGTGAGATGGGCGTTTCAATAAAAGGGCTTATTAAACAGTCTTATTTCTCATGCAAGAGAAATGAACTGCTACAATTGTTAGACAGAATGCAAAGTATAATGCGTACAGTGTAAACAGTAATATAAAATAGCATTGTCTGTTGCTATGACATATATAAAATACATACATAAATAACACAGGATAAAATACTCAACTGGTGCTTCTAAAATATGCCTACCCCAGTGTACCCAACCTAAGTCTAGTACGAGGGAAGAAGTAGGTGCTGTTTTAGCTAAGTTTAGTTTTGCCAAGAATCTGCCAAAGGTTTCTCTAGGTTCTAATCAGCTCCATACCTTAGAATGAGAAAGGTTGGCATCTCTTTCCCGGGACTCGATTTCCCAACACCCCGCAAGGGGAGTCAGAAACACTGGAGCTGGATTCTCGGCAGGAGGATGACTGCGTGTAGTCAGTGCATCAGCTGGAGAGTTGGCTTCCTTCGGGACTTGATGTGGCGAGCTGCGTCGTGCAAGTAGGTAGTGGATCTGCACTAAACCACATTGTGCTTTGCCGTTGCAAGTGAAGGTATATTTATACCTTGAAGGTGTTTAGGAATACCAGTATTGGCGTAAGTAGGGCATATGAACGACATGAATGAACCCCTAAGTAATAGATGTTCATGCATAATAAATGAGTTCTTTGAGAAATCAATATACAAGCAAGGGGAAGTCCCTAACGGCTTAAGAGTCTGTTTTTCCAAGAAATCATTGTGACGTAGATGAATGGATGGAAGTAGCCATGCCTGTATTTGGGTAGCATGGGCTATACCTAAATAAGGACTGGATTTCTATGCCTATATAAGGGCAACATGTCAATTGTGCCTATATAAGGACATGAATCAGGAAATGCATACAGAATCTAAATCGATACACAACACCCACTCCACTTTCTTATGTACAACATTACTAAATTCTAAACATGTTAACATATCTAAAACATATCTATACATGAAGTGCTAAAAGCATATTTCAAATACATTGTAAATAATGCATTCAAACTATTGCATTGGTACTGTACACATTAAACCAATGTTTCATTCTAAGCATATATTGATATTTGAAATGCTAAATGAATGAATCATGAAAATATACATTTATGAAATGGCTTGTCAATACAGAAGAAAAAAGGCCGAAACAATTTCATGTCAGGTTACATAAAACTGTTTGTTTTGTGGAGAAGGTCATATATTGTCTATGGAAGTATTCCAAGAATTCCTGTTCTCTATGAATAGTTCTACTATAAGCAGATTACTTGTGCCAAAAAATGAAAAATACAAATTTGGAGAAAAAAAGTGAATCATAGGAAAAAGTTCCAAAGTTAGTACTTTGTTATGAAAAATGAAGGTCAAATTCAAAGTCTTTCAGAACACTGTGTGCAAAAATCACAAGTCAGTGTTAGGGTTTGGAGAAAACAAGAAATCTTCTATGTCTGTTGATGAAAAATCGTCTACCATTGTAGGTGAAAGTTGGATTACTTTGTTTATGAGATTAACCGCACATGTGAAGCATCGCTGTCAGCATTGGTTGCATTAGCAATATTCGTATTGAATGGTACCTGTGCACCTGGTGTTTCCTCTCGTAACTCAGCAGTTGCAATTTGCGTCTATGAGATCTCAAAGAATGCTGTAATCAGAATTGGTTGCCGCTGGGGACAACACAGAGTGTGGGCCGTTACCGGGTCCAGCAAGGTATCAACATCCGTTGGCATGACTGCTGGGAGTGTCAGACAGGTGTCTAGCACGCATTCTTCTCCACATAGCAGGTAGCATAGAACAGGTAAGATGCAATCCTGCCAAATTGGTCTGAATGACAGAAACCATGTGGAATTCAATTCTCATAGACTAGGTAGTCCCAAAATTTGAACAATGTGCTCATGACACTTCATCGCCAGTAGAGTTGTCTCCATGGAGAACTGGGTGTCGCTGGTGATTTGGCTTGCCATATCGCAGTAGTAGGTGCAAAAATAGTATGCCTGCAGCAAGTCCCAAAAAGAGGGGCAGTCCGAAGTTTGGAATGATTCCTAGGACTGCTTGAAAAGGTGCTAACAGTCCAGAAAATATGGTCTTAAATACATTTACAATACCGCTCGTAGCAGACATGTTTGTATTCAAAAGGGCTTGTATCTCGGCCGAAGTGCTTGCGACTTGTAGATCATAGGTTTCTTTGGCCGCGGTCAGTGGCACAGTTTTTTGTAAAAGAATGGCTTTTATTCTGCTTAGAGTATCAATTCGTATAGAAGAGATGTTCAGTAAATGCCAAGGTGATGACTCCCTGACTAACGTGGTTTTTGGAAACAATACTTGCATACAGCAAGTGACCCTGGATGACACAGTTACTAGATATGGTATACGTGGCAACATTCTGTGATCGTTCAACATTCGAAAGTTGTCCAAAATTTGGATCAATCACTGCAGCTGGTGAACCTTGCAGGCGGCAGGATTCGTTGTTAGAGGAACCATCGCAGGCCCCATGTAAGTTTATACCCTGACAAAGGAGAGAACCGCTTAGTGTGTTTTCACAGTTTGAACTGCTAAGAAACACTTCACATCCCCCACTCCAACATCTGTGTGTGCATGGTAATTCCCAGGATGTCTTGATGTATTCTTTACCCAACCTTTCATATGTGCCTGCTGGTATGTGTTTTAGACAATATTGAAAATGGAAAATTGTAACAGGCAGAGTGATTGTTCCATGTATAATCCATTCAGTAACTGGTTTCTCTGCTACTGTAAATGGCAATCTTTCCAGTTTTTAAATGCTCAGCACCGCATAGTCTGCTCCCCTTTGTGCCAATTTGATCTGTTTATTAGTGAGATTGAATTCTGTAAACAGTGATGTAGTATTGATTAAACACCAAGGTACATAGCCTGAATGAAGTTTTTGTAACGTCCAGCCTAATAGCATGAGGGAACGTAATTGCGACTGACCATGTAGCAACATGACTAAGTCCTGTTCTATGATGTCAATGGCAGAAGACGCTATGCTGTCCAATGAATGTATCCTGGACGACAGAGTTGTTAACCCATTGTCAACCACAGAGAGAGATTTCTCTAAATTAATACGATCAATTTCTCGTATTCTTTCTGCAGTCTCTGATTGCATAATCTTCCATATTTCATTATATGCAGCATATATACCAGCGTATAAAAACATTTTTGACGCGGTTTTCTTGGTCCTAGCAAGAATTCCCTAAGGTCTGCGCCATCTTTAAGTAAAGATAAGTGTTGCTTTACATACTTAAGTGTAGATCTTTGTAGCCAATCAAGACAGAGCTTCCCTACACTGTATGTTGTTACTATTCCAGGATGCTGTCTTTGAACACATCTTGGATCTGGCCTATTGAATGTGAAACCCTGTGTTTTGTTCAGGAATCTATCTTGACAGTTGTTTGTGTCTGTGGGCCAGATCAACCATTTATTCCAATCTGGATCTGTTCTGTTGTGATGCAAAATAGTATGTACGTCGACCTCCCCCTCTGAAGTGTTATCTCTTTCAGGTGTAGGTGTAGGTGTAGGTATTGACGGCTTGTTCATGTTGTTGATCTTGGCGAACCCAAGGGTCATTCAAAAACATAATTTTCTTAGGGATGATACAGGCTCTAAACATAGCTTCTACACCCTGTACCTGCCAATCTTTTGTACCCCAGACAGTTTTTGTCTCAATGTTGGCTTTCCAAAAGTCGAAACCTAGTTTAGGCAGTTGGGCATAAAAGGCTGCAGAATAAATCTGTTTGGTATTTGTTAACATAATTTTCATTCCTTTTTTGTTAACGTGTTTAAAGTAAAACGATTCAGCATTGGATACATTGAACCCTGAGAAGTATGGAAATTTCATAGCAAATGTTTACCCTTTGGTGGCATAGGACAATGTTCCCATTGGTTATACATTAATACAGTTCCATAATGGTTATAACATTTGTTCATAGTCTGAGGAACCTTCTAAATATTCATGATTTGTGAATACTGCAGACATTTCTAGATCTGACATCATATTATTAGCAGTCTCGAAGTCCAAATCATCAGAAAAGGTACTAGATGAAACAAAGTCACTTAATGAAATCTTGAATAAGTGTAGCATCTTCAACAGCTCCAACGGGCCAAAAATGTCATATTCTGTTTTGTCCCAAGCTATACCATCAGGTATAGGAACGGCTGTGATGTTCACGGATGATAAGTCTCTTTGTTCACGATGGGATGATTTTTGTGGCTTTAGGAGTAAGTTGGCTCAAACCTACGGGGTACTGTGGACTTACCCATACCTTTGTTCTGTCAAGGAGGTCCCTGGTGGCATTTTGGTCCTGTGGCTGCTGCCACACAAGCTCCCTGCCGCTAGTCTCCCCCCGCAACCGCAGCCCTTCTAAATTTCGGCGCGGCCGCTGTGAGCGGGGACTTCATCTCTCAGCATCCCCAGGGAGCTGTACATGCCTGCTACGCGCCCGGAGGCGCATAAAACCCATCGAGAGCCCCGGTGGAGCCGGGCTCAAACCTACGGGGTACTGTGGACTTACTCGCACCTTTGTTCCGTCAAGGAGGTTCCTGGTGGCATTTTGGTCCTGTGGCTGCTGCCACACACAGCGTCATCAGAGGTTTCATACAACACTATAAATACCCCTGACATTCCCCCAGTCCCACAGATGGTCAAGCAACCCAGTGGGTCGAACGATGGGCAACCCGCAGGGATACAGATCCCCAAACTATTAGGCTACCCAGTGCAGCAGGATAGAGTTACGATCTCAAGTGTGAGGGCATTACAAACAGGACAGGGCTCATCTGACCAACCCCCACTAGCACAACCAATAATTCAGCCCTTAACCTCCAAGGAACAATTAATAAACCAGTCTGATTGTGTGACCTCTAGATCAAATATTAATGCCCTGCCCACTATTAATTTACCACCGGAAGCGTGCCCCTACGTAGTAGTTCTGGCAGGGGCACCTGAATTAAAGGGTGAGCAGAACGAGACACACTCGGAACTACGAAATAAGATGACACACTGGCTGAACCAGAATAAACCTTTGATAGGCAATGAAAATGGGGAAATATTACACGTTAGAAGGGTAAATTGGGTAGGTACTAGACGCAAAGAAATTGCAGGTAACTGCATAATTGTCAATTTTAGGGACAAGAGAGTAGTGGAACATATCATCACAAGTGGGATAGATATCCATGCTAGTTGCATAAAAACCCTGCCACTAGGATACTTTTACCCCAGACACCCAGCACCTCTTGACACACCTCATCAGATTGGGAGATTCACGGAGGGACCTAATTTACCCAGGGCCCAAGGTTACATTGGTTGTGGGCCTGGGGCGAGGAATCTGGGATTACCAAACTGGAGACACAGGTTTAGTCCTTTGGCGTCGCTAGAGGAGAATGACTGACTAATTAGTTCCCCGTCTCCTGCAGAACCGCCGCTAGGAAAAGAAGATGGGAAAACCAAATGTGTTGATCCACAAGAGGCAGGAATGGAAGCTTCACAAAATAATGTCCCTTTAGCTCCTTGGTCTATAGATGAGGCTGACATACCAGTAAAATCTAAGGGGGAGAGCCCAGTCAAGACCCCAGCACATTTAACTATATATAATGGGAGAGGTATCCCAGATATAAGGGAGTTAAGGTACAATGGTAATGATCAAACATTACTGGGTAGAGGGATGGACTTAGGGCATATAGGAACCACAGAAGCGTTCCTGAATGTAAATTCTATCACTTTTGGTACAGCTGGAGCACACAAAGCAGAGGAAGGATTAAGAATTATCTCCTGGAATATAGCCGGATTGGTGCTTAAATTTAATAACTGCAAGTGGCGGCAGTATATAAAGCAGTACCAGATAATTAGTTTTCAGGAGACTTGGGTGGTAGATAACAGCCTCTTTCATATGCCAGGGTAAAAATGTTTTTTTGTCCCCGCCCAGAAATCAAGATCAGGTAGAGCCATGGGAGGATTGTCTATATATGTAGATTTAAACCTTCAAGACACATGGTCCAGCACGGCCTGGCTTTCACAGAATCTACAGGCTCTGTCGTTTGGGGGCAAAGGGCTAAAGCTGATCCTCTTTAATGTTTATAATACGGGGGCTATTGGAGAAAATTACCCATGCCTTCGGGAATTGGATTATAGATTGAGCCAAGAGACCGCAGCTATGAAGGGGGCAACGGCCCCAACCATTTTAGTCATGGGTGACCTCAACTGCCACCTATACCCTTCCTTGTTTCCCATCGACATTGAATGGTCACATGGCCCAGTGCAGAATGGCCCCCACTTTGAGCACACTCAAGAAGGAATGGCCTTTAGTAAATTTTTACACACTCATGACCTGGAGCACACGGTTAACATGATGAACCTGGAGAAGGACAGTACCCTAACCCCGACTTTTAAGGGGAGAGGGTGCTCGTCATTTATCGATTATATTTTAGTATCCAGATTTTTAAAAAATCGGATTACTTCTGTGGGGATTGAGTGGAGTCCATTTAGTGCCAAAACACAAGAGGAAGTGAAGAGGTGTTGACAGAATCACCCTCCAGTCAGATATGCACAAACAAAGGGATTCTATCAATGTGTAGTCGCTAGAAATTTTTATATTTTATATATTGGTTTTGTGAATAGTGGAATAAATGACTCTCTCTTAGGGTGGTAAAGATGAGAGCACAATGTGCTTGTTAAAATACCCCTCACACACTAAAAAAATCCAATAGTGTCATGCTTCATCATTGGGGTCTTCCCGTCCCTCTACGGGGCGGGGCGTGCTACGACCTGACGGACTACGCGGGAGCACTAGTAATATGACAAGGCTATGTGATGGTGTAGGGTGGGTGGTGTCAGTGAAGTGTAGGGACCTAGTAATATGTGGGAAATAAAAAAGCTAAAAATCCTCTGGCTAGTGGAAAAAAACAATTTATTCACTTCCCTAGCTGGGGACGTTAAGAAGGGGGTTTTGGGGTACAGCAAATAGCTACTACCTGTTCTACACGTTTCGTAAGCAGTCCCCTACTGCTTACTCGTCAGGACCTTCTAGTGGCCCCTACTTGGAATTAGCTCAGTTGCTAAGTATAATAAGCCTGTCGTCCTAAAAACTAGCAGTAAAAATCAACTGTTAGTTTTTGCTTCAGGGCATGAGCTGGCCCAGGGGAAGCGAAAAAATATCAAAAGTGATGACCTAAATTGGTCTCTGTAAGAAAAAGGGGGAAAAAAGAGAGAAGCACAAATCTTTACCATTGTAACTGTGATTCGTCTATAGACACAACATATAAGTAGCGCCACAAGTCCCACGGGTCATTCACGTTATGCCCATTTCATAAAGAATGTAATTAAAGCTTTATGGACAGAGTGATGGTTCAATCTGCCATCCCCTGCACGTTCGTTTTTGTTCCGAACATATTGTTGCCCCACATGATTTGAGGCGGATTCGTATTAACACACACACACATTCATAACTCGATGCACACATCGGTAACACACGGGGTTAAAAAAGAGAGGCCCGTTTTTTCGATTTCGCAACCGATAATAATGTCTTCTGTTTCAATATCATGATAACTAATCATTAAAATCCCCATGACGCACACACAGATTGTTATATAGATTGCCATACATACTGCTGAGGCGGTAAGGATATGCCTCATGAGCTGACAGTCGGTAGGTGTGTCACCGCGGTAATCTGTAATGAAAGAAAACCGCGCCCATAGCGTCAAAGCACACACACATATTTCGATGTTATTCCCTGTCTCTTAGACCAAGTGCTTAGAGACATTTGGCAAAGTCTAGTACTTACAATAGCCGCGTAAGGATACCACCTTACTCCTACCCGTCCTGCCGCTCTGAAGAGTGCTCGCGTCTGGAGACCGGTAAACTATTAAGCTTCCCAGAGCGCTGGTCACGCGTTAGAAGACTAGCGCGCTAACCTAAGATGGCCGCCCCCGATGGAACACGGTGTGTGCAAGTCCGAAAGTCTCTCTTCAGTGTCTATTCCATTAGTTCAAAAGCATTTTGCCTGAATTAACATGTTATTATTAATTGCAGATATAAGCGCAAAGGTCCTGCCTGTTAGTTCATTTTATTTGACCTTTTTCCTAATAATATGAGGAGACTCGCACAGGGATCATCACAACCATGCTGGCAGCTGCTTACAGTCCCGAGGGGTCACTAAGGTGGTTCTTGGTGGCATTAGTCCCAAATATTTTACAATGTCCCTGCAAAATTATTTAGTGTCCACTGAATCATGTTAGCGGCTCTTAGCCAGGTACAGAGTACTATTGCTAATTTAGATCAATTTCTTAGCTGCTCAGGTAAAGTGAATCCCAGACAATTCTGTCCTTCATTGGTCTCTACAGGGTGAGTAAAGATTGTGTGTGTGGCCCAGGGGGCTGGTGCTTGTCAGCAGGGGAATGGGATGGTCTACAGCTGACCCCACGGAATTTCATCGTTCAACCCATATTTGTTTGACTGGACACGAAAAACCCATCTTTGTTCCTTTTCCAGTAGGTATTTCTCGTGGTCAATCTGCTCGATCACTGTCCAGGCTATGTCCTCAGGTTTGTGCCCACTTTCAAGGAAGTGGTTGGTTAGTTTCGTGCTTGACTTTTTGCACTTGATAGTACTTTTGTGTTCGCCTATTCTTATTTTTACAGCCCTGCTTGTCATGCCAATATACTCGAGATTGCAAGGGCAGGTGATCATGTAGACGACATTCGAACTGTTACAGTTGCTGAAGTTTCTCTGCTCCCATGTAGTTCCATTTTTGAAAGTCAATTTTTTGCTTTTCTTGGTAAGACAGCATACTTTGCATCCGCCACATGGGTAGTGTCCTTGCACAAAGCTGGAGTTACCTGGGGTCTTAGCCTCTTTCGGTCTGGTATGTACCAGTATGTCTCTAACACTTTGAGCTCTTTTGGGAGAGAACATGGGTTTTGGAATGTCGAGGCCACCACTGTTCTGGATTTTCCAATTCTTATAGATGATTTTGGTAACTTGGTCAGAGTTAGTATTATATGTAGTGATACATATTGGTCTCTGTATTTCCACTTTTTTTACTTTCTCTTCGAGCAGGCTCTCTCTGCAGTTGTTCCTGGCTCTTTTGTATGCTTGATTGATGATCCTTTTTGGGTAGTTCCTCTTTTGTAGCTTCTTTCGTAAATCGTTGGATTGAGATTTGAAATTGTCAATTTCAGTACAATTCCTACGGAGTCGCAAGAACTGTCCATAGGGTAGATTGTCCCTCAGATGTCTCGGGTGGAAGCTTTGGTACATTAAAAGGCAGTTCTTTGAGGTGCTCTTAAAGTGTGTGGTTGTCATTAGTCTGCCAAGTTTTGGAAAGATATTCAGGTCCAAAAATACCAGGTTGGTATTGGTGGTGACACTAGTGAATTTAAGGAACTCGTCTTGATAGTTTAACCACGTGAGGAACTGCTGAGCAGTCTTATCATCTCCATCCCAGATGATGAGGATATCATCAATGTACCTCTTCCAGGTCAGGATCTTTGATCGGAAAGGGTTGATGGCATTCAGTATTTTTGTTTCCTCAAGGTGGTGAACATAGAGACCAGCTATGCTGGGAGCAAATGTGCTTCCCATGCTGGTCCCATGCTTTTGAAGATAGAGGGTGCCGTTGTGTTAAAAAAAGTTATCTTTTAGTGCCAGTGAACAGCACTCCATCACTACGCATCGAAGAACCAGAAATGAGTCTAGTTGTAAACCTAACAGGCACAGAGCTATCTGCCTCACAGCAAAGTGTACTTGAAAAAGGTCTAGGATATGTCCCTACGGCCAACATGGACAAGTTCCACCTGTGTAAAGAAATCCAGGAATTCATAAGGAGAATCAAACTGCAGGTCTTTTTCAAAGATAAACAAGACAACTATGAACAAGGTGACACAGGGCTAAGGCCACGATCCACCTTCACCCCCATGAACAATACACTCCCCATCGAACTTCTGACCTTCGAAAAGGCGGTTATGAATGATCTCGAAGCCCTCGACCCTATGCAGAAAAGAGTCTTCCAAAATGTTTCCAATGATGAACGACAAGCACTTCGTGAATTAAGTAACAAAAAAGAAGTGGTTATAAAACCAGCGGACAAGGGGGGGGCCACTGTGTTGTTGAACAAAGAACAATATGACAGAGAATGCGCTAGGTTACTCCAAGATGAAAGAAACTATGAGATCCTACAAACAAACCCTACGGAGAGAATAGCTACCAAAATAAAAACGATGGTTGAAGAGGCACTGTCCCATAACTGGATTACCAACAAAGAAGGGGAGTTTTTATGTCAAAAGAACCCAAGAACCCCCTACCTATACATCTTACCTAAGATTCACAAGGACCTGGAAAATCCCCCAGGAAGACCCATCGTATCGGGGATCGGGTCGGTCCTTGAACCAGTCTCTAGATTTGCGGACGCATTTCTAAGACCTATGGTACAAAAAACATCTACTTACCTTAGAGATACCAAGGATGTGCTGAATCTACTCGAGGAAGTGTCATTTGATCCCAACACACAGCTGTTAATCAGCTGTGATGTAGAAAGTTTGTATACCAGCTTGCCCCACAATGAAACGCTGGCAATTATTGAAGATGTTCTCTTCACGGATGACTGGGAGTACCAAACCCCACGAAACGTAGTGATGGAGTGCTGTTCACTGGCACTAAAAGATAACTTTTTTGAACACAACGGCACCCTCTATCTTCAAAAGCATGGGACCAGCATGGGAAGCACATTTGCTCCCAGCATAGCTGGTCTCTATGTTCACCACCTTGAGGAAACAAAAATACTGAATGCCATCAACCCTTTCCGATCAAAGATCCTGACCTGGAAGAGGTACATTGATGATATCCTCATCATCTGGGATGGAGATGATAAGACTGCTCAGCAGTTCCTCACGTGGTTAAACTATCAAGATGAGTTCCTTAAATTCACTAGTGTCACCACCAATACCAACCTGGTATTTTTGGACCTGAATATCTTTCCAAAACTTGGCAGACTAATGACAACCACACACTTTAAGAGCACCTCAAAGAACTGCCTTTTAATGTACCAAAGCTTCCACCCGAGACATCTGAGGGACAATCTACCCTATGGACAGTTCTTGCGACTCCGTAGGAATTGTACTGAAATTGACAATTTCAAATCTCAATCCAACGATTTACGAAAGAAGCTACAAAAGAGGAACTACCCAAAAAGGATCATCAATCAAGCATACAAAAGAGCCAGGAACAACTGCAGAGAGAGCCTGCTCGAAGAGAAAGTAAAAAAAGTGGAAATACAGAGACCAATATGTATCACTACATATAATACTAACTCTGACCAAGTTACCAAAATCATCAATAAGAATTGGAAAATCCTGAACAGTGGTGGCCTCGACATTCCAAAACCCATGTTCTCTCACAAAAGAGCTCAAAGTGTTAGAGACATACTGGTACATACCAGACCGAAGGAGGCTAAGACCCCAGGTAACTCCAGCTTTGTGCAAGGACACTACCCATGTGGCGGATGCAAAGTATGCTGTCTTACCAAGAAAAGCAAAAAATTGACTTTCAAAAATGGAACTACATGGGAGCAGAGAAGCTTCAGCAACTGTAACAGTTCGAATGTCGTCTACATGATCACCTGCCCTTGCAATCTCAAATATATTGGCATGACAAGCAGGGCTGTAAAAATAAGAATAGGCGAACACAAAAGTACTATCAAGTGCAAAAAGTCAAGCACGAAACAAACCAACCACTTCCTTGAAAGTGGGCACAAACCTGAGGACATAGCCTGGACAGTGATCGAGCAGATTGACCACGAGAAATACCTACTGGAAAAGGAACAAAGATGGGTTTTTCGTGTCAATTCAAACAAATATGGGTTGAACGATGAAATTCCGTGGGGTCAGCTGTAGACCATCCCATTCCCCTGCTGACAAGCACCAGCCCCCTGGGCCACACACACAATCTTTACTCACCCTGTAGAGACCAATGAAGGACAGAATTGTCTGGGATTCACTTTACCTGAGCAGCTAAGAAATTGATCTAAATTAGCAATAGTACTCTGTACCTGGCTAAGAGCCGCTAACATGATTCAGTGGACACTAAATAATTTTGCAGGGACATTGTAAAATATTTGGGACTAATGCCACCAAGAACCACCTTAGTGACCCCTCGGGACTGTAAGCAGCTGCCAGCATGGTTGTGATGATCCCTGTGCGAGTCTCCTCATATTATTAGGAAAAGGGTCAAATAAAATGAACTAACAGGCAGGACCTTTGCGCTTATATCTGCAATTAATAATAACATGTTAATTCAGGCAAAATGCTTTTGAACTAATGGAATAGACACTGAAGAGAGACTTTCGGACTTGCACACCCCGTGTTCCATCGGGGGCGGCCATCTTAGGTTAGCGCGCTAGTCTTCTAACGCGTGACCAGCGCTCTGGGAAGCTTAATAGTTTACCGGTCTCCAGACGCGAGCACTCTTCAGAGCGGCAGGACGGGTAGGAGTAAGGTAGTATCCTTACGCGGCTATTGTAAGTACTAGACTTTGCCAAATGTCTCTAAGCACTTGGTCTAAGAGACAGGGAATAACATCGAAATATGTGTGTGTGCTTTGACGCTATGGGCGCGGTTTTCTTTCATTACAGATTACCGCGGTGACACACCTACCGACTGTCAGCTCATGAGGCATATCCTTACCGCCTCAGCACTATGTATGGCAATCTATATAACAATCTGTGTGTGCGTCATGGGGATTTTAATGATTAGTTATCATGATATTGAAACAGAAGACATTATTATCGGTTGCGAAATCGAAAAAACTGGCCTCTCTTTTTTAACCCCGTGTGTTACCGATGTGTGCATCGAGTTATGAATGTGTGTGTGTGTTAATACGAATCCGCCTCAAATCATGTGGGGCAACAATATGTTCGGAACAAAAATGAACGTGCAGGGGATGGCAGATTGAACCATCACTCTGTCCATAAAGCTTTAATTACATTCTTTATGAAATGGGCATAACGTGAATGACCCGTGGGACTTGTGGCGCTACTTATATGTTGTGTCTATAGACGAATCACAGTTACAATGGTAAAGATTTGTGCTTCTCTCTTTTTTCCCCCTTTTTCTTACAGAGACCAATTTAGGTCATCACTTTTGATATTTTTTCGCTTCCCCTGGGCCAGCTCATGCCCTGAAGCAAAAACTAACAGTTGATTTTTACTGCTAGTTTTTAGGACGACAGGCTTATTATACTTAGCAACTGAGCTAATTCCAAGTAGGGGCCACTAGAAGGTCCTAACGAGTAAGCAGTAGGGGACTGCTTACGAAACATGTAGACCAGGTAGTAGCTATTTGCTCTACCCCAAAACCCCCTTCTTAACGTCCCCAGCTAGGGAAGTGAATAAATTGTTTTTTTCCACTAGCCAGAGGATTTTTAGCTTTTTTATTTCCCACATATTACTAGGTCCCTACACTTCACTGACACCACCCACCCTACACCATCACATAGCCTTGTCATATTACTAGTGCTCCCGCGTAGTCCGTCAGGTCGTAGCACGCCCCGCCCCGTAGAGGGACGGGAAGACCCCAATGATGAAGCATGACACTATTGGATTTTTTTAGTGTGTGAGGGGTATTTTAACAAGCACATTGTGCTCTCATCTTTACCACCCTAAGAGAGAGTCATTTATTCCACTATTCCCAAAACCAATATATAAAATATAAAAATTTCTAGCGACTACACATTGATAGAATCCCTTTGTTTGTGCGAGTCCATTTAGTGACCACAACCCCCTGGTACTGGAGCTTTTTTATCTGGCTCAGCCCAGGATAGGACAACTTGGTGGAACCATCCAGAGGGTAAGGGACCAGGGTAGACGGCTTAGGTGGTCAAAAATAGATGGGGAAACTTTTTTATAAATCCCTAATGGATATGGGAAAAATTCCCATTGATGAATGCCTAGACCCTACAGTAGAAGGGCCACCGTTACTTAATGCATTTAGGCAGATAACTAGTCTGGTAGAGGGGCTACTAAAATCAACTGCGCCGATAAGAAAAAATAATCACCCGAGATGGTTTAACAGGGATTGTTCACGGGCCCTAAGGGATCTTAAATGCAGTCTTAAAAATAGGCCAAGGGACAAACCAAAAGTAGCTCAGTGCAGATACACATACAATAGGGAGATCAAGAGGAGTAAAGTAGCTCTCCAGGGGGAAGCATGGGCAGACTTAAGGGAGGCAGCAGAAAGAAGGGGCTTTACTGAATTCTGGAGAATAATCAATAGACCATGTTTCCAGGATAGTAATGCCCCTGAGATCGGGACAAATATTTTGCCTGACTAGTGGCTTACACACTTTAAGGGCCTGTATAATTATAGAACAGAAATTGCCCTAGAGGATGGGGGTTGCCCAGCAGGGACAGGTAGTAGACTTTACCCTAAACTAAATCATCGTGGGAATTGAGGGATTGACAAAAACAAAGCCCCAGGCCCGATCGGACACCACCTGACCTGTTTTTGAGTAATGTTGAGATTTGGGCCCCAATACTGACAAAAGTAATAAATGCTGCCACTAGGTATGGTTTGCCCCACTCTTGGTCTACGGCCATAATTGTCCCTATCTTTAAAAAGGGCAATAGGGACAATCCCCAGTGTTATCGACCGATCTCACCGATAGATGTGTCAGCTAAGATATTGGGTCGGGTAATCCTTAACCACCTTACTGAATGGATCGAGGGTAATAACAACATCTCGGACATTCAGTATGGCTTCAGGACAGGGAGGTCTACAAGTAACCAATGCCTGAACCTCTATATGCTGGTTGTAAAATATATCAAAGCCAGCAATGAAGCCATTTATCTGGGGTTTATGGATTTGGCAGCTGCCTTTGACCATGTTAATAGGGATAAGCCTTGGGCTATTATGACCAACTTGGGGATCGACCTGGGCCTGATCAACATCTTGAGGGAGCTACATAGGGATACTACTGCTAGGGTACGTTATAACACAGATGGGGGGTCGACAGAATCTTTCCCATGTACTAGCGGGGTGAGGCAAGGTTGTATTCTTGCCCCTTTTTTATTCTCACTCTATATTAATAATTTAGAGCAGTTTCTGATTAACCTAAAAACAGATTGCCCAAGAGTAGGATCCCGCTGCATCCCGGTACTCTTGTACGTGGATGACGCGGTCCTTCTTGCACGTACCCCAAAGAGTCTACAGATTTTAATAGATGGATTCGCCAAGTTTATGGAAACTTTGGATTTGTCAGTAAATCAGGGCAAATCATATGTAATGCTGGCGGGTAATAAACCTTGTGCTAGTTTTTCTTATGAGATAGGAAGCCATACACTAGAAAGGGTACAGTCCTTCTCCTATCTTGGCGTATTTTTTTATGGCTTTTTAAAATGTAATCCTTTGGTGGAGGAACGTTGTTGTAAATTGGTATCCTCGAATGGCGCCATTGCAAGTTATGGGCGGAGGGAATTTGTATAGCTCTGTTTGTTGTTCCAAGGCCATGTATGGGGCTGAAGTATGGGGCTTCGCGAATATCCATCATTTACAGAGGGAGGAAAATTAATTTTTACGATCAATCCTGAAAACCCCCCAGAGTACCCCCAGCTGTAATAGCCCATAGATATCTAGGGAGGCCATATCTTGAAGACTTGGTTAAGTTTAGACCCATCTTGGCCTGGTTCAAAATCTGGACACACCCCGAGGTGACTTTGAGCAGGCAAATCCTTGGTGATTGCCTGGGCAGGGACAAAAGTATGAGTATACCATGGCTTAATTATGTAAAGACAAGTTTGGAAAGCATTGGTTATATAAGACATTTTCACTAACCCCGCAGCAATTGTATCTCAAGATAAGTTGACTATAAAGAGATCCTTCTTGGTCCAGAGAATCACACATAGAACAGAGGTTGAAGGGACCAAAGGTACCGTGAGTGCCCATAGTCTTGTCAAAAGTACGGAGGGAATGGAGCCGTACCTCTATCTTATGTATAACGCCCAGGATAGGTTTTTAATGTCTCGTTTTAGGCTCAATCTTTTACCATATTTACTGGCTGATCCACCAGGTTTTACACTTTTAATTGAGCAGAAGGGTGCCTGTGGCTGCGACAATAGGTCTCCGCAGGACACCCTTTATTTTGTACTCTTGTGTTCTTTTTACTCAATGCCTAGGCGCAGATTTCTGGTAGGAATTTTAAACAAGCCAAATTGATACATGCCAAATCAGCTTTAATTTTTTTGCAAAAGGCGACTGACCCCCTGACATTATGTTGCATTATGAATTTTATTAAAGCTGGGTGCGATTAAGGGTAACCATAGGGCAGGCCTGAATGTTATTATAATGAATTGTTGTTGTTAGCTTCTTTTAAATTCAGTATGTAATTGCAGTCAGGGTTCTGATAATGATTTAATTGTATTTTAATTGTCTATGTATATGTGCTTTTATGGTGTTTTTTAATCACTGAATAAAGAACTTCTGAACTGAACTGACTTTCTTACTTGCTGTGTCCATTTTGACATATCTTCCATTTATACCCAGAGTTATTACTAGAGTCAACCAAAGTAGAAGAAAAAACATTACCAACACAATCCAAAGTTCCATGCATGGTGAAACCAATTAAGTCTTTTCCAGGTGCTGAAAAAGGTTAGTTGCTTGTTCTTTGAAGCTTCTTTTTGCTGGCGTTGTTTCAGGTTTACTGGGATCCTCAGAAATTAATTAATAAAGTTAATGAAATAGCCAGAGGCAGTTCTGTCAATTGTTGGGATTGCATCCGGATTTGTAGAAATCGCTGGAACCACGTGATCACTTGTTACTTCTTGGTAGACAGGTGTTTCTTGACGAACTGTTATTTGGTTCCATGGCTTTGTTGCATAGTCCTTCTTTCCTCACTGCAGAATCTTCAATGGTGATGAGTCTTTCAGTTTGAACCTCTTGGTTTGTAGTTAGAAGAGTGCATCTGCTACATTGGCGGAGTCCACTTGGCCTACTGCTTAGTATCGGCCACATAGTGTGGTTTTATCAGGTTGATGGACACAAACCTGTTCTCCTTTTTACCAGCAAGGGGCGGCAGTAATACTGTTCTTGATCCGTGGATTGCTAGGACAGGTACTGGTTGTCTGTAAGAAGGCCCAAATTCCTTCTTGTTCACGATCTTTTCTCTGCCTAGATCACCAAACTTTGTGATCCAGACAGGCCTTACTGGGATGGTTGGTTCTTCCCCAGTGGTGGTTGGCTTCAGGAACACGTTGCTTTGTTTTGTTCTTAACTCATTTAAGTCCTGTAAAACAGCCAAACAATCTTTGTTATCAAATGTCTATTGTTCCACCACTGATGTCTGACAATCAACATCCGGAACCAACATTCTTGTCCCAAGAAGGACCTCATATGGAGTGATACTCCCTAGAGAAATACTTGGCAAGTTGTTAAGACTATGTTGGATACTTATAGGATGTTTGACCCAACCGTCACCCGAACCTAATACCCTAGCTGTTATAGATTGTTTTATGTCCCGTTTGTTTCTCTCCAAAACCGAATTTCCCTCAGGATGGAATGGACTAGAATACCGCAATGCCATGCCCAAACTGGCCATGGCTTCTTTGTAAGCTTCAGAGCTAAACGCAGGACCCTGGTCAGAATGTAGTGTGCCAATTGCGTATATGCCGATAAAGACTCGCAAATCTTTTATAACAGTTAGAGAGTCAGCCAAGCGCTGAGGCCACATCCAAATTAACCTTGAACACAAATCTATTGCGAACATGATATATATATATATATATATAAGGACCACAGTGTTCCAGGTAAACGCAAGCTGATGGTTTATCTGAAATTAACGGGGGCGTCTGCGCAGGACTTTTCACAGTAGGCCCTGCTCTTTCTTGGATCACATCCTTTCTTCTTGGACGCTCACAAGCTGTTCATCTCTCTGGTTTTTCTGCTTCTCCCCTCCCGGTGTCATGTGGGGTTCCCCAAGGTTCCTCTCTCTCCCCTCTTCTCTTTAATCTTTACATCCGTCCCCTTATTGTTTCTCTCCTCGATCTGGGGGTCTCTGTGTACAATTACGCCGATGACCTCCAGCTCGTTTTTGATCTCTCTTCCCCTCACTCCCTATCTTTTTTTCGTTCCACTCTGGTTTTTATTTCCGGGTGGATGGGCGCCAATCATCTCAGGCTCAACCCAGACAAGACTGAGCTTGTTTTGACTGGCGGCTCATCCAGCCCTTGGTCCTCTGCTTTTTGGCCCCCTATCTTTGGTCCCCCTCCTATCCCTGTTCTCTCTGTCAAAACGTTGGCCATCAGGGTCAGTCACGACCTTTCAATGCACGGCCAGGTCAGTTCTGTAGTGTCTTCCTGTTTTCTTTCCCTCCGTTTGATTCGTAAGATTTCCCGTTTTTTTTCCCTTGACTCCCTTAAAATTATCATTTCGGCCCTTATCACCTCCCGCCTCGATTATGGAAATAGCTTGTTCGTGGGCATCCCTGCCTACGAACCCCGTCGCCTTCAAGCAATCCAAAACCAGGCTGCCCGACTTATTTTTCACTTTCCCAAATCCCATCATATCACTCCTGTTCTTAAATCTCTCCACTGGCTCCCCGTTTTACAGAGATCCCTGTTCAAACTTGGATGCCTAGTCTTCCGGGCTGTCGATCGCTCTGCTCCAGCGTTCATCAATTCCTTGATCTCTATTCACACCCCTGTCCGTAGCCTCCGTTCATCTTCCTCTGCCCTTCTCACTATTCCTCGTTTTCGTAAATCCCGCACTGGTGGTACCAGATTCTCTGTCCTTGCCCCCCGGTTTTGGAATTCTCTCCCTCTCTCCATGCGCTCTATCCCTATTTTTTCACACTTTCGCAAAGCGCTTAAAACATTCTTGTTTGCTCAGGCCTACCCCTGCTAGATTCCTTGGCCCTGTCTGTTCTGTTCAGTAGAGCTCTCAGCGCCAGGAAGCCGTTTGGCCACCGTGCGCTCTATAAATACTTTATTTCATTTCATTTCTTTCATTTCAGAGAATTTCATCTTCTGGCATATTACATATTCCAAAACATAGTTTCAGGTTTGTTTCCTGATACCTGGCCACCAGAATCTCTGTTTTAATAATGATACTGTGGCTGAAACACCTACGTGAGCAGAGGCGAGCCCTTCATGTGCTGCTAGGATTAGTCCTAATCTATGTTCCATGTTTGGAATTGCCCTGTCCCCCACTTCAGGGATCCGAGCAAACGGAACATTGTTTGTATCAGTTACATATGAGTATTTGAGTGGAAACCCTTTAGGTAATGCTGCACCGCTGCCTTTGCTTGTAGCATTGACAGCTAGCATTATTTTGCTGTCTATTTTTGTTTTTGAACGAGTGATTGCAGCTACGGAAGCCGGTTGCACAGCTGCTTTCGCGGCTTCACCAGCCAATGAATTCCCTTCAACGTGAACGCCATCACGTTGATGACTCATCGTGTGTATCACGTGAGTGTTTGGTAGTCCTTCTCGTAACTGAACTACTTGTTCCCAAAGCGTTTTATGCCTGATTGTGCCACCTTTTGCCTCTTTGAAACCATTTTGAAGCTAATTCTGTAAATATTCATTGTAGGATTGGACATAGTAGAAAGAATTGCACTCTATGAGTGTGGGGAATTTGTGATCCATATTTTCAAGTGCCATTTTCAATGCTTGTGGTTCAGCTCGCTGAGCTGTACAATCTCCTAGAGATTGCGTTTTTGTGACACAGGTCGGAATTTGCCATCTCTCATACGACCTTTAATGATCGTGCATGCAGCACTACAAGCTTGTTTACTCTCCGTAGCGGGTTGTGCTGATCTGTCAGTATAAATTATACATTCATACTCTTTAGAGGCAGAATTTCAGCAGGCAGAGGACGTTCTTGTTCGTATTGCAGGAATGCTTGTGTTTTTAAATAAGGATCAAAAACATATTCAACATCAGTTGCAGCAAGAGAATTAACCCATTGTATCCGTCTCGGATGTAAAGCTTTAGCTTTTGGAATGCTCGTTTTTGTCACTGCTTCTAAGACAGGTACAGGAGTTACGACCATAATGCGTTTTCCCTGTGCTAGGGCTCTCTTTTTTGCTACAGCGGTTTGAACAACTGTCACAATTTTTTCTGTTGATGTAAATTTCATTTCTGCTTGTGTGTACAAATGTGATTTATAAGCTATTGGTACTTTTTCACCTTCGTTAAAAGTTAAGTAGGGGAATCAGCATTGACCCGGAATGATTCGGATCACTAAGTTGCGTATGTTTACTCGTGTTTGCAGATGTTCTGTTGCTAACATTTCGTTCTTAGTGAATGCAAAATTTCTGTGTGTTCTTTTTTTCCAATGAATAAGTTTAAAATCAGGTTTGATTAATTCGTAGAGAGGTTGTACCCTTCCTGCGTAGTTTAAAATGTAAGTTCTTCCAAAATTCAGGAAACCTAGAATCAACTGTACGTTTTTCAGCGTTTATAGAGGTTGGAGCAGCTCACACTTTTCTAAAAAGTTGGCTGCCAGGCTTTTGCCTTCACTTGATAATTCATATCCCTAGGAAAAGGACGTTGAGATGGGCAATTCTTGATTTCTAAAAATGTAATTTGTACCCTTCAGAGGCAAACTCCGATATAATATTGTTCACACTGTTCAAGTGCCTGTCCAAGTCATCGTCTGTCAGATAGATGTCATCGACATATGACAATGCGTCATCATCATAAGTTTGTAGTAACTCTGTTACCCTTGCTGAGAATAACCCAGGACTATTCTTGAATCCTTGAGGGAGACAACAGAAGTGACGCTGTGTCCCCATTATTGAGAAAGCGGTCAAATACCTGCTTTCAGGTGCAATGTTTTGACAAAAGAAACCATTCAAAATATCTAATGTGGTTTTATATCTTGTATGCACAATGTTATTCATTAATGCCGTACTGTGTGCATTTTGCACTGCAAATGTTTTGGAACAAGAGTTTAGATGTCTGTAATCCAATACTAGCCGATATGTATTGTCTGGTTTGGAGACAGGAAACAAAGGATTGTTCATTGATGAGGTGCATGTTTCAATCACCCCCTGGTATTCAAGTTGATCTAAGATCTCCCTTGCCTGTTTAACTGGGTACTGCCTTTGTGCAGTTGGTTGATTTTTTAATTGGATGTTATGGCGAGGTGAGTCCTCACCCCATCCTACATGCTTTTTGTATAATGCTGGGGCTTGGGCCACTGTCCATTTCCTGGCATAAGTATATTTTAAATGTACCGGAATATGATTAGAGAAGGCTGGCATAATGATGTCTTCGCCATGTGGGCACTCCCAGATAAATTCTGGTGGGCAGTCTTGTTCAGCATGAAGAATGTCATAACCCTTAGAAAGTCACTCCCAAAAGAGTGCTTTCACTTTTCTTGGTATGTCTCCCTCCTTCTGGAGTGTTATTTCATATAACCTATGTGGATAACTAACCATGGTATCTGCAGTTTCAACTTGAATGCCTTCTTTCAAGTCCACTGTCTCCAGAAGACCCTTCAAGTTCTGGTGAGCTATTGTGACTTCTGCTGCACTGTCCAACATTGTCTGAGCCTATTCTCCGTTCTTGAGTTGTGTCCTCAAGATCCTCGGCATGTCGGATTTTTAGACCTGCTACCTTCTGTTTTGTGAATTGAGGTTTTTTATTCTTCTGAACATATTGATCGTCTTTGGACTTCACGCATTCTTCCTTGTTTTCTGACCGTCCTCTTCTTTCGGATTTCTGTGAAGAAGTCTGAAAGGTACGAGAGGAACAAGTATCAGTGTCTTGATATCTGTCCGGTTTTCAAATTATCCCTATTCCTGAGGGTGTACCTCCTTTCAGAGGGCTCCTTTTGAGGAGACCTGTCTCGGGAATGAGAACGCTTCTCTTTAGAAGTTTGTTTGCTATTTTCCCACTTCTTTTTAGAAGGAGTAGGAGTGCTTTTAGAAAAGACATTTTGAGGTCTTTCAGACAGTTGGGGTTTCACTGTATAATTCTATTAATCTTTGTATATTACTAAATAAATCCTCGTCCGACATTGATTCAATGTCAGGGTCAGGTGTTTAGCCGGCTAAGGCTAACCATGTTGCTCCTGGTCCACCTAGTGGACCGAGCCTGGTAATGTGATTTAAATGTTTTAGGGCGCCGTTAAACCAGAGCTCATGCTCCTGGTAAGTGAGTGGAATTTCAATATCCTTGCAAGGAATACATTCCTCTGGTGGATCATCTTCTTTGTAGAAGTGAAACATAAGAGTTATTGGATTTGCTTCTGGGAAGACTATCCATGAATAGAATACCTCTGTCTGGTGATATTCATGTGCCTCTATCACAAAATCTGCCCTACCACCTCTCGATGATAGGCCATGTTTTATAAGTTTTATAGTGATGGCTTTCCTTACATTTTGAGGACTTATTACAGCATTAGCATTGGTTTCTTGGAAACCTGTAAAGTTAAAAGCTGCATCGGCTGTATCAGCTGTAGCTCCACTGGCCCCGGGATTATCTTCATCGGCCATTTTGTTGACTGAAAGTTTGCAGAGTAAGTTTCAAGGGAACAAAGATAAGGTGCACAATAGTTTGGAACACTGTATCCTTCAACGTTGAACAAACCAAAAGGCTAATACATAGGATTTTCTGGCCTACTCAGCTATGGCGGATATTATCCCTTACCTACTCCATACGTCTATTGTAATATTATGAGTAAAGGGGTCTCTGAGAAAAGCACGACTGAGTTACTTCAGTATCTAGCATTAAATGCGTGCCTTACCAAACCTTTGGGCGCCATGTAGTGTAGTTCCTATATCCCTAATAGGCTCTGCACATTGGAATAACATACACTGTAGATTTGACATAGGACTGAGGTCAGTATGTCTCTAGTATATTAAACTTAATTGTGTGTGTGCCAGCTAACTCAGAGGTCAATAGAAACTTTCTCGAATAAACAAGAAGGGATTAGTCTCTGACAACCACATAACCATGACAACTTTGTTTCTCCTAGAATCAAAACAATATCTTCTGAGTCGTGGAAACAATAGATAACTAGTTCACTTAGTCAATCGTGCATGCTTCGTTTCTACAGGGTTCCACAGAAATAGTGAGACGGGCGTTTCAATAAAAGGTTTTTATGAACAGTCCTATTTCTCATGCAAGAGACATGAACTGCTACAATCGTTAGACAGAATGCAAAGTATAATGCGTATAGTGTAAACAGTAATATAAAATAATACTGTAATAGCATTGTCTGTTGCTATGACATATATAAAAATACATACATAAATAACACAGGCTAAAATACTCAACTGGTGCTTCTAAAATATGCCTACCCCAGTGTACCTAACCTAAGTCTAGTACGAGGGAAGAAGTAGGTGCTGCTTTAGCTAAGTTTAGTTTTGCCAAGAATCTGGCAAAGGTTTCTCTAGGTTCTAATCAGCACCATACCTTAGAATGAGAGAGGTTGGTATCTCTTTCCTCGGGTCCCTTGATCCCACCTCTCAGCCAGTGCCTTTTTCGGGATGCCCAGCTCCAAACAAAGGTCTGACCACCATGAAATGGCAGTGGGAAAGTGAGTCGGGGGCCCTAAACTGGGCCCTATACCCCATGGGACAAAACAAAGTGGCCTTAGGGGCACACATAGTGCCCCCCACAAATCCATTCACTGTGTGCCAGGCACCACATGGTGCCTGGTACACGGTGCAAGCATGTGTACCAAGCTGCAGTGGAATAAAGCACTATTCCAACCCCCACCACTATGGTCTCATCATAATTGGGCGGGCGGACCACCAACTGATTGTTGGACGGTCTCCTGCCCTCTGCAATGGTGGACAGCGGTCCACCCGACTGCCATCATAATGATGGCCTTAGGCCTTTATATAGAATCAAACTGACATATGTAGAAAAAGTTGTAATAAACCTGCAATCTTCTTTGCGTTCCAACTGATAACCTTTATTTAAATCAAGAAGAGAGAAAACCTTTGCACCATTTCATTGCGTTTTCATGTCAGCAATGTGTGTACATGGATGTCGTTCTCGTGCAACTGCCTTGTTTGCTTGGCGCATATCAACGCATATGCGTATAGCTCTTCAGTGTCCTTCTTGGGCACAACCACTAGGGGAGAAACCCATGGCATTGGACCAGTTGAAAACTCAATAATATCATGGTTGAGTAATGATTCAACTTCTTTTTCAACAGCTTCTTGTACAAGAAAGTAAACTTGTATATGTGTCTGAGCAAAAGGACGGACATCATCATTAATGTGTAACTTTACTTTCATAGTCTTTAGCTTTCCCAAACCTTAAAACAAATAAGAAAATTGACTTACCATTTTGTGATAAGCATTCATGTTTTAACTCACAGAAATTAGGCCCATATCAGCAGCGGTACTGAAACTGATCCGACAGGAACTTGCCACTTCACTTTGAAGCACATGAATGGGTGCTTACACCTTTGGTTTCTTGTGTTTAAATGTTGCTACAAATGGACCATAACATTTTATAGGCGTTGATTCTGCCAAAGAATATATTTTGGTTTTCTATGGTGTAAGTCAAGGCAAGGGAGACAATTCATTGTACTTCTCTTAAGGCATTATGCTTATTGATGTGCCACTGTCAATGATGAAAGGTATCAAGCAGTCATTTATATTCAATGTCATTTTTGGCCAATTTTTGCATGACTTTGATGCTATGGCATGTCAGCTTTTCTTTGAATGATATATTTCCACGCATGCAACCAGTCCAACATGCACACATTTCTCTGAGGTAAACATTGACATGGTGCAACCGTCTTCCTCACTTTCACTTTATATTGAGGCGAATGAGCTGTTTGACGATGATTTAGATGACAATCGACTTCATTCAGTATCAATTTGCCTCAATTGATTTCGCTGCTTGGCCTAGGGGGGTGCGTCTAACGTTGCCTCTGGAATGTTCTGATGGCCATTTCGTCTTTGCACCATCATGCCTTTTTTTTCTTCGCTTTACAAACCGTAACAAAATGGGTCTCTTTTACACAGCCTTTACATGTATGTCAGATGGCAGGACAATTTCCTTTGTGTGGAAAAAGGAAAATCCACATCATAATTTATTTTTACATGCAGGGAGCACTTTGTGTTCTTCAGTCTTTTGCCTTGGCTTACTTTTTAAGTCATTGCTGATTCACTCTGGTCACCTCCGGCTTCCATGTCAGCAGCTTGTCTTTCAGCATGCTCCTCAGCTCTGGTAGCCAGCAACACTTGCTCCAGACTAAGGGCCTGATTCTGAGTTTGCCGGTATGTGAGTGGGCCACCATGCCCCCGCCCTGCTCCCACACCTCCAAAGCTCACCACCACCCACCTGATTATGAGTAGGTTTGTGCTCTGGCAGGCGGTGTGGCGGTCCTCCGGTGCTGCCTTAAACAGCTCTGCTGTGGGACCACCAATGCATGATCTTGCATGGCATGGACTGAGCAGTCCATGCCATGCAGGAACAGGGGTGTATGCACACAGGGAGGCAGACCGTGTTCCCCCTGCATGCACCCCCATGCACAGGGGCAACAGAGGGCCCTGTGGGGCAACAGAGGGCCCTGTAGTGCCCCCTTTGTTTCCCCACTGCCAGCCATTTAATGTCAGGCTAACCTCCATAAAAAGGCTGGTGGTTGGGACACTTGTAATATGTTTGGAGGCACCGCAGTGGCACTACCAAACAGATTGCCTTCCCCGACCGCCACACCACTGCTATCTCTGGTTGTCGCATCAGGCCTATTTACTATTTACTAATAGTACCACTGTACTTGTAATACGACAGGTGGACTACTAGTGTGGTGGTCCACGACAGGTACTGCACCTCTACTGCAGGTTTGGTGGTCCAATGGACCAAACCGGTAATTAGGGTCAATGAGTTTCTCTCAGCATTTATTGTCGGAGTGAATCTGACAAGCATCCATCAATAACTCAAAATCGCATAGCTGCCTCTTCAAAAAACTAATAGAACTTACAGTTTTTGATGACTGTATCAAGTCTCTCCACAAATTCATCAATGGTTTCACCAACCTTTTGGCGTTCGCGATGAAAATGTATCTTTCACAATCAACATTCGGTACTGGATTGAACTGTAGATTCAGCATTTCTTTAATCTTCCAATTTATCATTTCTTCGTCATCAGGTCACAGCAAGATTTTTGAGATACTTGACAATCTTTTTGTTTTCAGTGTCTTCAAGTACATTAATGAAATTATCAAATGTCTCTATCCTCAAAGACTATCTATCGCCTACATTTTGCAGGCTCCAAAGGTGGTTGTGGTTTCAGGAATGCAGCAGCATTGTAGAGCACTGTGGAACTGACTGATACCTGGGGTGGATCTCTGTGACTGGGTGTCTGCAACTCATCTGTGAGAATTTGTGACGTGAAGATTATTGTATTTAAATGATTTTAATATAATTGGTAAAACTATTGTGCATTAAATCATTGTAATTTATATTTATTTTAGGTGCATTTTCTGTATGATATTTTATCATTAATATAATGTACTTGTTTTTAAAATGGTTGTAATATTTTGTATAATACATTTATTTGGGTCCATAGTGAAATAGGATGGGGAGCAAATTAAGTTTTAACTTTTTAAATTTGGTAGGTTTAAAATCATTCTGTGTTTTTAAAAATGTAGATTTGTTACATTATATTATTTATATTTACATACAATTCACTTTTGTATTGTTTCAGTATGTTATTCTTTGTAATTTAGTTTGTATATAACTATATTTTAAAAAAATTGTTATACATATCTTGTTGGTATATTATTTCATTAAAAAAATCCTTTTATTAAAAATAATTTGTGTTAATTTTTTTAAATTAAGGTAGATGTATTACATTAATTCTATATATTTGTTTGCTTCAAATATGTATGTGTTTTTGTATGTGTTTTTGTAATTATGTTGCAAGTTAAAAGGCATGTAATCTAATTTTAAAAATTAGGATACGTTTAATGTGTTTTAATTTCACAAAATAGATTATTTATTATTTAGCCCAATAATAAATCTCAATTTGCCTTATTTATTTTATGTGGTTTACTTTTTGGGATAATTAGATTTAAAGTTTTAAGAGTAAGATTAGTGGGTTATAAAGGAATAGGGTGGTGTTAATATGTTGTAATTATTCATGTTGTTTGTGTTGTATTTTTCAATTTCAATTGCTTCCAATTTTATTTTAATGTAAAATGTACATTTGTGAACATTTTTAGAATGTTGTTATATTATTTAATATTTTTAGGTTTGAGTTGTATGTGTTTCTGTGGAAAATTTTTTGTACATCTTATTAATTGGATGTTTTTGGTGATGTTTGGAAGTATAGCTTTGTTTTTTTGTTGAATTTGTTTTTTTTTTTGCCACAGGTGTTTTTTTTTAACTGTAGGGTTATTTTAATCTATTTCTTATTTTGCTGTTAAAAAGTTGTTAGTTAAGTATGTTGTAATATTTTTGACAGTTTACTTACTTTTTTTGCAGCTGTTTTGTTTTGTTTTCAAATATACATCTGTTTTATTTTCACTTATGTTTCATTTTCAGTTTTAAGTTGTATGCTTTGTAGGAGTGGGGTTTCTTGTGATGTCTTTCAGCAATTCAACGGGTTTATAGTGAAACAATTTCTTGAACATTTGTGTGGTCTATTTATGCAGTTTTATTTGATTACACAACTTGTTGTAATTGCTTAACTGTTGGTTGGCTGGATCTTTGCATTTTGAAAATAAAATGTGGGGAATGCTAATTAGAGGCAGTTTAGTCATGTTTTATTTTAAAGTTATAAATATATAATTTTTTATATTTCATCAAACCAATCATTATTATATATACATTGCGTTTGTTGTTATATTTATATATGGGATTATTATTTTCTTAATTTATTTTCTACTACGTTAACCAAATAATATTTGTATTATTATGTTATTCTGCTTGATTAGTCAGGACTGAGCGATTGCATCACACTGTGAATTTTAATTTAATAAACGAATCACCGCTTGCAAGTGTGGAGTCCTTGGTGTATTTTAATGCACTGAGCAGAATAACATATTTGGAGGTTGAATTGTTCGCCTTTCCTCCTGCACTTCTCACTTTCAAGAGTGTCAGTACTTAAACATTGAGTCAACTACATTTTATATTATTATGAGGGGAAAAGGCCTTAGCAACGTGGGCTCAGCCATTCGTGCCATTTACCCGCAAGCTGAACCACGCTTGCCTGAACCACACATATGCCTTAGCAACGCAGATGCGTGGTCTAGATGCAGAGTGGATGGGCAGGCACAGGAAGAGGAGGATCGGGAGAGCACGCAGTGAGGAAGTGGGACTAGGGCCGGGTCTTTGGGGCTGGGGGATAGTTTTTCAGGGTGGGGTAATTTTTAGGGCTCAAAGTTGTTTATAGGGCAGGGAGCAGTTTTAGGGCTCAGGGCAGGGGGCTGGGTTGGGGTACTTTACAGAAGTAGGGAACAGTTTTTAGGGTTTAGGGTGGGCGGAGCTGTGGTTAAGGTTGTTTTTAGGGAGTGGGGTGAGTTTGTAGGGCTCAGGGTGGGCCGGGAGGAAGTTACAGTTTTCAGGGCTGTGGAGCAGTTTTAGGCCTCAGGGAGGTGGGGCTGGGTCAGGGTACTTTACAGGGGTAGGGGTTCGTTTTTAGGGATAAGGGTGTGGGGCTGGGGACAGGGTCGTTGTTAGGGCATGGGGTCAGTTTTTAGGGCTTAGGGTGGGGCTGGGGAAAAGGGACAGTTCTGAGGGCTATAGGCAGTTTTAGGCCTCATGATGGGTGCCTGGGTCAGGTTACTTTACAGATATGGGGTCAGTTTTAAGGGATCAGGGTGGGGGACTGGTGTCAGGGTAGTTACTAGGGCATGGGGTTAATTTTTAGGGCGTGGATAGGGGAAAAGGGACAGTTGTAAGAGCTGGGGGCAGGGGTATGATCTTTAGTACACATGTCCCTTTACCAGACATGTTTTGCCATGAAATTGCGTGGTAAAGCAATGTGTGGTAAAGGCATGTGTGGTAAAGATGCAGTCGTGGTTAAGACCACATGGTTCAGGCTTGTGCTTTCCCATCATACAACTTATTATGAGTATAATTTATATTGTATTATATAAGTATTTAGGGCCTCATTAAAAAGGCGGTCGGACGAATGTGTGAATGTCATCAGCCAGACCTCAGCCTTAAGGACTCAGCGCAATTTAATGATAGCTCTAGTTGAAAGTTATGCATCCCCCTTTGTGGTAATATCAAGGGACTTTATTGCCTACCTAGTTTTATGAAAAAACTGTAACATCAGTCTTGATGTTTTTAATACCTAACTCGTGCCCTTAAGTTGAAGCAAGTAAACACAGCTGATACAATTAGTAACACATTTTTTCAGCAACTGGGAGAATCAAGTACTTAATGGAAGACATATAGGTTATTGTCCAGTGTCACATATATAATTCCCCGCAAGCATTAGCAATGTTGTTGGTTTCAAAGTGTGACATGTTGTTAACTTTCGTTAATGTTTTGAATTTAAGAATAAATCAGGTTACGGAATGATCATCACTCTCAAATAGTAACTTTCATCTGAGACTATCCCCACTGCATGGAAATTAGGTAACATAATGGCCAACAACTCTGTACCTATTTATAACAAATTGCTTCTAAGGGGAAGGCAGAGCCCAACAGCCCATACAGGACCTATGGTTAGATCACACGATTATACAAAGGCATGTGCATTGAGGTTACTTTGTATTGACTGATGTCAAGCTTAATTCAAGTCAAGCATGACAATAGTGAATGCCAGTAGTGTAAAAATAAGCATACTATTGAAATAAGGCATGTCAAAAGACAGTATAGGAAAATACTGTATTTTCTGCTCATTGAGAGTTGTGGTATGGTTAGGTATCTTAGGCTGGTGTGCGTTCTTCATGAAAAGTGACAGAAGTGGAAGGAGCATGTTGGGGGCAAAAGTGGTACACATTTTGTCAGAGGGAATTACTCTTACTTCAACCAGTACATCTTGACACTTCTGTCTCTCGCATCAAGGATTGTGTCCCAATCGGTGCCATGCCACAGTCTGTGAGAGTCACCACCAACTCTCATGAGAGGGATGAATGCATTGATTTTTCCCTCACTGCTTTGAACAGTTTACCACCATTTTGATCATTGGCTAGAGCATTGTATCCACACCTATTGTGGTAGATAAATGTGTGCTTAAGAGATCCTGTGAGTGAAAAGTAGAAACATGGAATTTCTTACCCTTTTAGAACACACTCTGGAGTATCTAAAAGAGAATTTGGCAATTTAATTTCAGAAGCTATTATATCTCTCAGGGATTGATAGAGCTAAAAAGAGAGAGGTGGAGCTTGCACAGCGGTGGTGTATCCATAAGTGGTTTACACACACAAAGAGTAAAAGGAGGGGCCTCTGGAGAAGATATGAATATGCGGTAGGGATTGTACATGGTGAAGTTGTAGCAAGAAGAAATGGGATCATATGAAGAACGCTCTAAATGTGAAATTGGCCAGGAAAGGGTAATAACGCGCAAAAAAGGTTATTTGGAATTATGTGAATGCTTGGAATGAACAGAGACTAAAGGGCTTAGAAAAAAAGGTTGGGAATACAAAAATCTAACATATATTTTCACAATCCACATCAGCCCCCGTCGCAAGAATCCTGTACTATTGTGGAGTCAAATTAAATAAATGATGAGTTTATGGGTGAGGTTTGTATTGTTAGTACTGTCACTTATGGATTTTGTTTTGACGTCTACCATTATTATATTATTATACGTATTTAACCAGTATATATTCCACGTGGGACAACCCTATTTTTTTTACTCTTATAAGGACGAATTCTACATATCCAATGTGACTGTATCTAAAAAATAAAAGAATCTATTGACTCTTCTAGTGAACAATGAAATCTTGTTATTGAAATAAACGCTTCAAATGATGGTGTGCACTCATTTGTTTGTAAGCCAGAACGCACTCACTGGAAGCATCATAATTTGCAAAGTCCAAAAACATTTTTAGGGGAAAGCAAATATGTCGTTGGGTTGTGCTGTGCAACCAATCTGTATTTTTCTGAACTTGTGCAAGGCAATACAAGTCTGAATCAGAATTCAGAAACTCCTTTGCATGACCAGACTTTGAATCAGAAATGTGAATCAGAAACCGTGACTACATATACACAAGCAATCAGACTATTATGTGGAAAGGTTTCACATAGACATAAATAAGCCAACCTTAAGTAGAGTGAATGATACAGCCTAACCTCCTATTTAATGATTTTCCTTAGATCCTAACATTGGCATGATGTGAACCATAATTAAACATTTTGACTTGCTCACGACAGAAAACATTTGCTACCCGGGGTGGCCTGGAACTGGCTGCAGTGTTTTGATTGTAATTTAATCAATTATTTCTCTTTACTTCTTGACAAGCTTTAACTGCCACTAATTGAAGCTCTTCTTTGAAGTTGCAGATCGACTAGCGAGACACTTCTATATACAGAATAATCATGGGGCATTTGCAATGTTTGCTCTTGCTGAGTAGGTGGTGGTCTAAAGCACGCACCCCATAACCTGTGAGTTAGACTGCTGGTTGCTGCTGTGTGCGCTCATTTAAAGAATTAAAGAATCGTTTCTCCAAGCAGCTCTACATTCAATGTTTCTTCTGTGAGCTGGAATACGCAAGAATTAAGATGAATGTGCCGTCATTTGACTTCATATTTTGGGAGTGTTGTAGGTGTCTATTATGAGTGTGTTGAGCAAAGTTACTTCTTTAATAAAAAATACAAGAACTTAGACAATTCAATAACATATTGTGCCTTAGGTTGCTCAGGCAAACCTTGCATCAACTGCATTTGCTGCTTCTCATTAAAACAACCTTTTGTTTCATCAATTAAAGCAATTGACACTTTAAACTGACTTCGCGTTTGATTTGTCAGGTCTGACCAAATAGGTGTGTGTACACAGGTAGATCGGTAGGATTGTAGACTTCCTTTTTTACAAGACACAGTGTATTTTTTAAAACTGATTAGTAGGGGCACCGGTGCAACATTGAACAAGATACTATGCTTATGGACAAAATCATGCAAAGGCCCAATAATCCTGGGGCTGTAATATACTTGGGCCCCGCGGGCGCAACCAGTGCGCGCATTTGCTTATGCATCTCTGCTGCACCTTGGTATTAGCAGCAGACACTCATAGGCCCTTCTGTAATGGCGATCATGATGGCTTTACTTGTGTGCATGCAGATCTCCAGGGGACGTTCCCTCATTTGCATGGGGGTGTGGCCTATGCAAATAAGGAAACATTTTTCACAACAACTAGTGTATCCCTTAAGGGTGACACTTAAAACACGGGAATGGGGGGTCCAGTGAACATCTAGACATCCACCTGGAGGCAGGTGCAGTCACTCACTGCACCCGTCTAATGGGATATCTTTGTCCCCCTTTGTAATACAGGCCTTGTTGCCGCTTGAACGGTGAAAGGGTGACAGCTGGTCTGCCTTTCATAGGGCAGGTGCAGGTTTATAGCTGCAGTTTGGGTAAGTGCTTTCACTGTAATGGGGTGCATAGTCCCATGCTGCACTTGGCACACCCATTTAAAGATGCACCACACCATAAACAAGGTTAGTGCACCCTATATGTAAAATGGGGCCTGGTGTCCTTTTTTGACTGAAGGACTTATGTCTCAAGTAAGTATTCTATTCCACTGGGAGCCAGAGTAGGGAGTTTAGTGGTGCTGTTGTTATGTTATGTTTGCTTGTAGAGCAAACAAACAACACGGGGCACAGGCCCTAAGAGAAGCGGAAACTGCCCTACCTGAGCCTATTGGAAGAGCCAGGTTTTCAATTTGTTTTGGAATTCTAAGACTGCGCTGGTGGCTCTGGTGTGACAGCCTTTACATTCATGTCTTCATGCGCCTGGTAAAAAAAGGCATGATAGCCAGCTCTGACTCTTCAGACGCAAGGGACAGAGCTGAGGGTGTGAAATATGATGCAGTTGTTCAGGTGTGCGGGTCCTATGTAGTGCTGTGCTGTGTATGTGTGCAAGAATAGTTTGAAAAAGACACGTTTGGGAAAGGGGGGCCAATTGAGTCCTTTGAGGCGAGTGGATAGGTGGGTGCCGGGTGGGAGGATGAGTTAAGTCTAGCGGCTGCATTCTGGATGCCCTGTAGCCTCTTGGTGAATTGAGTGGAGATTCCACATAAAGGGGCCGATTATGATGGAGGATTTTCCGCATCCTCCGGGCCGGCAGAAGCCACCGCCGGCCCGGAGGATGCAGAAAATCCTCTGCGGACCCAACAAAGACCCACCGCCACATTAGGATGACTGGTGGGTCCAGGTTTCAGTCCGCAGCTTTTCCCCCGCGGTTGGCTTACAACCGCGGCGGAAAAGCACTAATATGGTGACGGTGTCTCTCAGACACCGTCAGCCATATTAGGATGCCCGAAAAGAAATGCTTTTCCACGGCAGATTTTCCGCCGTGGAAAAGCATACGGAGCTTCACTGCGGGGGCCCGTTGCGGGCCCCCTGGGTGAAGGGGGGTGAGGGGTGCACATGGGGGGTACCTATGGTACCCCCCTGCATTTGTATGCAGTAATCGGCAGGCACCGCGCGGTGCCTGCCGCTTGCTGCATACAAATGCAATGTAGCTGCACCCGACGCAATGTTAAAGATTGAGGATGTGACCGCCACCCTGGCGGTCACATCCTAATCTGCACGGAGGGACCGCCGCAGCCCCTGCAGACGGTCCCTCCTACTCTATGGTGGCGGATGGACTCAGGTCCGTCCGCCATCATAATCGGCCCCAAAGTGTGTTTCCACAGACTAGCTTGTTGGTGATGAGATATTGGGTGATTGTACAAAGGGTGTTGAGTAGAAGTCATCTGAAGATTTTCCTGGAGGGGTTGAGGGAGTGGAAGCAGGAAGGGGTTAATTAGTTCACCTGATTGGACTTTGAGATATGGCTGTTGATTACAATCCATAAGCTCCTAGCTTGGTTTGCTTGGGTGGGTTCTAAATCTGATGGCCATCAGGCCAAGGATCGGAATGGTGTGTCTTTCCCAGCGTGCCACCTCCCTCTTATCAGAGATAAGCTTCAGGGAATTGGATTTCATCCAGAGAATGACATCTGACATTCAGTTGATAAACCTTGCTTGGGCGCTGGGAGTGTCCTCGGTGAGGGAGAGGTTGAGTTGTGTGTTGTCAGTGGTTGTCAGTGTACGAGATGAATTTGAAGTGATAGTTGAAATTCTTCATATTCAAACATCTGCTTGCAGTATGATTTTGATTCTTTACAAAATTTAAATTTGTCTACTAGGGATGCACTCTTATCAGTGCTGCTCTGATCCAGTTTCAACAGTAGAAGTTATCTAATGAGTTATGTATTTTCATCTACGTTCAGCTCAAAGATACAAAAGAAACACAGCCCTCTTAAAAACGGATTTTACAAAAGGAATGAAAAGCAATCCAAATCAAAAAGGACCTAGAGATTTCTAATTCTTGTACTGTTGTTGGTGCTTTGCCTATGATGCTGGTGCAAAGGAACAAGAGTATGTTTCCATCTGCCACTAAGAATTATCATATGGCTTTGGATCTATTTAAGTAGAAGTGCTTTTTAGTATCTATGAGCGCTAGTGGTGGGCACAAATTAATTTTTGGGGACTCAGGCTCAAATTTTAGTAACAGAATTTCATCGAAAGCAAAAGAGAGAAAGGCAGAAAAGGGCAAAATAAGAATGATGGGAAATATAGATTGGGAAAGAGTGGCAGAGAGAAAACAAGATAAAAAAGAGGGTGAGTTAAAGGAACAAGAAGTATCGGGTAGTGGAAATGTCAGGGGGAAAACTTATCAAGAGTTGTTGAGTCTGACCTTGCAGCAGGATAAACACTTGAAGGGAAGGGTGGAGTCAAATTGTAAGCGAAGAGGTGAAGGGACACCTAAGAGCAGATCACTGGAAAGAGAAGGCATACACAGAGAAGCAGGTGGAGACAAAAAGAACATCAGATGCTGTCCAATGCATTCTGCTAAGAGGAACAGTTGAAAGAAGGAGAAGACTGGAGAGGACGCCTGTTAGAAATGAGGTTTCTGGTTGGCAGAGGTAGGCATCCTTTCCAAGTAGGAACCACCACTCTAGTCAGGGAAAGCTACATACACACAAAAAGGTAACCTGATAGCTTGGCAAAGAGCAGTCAGGCTTATCTAAAGAGGCAATCTGTAAAGTATTTGTGAAACACACACACTGTAACATAATGAATACACAACAGAAAGATTCCACACAGGTTTAGAAAAATTGTTATTATATTCTGAGCTTAACAAGACCAACACGACTCAAATCCAATGCATAAAAGTTGAGATATTGAATTTTAATGGCATAAATGCAGTAAAATGCCCAGAAGCAAGTAGCACTAGCACGAGAATGGACGGACAGATAATGGTAGCTGTCATTGCTTCATGAAAAGTGCTTTTTTTAAAAAGCCAAATTGTTCCCAGCACACGGAAAGCCAAATGCTTATGTGTCCGGTGTGGGAGATGCAACATCACTTCACAGATGACGGTCCCTGTAACACGTCACAGATCAGGTCAATTGAGCACAGATGATCTTCCTCAGTTCCCACAGCTGATGCTGGGGCAGTATTTGTGGTATCCAAAGCCTGTGCGCCTGTGGTAGAGCCAGTCTCTGATCCAACAGGAGCTGAAGTGTCCTGTGATGTCTCTAAGTAGGCCAACATCAACATTGGAATATGCTGCGGACCCTGCATTACAAGGGCCTTTAATGGGTCCAGCAATGCAGCCGCGTCCGGTGGCGCAACCGATGGAAGTGTTAGACAGAGGTCCAACACCCATTCTTGTCCGCAAAATAGGCAGCAGAGAACAGGCAGAACACAGTCAATCCAGACTGGTCGAAATGATAGGATCTAAGACTCGCTTAGCTCCCGAAGTCGAGGTGTGCCAAGATGAAGTACCATGCGATCATGGTAACGTCACTCCAAGAGCGTTTTTTCCATTTCCTTGGTCACTGGGACGTCCATTGCTTAGCAGAAACATTTAAATCAGGATTCCCGCTATCAGTAGCAGGATTAGCGGAATCCCTCCAAACATGCTTCAGAATACGGAATGTATGAAAGCTGGAATCACTCCAAAGACTTTCTGAAAGGTGCTTAACAGTAAGTATGGGCGAATTTTGCGGATTCGCGGTGCGCAAATTCGCGCAAAATGGCAAAAAAATCCATGAGTTTGCGGATTTTCCCGCAAACTCGCAGATTTTTTTGCCATTTGTGACACGGTGTCTGGACTTTTGCCACTGCGCCGAAAGGTGCCGAGGTCCCTCGAGTGAGCTGTCCATCATAGTGAGGAAAGGGCGAGAAGACGTTGCATACCCTAGTGTGTGTGTGGCGGGGCTTCTATGCAAGTTCACATGCCTCTTTATAAAGGGTCAGAGACCGATCACCAGATGAGGAGAAAGTAGCCTCCTGTTCACAGAAAGTACAGGGATTGCGCTCGAGAAACTCGTGGATGCAGACCTACATCAAGGATTACATCTAATTGTAGGCGGTGGAGATATGGGGAGGAAGCACACCTGCCTAGCCTCGACCATGCTCACTAGTTGTTTGGGCGCCGAGGTCCCTCGAGTGAGCTGTCCATCATAGTGAGGAAAGGGTGGGGAGACGTTGCATACCCTAGTGTGTGTGTGGCGGGGCTCCTATCTGAGTTCACATGCCTCTTGTTTATAAAGGGTCAGAGACCGATCACCAAATGAGGAGAAAGCAGCCTCCTGTTCACAGGAAGTACAGGGGATTGCGCTGGAGAAACTCGTGGATGCAGACCTCCATCAAGGATTACATCTAATTGTAGGCGCTAGAGATATGGGGAGGAAGCACACCTGCCTAGCCTCGACCGTGCTCACTAGTTGTTTGGGCACCGAGGTCCCTCGAGTGAGCTGTCCATCATTGTGAGGAAAGGGCACAAAGACGTTGCATACACTAGTGTGTGTGTGGCGGGGCTTCTATGCTAGTTCACATTCCTCTTGTTTATAAAGGGTCAGAGACCGATCACCAGATGAGGAGAAAACAGCCTCCTGTTCACAGGAAGTACAGGGGATTGCGCTCGAGAAACTCGTGGATTTAGACCTCCATCAAGGATTACATCTAATCGTAGGCGCTAGAGATATGGGTAGGAAGCACAACTGCCTAGCCTCGACCGTGCTCACTAGTTGTTTGGGCTGATTATAATGCGTGACTGAATTTGAGCTTCAACTCGGGCACCTGCTTTATTTATATCATTCTTTAAGTGCTTCCTGTTGAGATTTAATTTTTGTGACAGGAGCATCGTGCCAGAATGAATCCTCCCTGCATTAGTCACGAAGATGTTGCAAAAAAAAAATCCGCCCGCGAGCGAATTTGCGATTTTTTGGCAATTTCGCGCGATTCGCGGATCGCGAAATTGCCGAAAATTCGCAAATTTCGCGAGCGGAACGGATTTTGCGCCCATACTTACTTAACAGTCCAGAACTTATGGTCTTAAATCGGTGTACTATACCCTTCGTACCAGACATGTTAAAGATACGTTGTACCATTTCTCCAAAATTGAAAGGGCAATTCGTTTGTACTACTGCCTTTATCTCAGTGGAGGACCTTGCAACCTGGAGATCAAAAGTCTCTTGGGCTGATGTTAAGGGCACATCTTTCTGTAAAAGCATAGCTTTCATTCGGCTCAGAGTATCAAACCTTATAAAGGAAACATTCAATGAAGGCCATAATGGTGCATCCCTGTCTGTGGGGGTCTGTGGAAACAATACTTGCATACAACAAGAAACCCTGGAACTGACAGTGACAAGATATGTATTGTATTGTATTGTAATTGCATTTATATAGCGCTTACTACCCCTAACAAAGCATCGAATCGCTTTTTCGGCGACCCATAGAGGATTAGTGTTGAATTAGTATCGTGAAACATTCAAGTACATTTTAAGTGGTGGATAGGTTAGTCAGTTATTTGGATTTGGGAATGATAGCAGAAGGATAAAGGAGGAAAAAAGGTTTGTATTTATATAGCGCTTGTTACCCCTGATGGGGTGTTGAAGCACGCTATTCAGGAAGCCCATAAAGGATTAGTGGTGAATTAGTATGGTGAAATATGAAAGTAATTTGAGTGGTGAATATTAGACGGTTATTTGGAGTGAGGAGGATAGTGGAGGGATAAAAGGGAAGAAAGGTTTACATTCATATAGCACTTGTTACCCCTGATGGGTGCTGAAGCGCTTTTCTTGCGAGTAGCACGCCACTCCGGAACCCATAAAGGATTAGTGTTGAAAATTAGTATAGTAAAATATGAAGTATTTTGAGCAGTGGATATGTTATTCAGTTACTTGGGTAGAGAAGGGTTGGTGGCGGGATAGAAGAGGGAAAGAGGTTTGTATTTATATAGCGCGTGCTACCCCTGATGGGGTTTTGAAGCGCAAGTAGCACGCTATTCTGGAACCCATAAGGATTAGTGTTGAATTAGTGTGGTAAAACATGAAAGTAATTTTAGTGGTGGATATGTTAGTCAGTTATTTGGATTGAGAAGGGTTGGGGAGGGGTAGAAAAGGGAAAAGGTTTGCATTTATATAGCACTTGTAACCCTGATGGGATGTTGAGACTAGTATTGGCGAGTAGCTCGCTACTCTGGAACCCATAAAGGATTAGTGGTGAATTAGTATAGTTGAATATGGAAGTTGAGAAGAGAACATGTTAATCTTTTAATTTTGATTGAAAAGGATAGTAGAGGGATAAAAGAGTTAAGGATTTTTTTTTAGGTCTTAGCAGTAAGAGGAGGTTTTTGGATGAGTAAAAAGGAGTTTTGGGAGGAGTCAGAGGTAAGAGTTTAATAAAAGAGGTGTCAGATGAAGCAAGGAGGGGTAGAGTAGGAGAGAGTCTAGAAAGGGTTATTTTGGGGATCATAGTAGAGGTATGGGGTTTGGGATAAATGAGATAGTGGATGTAGAGGATATATTGATAGATGTATTGGATGAGAGCTAGGGTAGTGCATTGGAAAGAGTAGTAGAAATAAGTTTGAGATGAGTCAGAAGGTTGGGCTAGAAGATATATTGAGAGAAGTATAGGCTGAAACATAGGGTAGTGCATTGGAAATGCTAAATTAGAAGAAAGTGATAAATATATAGATCCATAAGTACATTGAAAGTATATAGATACATAAAGCGGGTGAGTATATGTAGATTAAAGATATTGATAGAGGCACAGGATGAGAAATAGGGTAGTACATTGGATATGCTTTTTCAGGAGAAAAATAACAGACACACAGATCCAAGTACATGGAAGGTACATAGATGCACAATGGAAGTATGTACATGTAGAACAAAGAAGATTTTTATTTATGTATTTATTATTATTATTATTATTATTATTATTATTATTTCTCTCTCAACAATATAATTATTTTGCATGTTTATACAAAGCAATACACAAAGATAGGTACAAATCTATAGTGAAAATAAATGCTTATATACAGAGGGATATGCTGTAAATTTCTCTTTGCGTATGGTGCTTATGTGGGGAAGAGCCAATTCTTGAGTAGTTTTCTGACGATAAGGTGGTTGTCGGTGGACCTTATGTTGGGGGGTAAAGAGTTCCATAGTTTGGCTGCTTGAACAGAGAAGGATGTGCCACCCATTGTTTTTTTCTTGTATCTTGGGATTTTGAGGCGAGATTCTCCTTTAGAGCAGAGGTTCCTTTGTTGAATGTGTTTGGTGATTTTATTCCTGATGAAGAGCAGTCTCATTCCATGTATTGCTTTGCGGGTGATACAAAGCAGCTTGAACGTAGATCTTCTGGCAACCGGTAACCAATGCAGGGCTTTCAAGGCAGGGGAGATGTGGTCTCGTGGTTTGATATGCAAGAGTAGAATGGCAGCCAAGTTCTGAATCCGTTGTAGTCTTTTCATGGTCATTAAAGATGATCCGTGGTAGAGGCTATTGGCGTAATGGAGTTTAGACAGAACAAGGGAGATGGTAGCTTGTACCTTGTGTGGAAATCCCAAATGAGGGAAAATTCGTTGCAGAGTATTTATATTGACAAAGCTTGATCTTGCTAGTTTGTCCACTTGAGCATTCATCGACAGCTTGGAGTCCATTGTCATTCCGAGGTTTGTTACTTCCTTCGTTACTTTAGCAGGTGATCCCAGTTTTTAGGCCATGCGGCAAGCGGGTTGTAATGTTTGCAATTGCCACACATGAGTATTTCAGTTTTTGAAGCATTCAATTTGAGATGGCTCCAAGTCATCCACTAATCCACGGCTCTGAGACAGCTGAAAATTGGTGATTTTCCAATGTCTTTGGGGCATTCCAGGTGATGGAGTATTTGCGTGTCATTTGCATAGTTATAGCATGTGAGGTGACATTTATTGATCAGTACTGGTAATGACTTCATGTAGATGCTGAAAAGCATGGGTGAGATGATAGAACCTTGAGGGACCCCTGCTTTTGTGGAGTACGGTTTGGATGAGAAAGGTGGGGTATGGATGACATTAGTTCTGTTTCGAAGGTAGGACGCGATCCAGTCTAGAACAGTTTCCTCTATGCCGGCTTCTTAGAGTCTTTGTTTCAGAGTGTCATGGTCAACCGTGTCAAAGGCAGCTGAGAGGTCCAAGAGGAGTAGCGAGCAACTCCGTTGCGGTCAACTGTATTCTTCAGGTCATCCCAGATGGCAAGGAGGGCAGATTCAGTGCCTCTTCCCGGACGGAATCCTGTTTGAAAGTCTGAAAGTATGTCATTCTCTTCAATGAATTGTGACATCTGCTCTTTCTATCAGTTTGCCCAGGAAAGGTCCATTTGTAATGGGTCTGTAGTTGTCAGGGTTCAGCGGGCTCAAGTTTGTTTTCTTCAGTAAAGGACGTATGTGTGATTTTTTGTGTTCTTCTGGAAATATTCTGGTAGTAAAGGAATCGATGATGAGTCTTCTTACTGGAGTGACAGCAGAGGTTGTTAAAAGATATGTTTTGAAAGTTTGTGGTGGACAGGGGTCAGAAAGGCTGCCAGAAGGCCTGCTTGCTTTGACCAGGTCCATAAATTCATTGTGTGAGGTGTGTTGGAAGGAAAGGAGAGGCTTGGTTAGAGTATTCTTGGATAGTTGTTTTATACAAGGGTTAGTGCTGGTGCTTTGTTTCTGTTTTAAGTATGAGTCCAACGTGTCTGCTTTGTCCGTGTAATGATTTGCCAGTTTGTCTGTGAAATCTTGAGTAACAGAATGAATTCCTTCTAGGCAATTTGGTTTGCGAAATTCATTGAGTATTTTATAGAATTCTTTATTTGCACATTTAGCATTTTGAATTCTGTCTGAATAGTACCTTTTCTTAGCTTTTTTGATAGCCGACTTGTATAATCTGTTAATTTTCTGTAGGTGAAGTTTGTCTTATTTGGTGTTTGTTTTGAGCCAGGTACGTTTCAGCTTTCTAATTTGTTGTTTTATGTCTTTAATTTCAATGTTTCTCCGAGGTGCTTTTTTTTTTTGTTCTGTTGTGTGGTTTTGAGAGGCATCAGGATGTCAAAAGCTTCCTGTAGCCACTCATTTAGATTTTTAAGAGAATGTATTGTTTCCAGATTTGTACTTGATGTTAGTTGTGTTTCTAAGTGTTCCAAATTGAGTTTGTTCCATGGCCGATAGGTGGATGGATGTAAGGTAGTTTTAGGTGAGTCGCTTAGTGTGGTTTTATGTTGGAAAGCAAGCAAGTGGTGGTCTGACCATGTGACTGGAGTTAGAGTTTGAAAGGTAACTAGTTCAGTATTAGCAGAAATGACATCTAGGATACGTCCAGCAGAGTGTGTTGGGTTGTGGACAATCTGATGCAGGTTCAGTTCCTCTAGGCCAGTGATTATTGTTTTTGGATGGGTCATATTGGGTTTCTCAAACCAAATGTTGCAGTCACCCAGAACGCATAGGTTGGAGTGTATTGTTATCAGGTTTGAAACTGTGTCTAGAAGTGCATCTGGGAATGTCGCCTTGCTAGGTGGAGGTCTGTAAAGGAGCAGGAAGTTACAGGAGGAAGACGGTGTACGATTGCATCTTGTTAGTAGTGCCTCACAATTCTTTATGTAGATGTTGTCAATTTTAGTGATATGTATTGTTTGCCTGAATACAACAGCTAGACGACCTCCTTTTTGGCTATACAAATTTGGGTGATTGTTTGATAGCCTAGAGTAATGGCTTCATGCAGGACTGGAGCCATATTGGGCAAATGATGGAAGGATGATTTTATGTTTGTTAGTGATACAAGGTGGTCTGTTAGGTGTATTTACAGCAGGGAGCGTGTGTCTGGATGAGATATAGTTATGTATGGTGTTTATTGGTGTTGTGTTAGTGATTAGTGGTTTGGTTAGTGGTATAGGATTGAATTGTGCACTGTTTGTAGGTGATGGTGGATATGTGTGGTAGTTGGGATAGTAGGGTGTATAGATGTGGTTTGGTTGGGTTTGTAGTGCATGCTGGTACATTAATCTGTGCATAGGGTTGTGCGTGGTGTACATTTGGTGTGAGTGTGTTGCTCTGTTTGTGGATGTGGATGGTGTGGGCTGAGTATTGCTAAATGGGAAAATGGGTAGCATTTTTGGCCCTCGTCCTGGACAGTCCTCAATAGGCTCAAACAGGCAACTGCCCTTGTCCTCTCTGCCCTTAGCCTCGACGCTCAGGTGACCCCTTCAGCCAATGGGAACACTAGCCCTAACACTATCCAATCACAACACTAGCCCTAACATCTAGAACCAATAGAGACCAGGCCTTATAGCCAATCTTAGCCCTAGTCCAAGCACCCAATCAGTTCAAAAACCCTGATCTCTATGTCCAATAGAGGCCCTAGCCCTACCAGTAGTCCCAACCCATGTCTAAGCAACTAATGGCACAGGAAGCCCTAGTAACTACTTCCAATAGAAAGCCTAACCCTACTCTTAGTCCCACAAGTAGTCCAGCAACCAATCACACCAGAAGCCCTAATCGCTACTTCCAATTAAAGGTCTAACCCTAGCCCTAGTCCTACCCTAGTCCCAACAACCAATAACACAGGAAGCCCTAGTCCCTACGTCCAATAGAAATCCTAACCCTAGCCCTAGTCGCAACCCTACATTGATTGAATCACAGACCCAGAAACCAATGAGGACACTAACCCTAATCCAATAGAAACATCAGATACAACCACCAATCAGTGTATGCATGTACCAACCACTAGCAGAACATATAAGGTTCCAGCAACCTCAGGCAAGGTTTGTTGGCCAGGGAGTTGGAAGCTGCTTCTCCTGTTCAGAATCTCCTAGGAGACAGACAGGTTCAATCCACACTTTGGACTTCTGCAGGTAAAGGCCTCACTAACTTGAAATCTAACAATGCTGTTTGAATAAAACTTACTTACTTAATTACTCCCTCTCCTGGCCAAAAAACAAAGTGCACAGTCCCTAATAAACACAGTTTAAATAGCTCACAGAAGCACCCTCTGATGTAGAATATCCCTGTTGCTGGGGGGGAGGCAGGGGGTCTGGAAGCATCACAACAACCTTGATCATTCAGTACTTAGTAATTACCATTCAAGAGCAGCCTGAATACTGGATTAATCACGGCAGCTGGGGAACCTTTCAAGTGACAGGATAAGTTAGCTACTGAACCATTGCAGGCCCTATGAAGCATAATGCCCCGGCAAATAAGTGATCCACTCATAGAATTCACGCAGTCTGTTCCGCTGAGAAACACTTCAGTGTTCCCATTCCTGCATCTAAATCTACATGGTAATTCCCAAGATTCACGGATAAATTCCCTACCCATTTCTTCAAACCTGCCTACCTGGTGGTGTTCTAGGCAATATTGAAACTTGAAAGTTGTTACTGGCAATTTTATATGGCAATGAATTAACCATTCAGTGGACGGTGTCTCTGCCACGGTAAAAAGTAATTTGTCTAACTTTTCAATGCGCAGCATTGTATATTTTGCATTCCTTTGTGCCATTGTTATCTGCTTTTCAGTCAAATTATATGCCGAGAACAAAGACGTATTGTTGATATATCGCCAGGGCACATGGCCAGAGCTCAGGGATTATGGCGTCCTGCTTAATAACATAATAGAACGTAACTGCGATTGTCCGTGTTGTAAGATGGACAGATTCTGTTCCATTATATCTAAAGCAGAAGATACAATGTTGCCCAGTGAGTAAATTCTGGATGTTAGTGTGGCCATGCCATTGTCAACCACAGCCAAAGCCTTTTCAAAATTAACTGTCAAGTTCACACAATCTCTCCCCAGCTTCCTGTTAAGAGATTTTCCAAATGTCATTATATGTGGCATATAAAAATGGTTTCTGATGTGGCTTTCAGGACCTAGTAAAAAAATCCCTGAGATCCATGTCATCTGACATTAGGAACAAGTGTTGTTTGACCTGAGACAGTGTTGAGGTTCTTAGCCAATATAGAAATAAATTCCCCAAACTGTATAATGTCACCACCCCAGATGTTCTCGTTATGCATAGTGTAAGTTAGGCCTATGGATACTAAACCCTTCGGTGGTATTCCTGAATCTTGACTGACACCTATTTGTGTCGACAGGCCAAACTAACCATCCCTTCCAATTGGGGTCTGTTGAATTGTATGAAATACCCTCCATAATGTCATCTAGTGTAACCTCACCATTTTCTGTGTAATTTTGCCAATCCTCGAAGTGTGAATGCAAGGGAATGCGAGGTATGTTCAAGTCCGTAATCTTGGCTAACCCAAGACAGGAGGTCAGTTGCACAGTGTTGTTCGAGAAAATCATTTGTTGTGGTATGAGACATGCTCTAAATAGTGGTTCCCTGAACCTGCCATTCTTTAGTACCCCAAACAGTTTTAATGTCTATATGGTCTTTCCATAAGCCGAAACCATGTTCAGACAGTTGGGCAATAAAGGACGCAAAATATATCTGTTTTGTGCTAGGGAGCATATTTTTCTTTGCAGATGAAGGTGCAAGCATATAATAATATGTGCGTGGATCTGATGTATTAAATTCAGAAAAATAAGCAAACGTTTGTGAACTACCTTTCGGAGGGGTTGGGCAATGTTCCCATTGGTGGGATGCTAAAATAAGACATGGTGCACTCGTTTTATCCAAAAAATGATGACCATAGTGTTGATAACAGTACATTTCGTTGAAATCAGAAGAGTCATCAAACATTTTATTTGTTGAAAATGCTGCAGACAGTTCAAAATCAGACAACATATTATTCACAGTGTCATAATCCCAATCATCAGATTATGTACTTGAGGTGATAATATAATTTAAATAAATTTTAAATACATGTAGTACTTTTAAAAGTTCTGTGGGACCAAATACATCATATGATACCCTGTCCCACACTATTCCGTCAGGAACTGGAACCACTGTAATGTTCACATAGGACAGGTCTCTTTGTTCACGATGAGATGACGTTTGATGCTTCAGCACCAAGTTCACATTTTATACTGCAGAGCGTTCTGGGAGATAGTGTCCTTTCACAATCAAGGGAAATACAGTCACTAAACCTATCCCAAATAGTAGGAATAGTGTTCCTGTTATTATCCAAAGCTGTAGGTATGACTTTTTCAGAAAATTTTTAAAATCATGAAGTTGTTTTTTTGCGGGAAATTGGAGCTGCTCGTAACTCAAGTTCACTTGGATTCAGAGAAAAAGTGTTGAAATGGATTAAATAGCCAAGTGAAGTTCGATCTATCTTTCGTAGCTCAGCAGGTGTTGATGAACTGGCCGTTGTCTCTTGTGGAGGCATAGTGATGTAGATGTTGGTGATAGGCCCAATTGATATTTGCGTTTAACTTGAATTTTGTTGTTGTTAAATTTCAATAGGAACTAGCTTGATTTCATTGTTGGAAACTCTATTACTTTGAATTGTAGACTATTCAAACGTTATAAGTCTTTCTGTCTGAACTTCCTGTATGGTAGCAGGAGGAGAGCGGCGGCTACCCAGGAGCCCACGTGGCCTACTATTCAGGATTGGCCACATAGTATGGTTTGATCAGATCAATTGAGATAAATCTCTACTCTTTTTGCCAGCAAGAGGCGGAAGAAGTACTGTTCTTGTACCTTCAACAGCCAGGACCGATACAGGCTTTCTGTATGATGGCCCAAATCCTTTCTTGTCCACAATTTTTCCTCTGACCAGATCCCCGACTTTTGGAATCCAGGCAGATCTTGCTGTTACTGATTTCACTTCCCATGTGGCGGTGTGTTTTACTTGCACATTGCTTTGTAGTGCCCGGGATTCATTAAGATCCTGTACAACAGCCAAACGCTTATCGATATCAAAAGGTTTTTCATCCGCCACTGTGCTTTCATAATCGAGATCAGGTACCCACATTCTTGTCCTAAATAGGACCTCGTAAAGGGTGACACCTCCTAGGAAACGTCTCAACATATTATTTAGTGGCCTCTGGACCCCATATAGGTGATTGCCCCAACTACCACCTGAACCTAATACCCTTGCTGTTAAAGATTGCTTTAAGTCCTGGCTTTTCCTCTCCACAACTAAATTTCCCTCAGGATGGTTTGGAGAGGAGTACCGCAATGCAACACTCACACTTACTATGGCTTCCTCGTTAGCCCTAGAGCTAAACGTGCGGCATGGTCAGAATGTAATGCGCCAACTGCGTATGTCCCTATGAAGATACGCAAATGTTTCATAATAGTTGGAGCGTCAGCGGAGTGCTGAGGCCAAACCCACAGGAATCTAAAGCAATTCTACCAAGATGTACTTGTAAGCCCTGTCAGATTGTAAGGGGCCGCAGTGGTCCAAATAGACACAAGCGAGAGGCCTGTCTGATATCAGTAATGGTGTTTGTGGTGGGCACGCTATGGTCAAACCCTTCATCTGTTGACAGATGTTGCACTTAAGTACAAATGCTTTCATCTGTTTGGTTAGACTTGGCCACCAATAGCGTTGTTTCAGTGATGAAACAGTTGCAGTAACGCAGCCGCGGTCGGTAGTGGGAGTACCAGCCGGGCGGTGATGTGGGGAGGGAGAGGGGCAGGGTGGGGGGTAGTAATGTATGGATTACGGACTTTAGCAGGTAAGTAAACATAAAAATAAATAAAACAAATTTCATTGCACGCACTGCATCACCATATGTGATGCCGTGCGTGCAACGAAATTCATTTTATTTATTTTTAGGTTTACTTATCTGTTAAGGTCAGTAATCCATACATTACTACCCCCACCCTGCCCCTCCCCACATCACCGCCTGGCCGGTACTCCAACTACCGGCCGCGGCTGCAGTAACCCCTGTATGTGTAGATTCCAGACCCTTGTGTACAGCTAGAATTAAACCTAACCTGCGATCCATGTTTGGTATTACTCTATCCCCCACTCCTGAAATTTGAGCATACAGAATATTTATAGCATCTAACTTGTAGGAGTACTTGAATGGAAAGCCTTTCGGTAGGGCTGTGCTTTTTTTTATGAAGCAATGACAGCTACCAGTATCTGTCCGTCCATTCTCGTGCTAGAATGAGGGATTGCAGCTACGGCGGCAGTTCGTATTGCCCCCTTTATGGCTTCATCAGCCAAGAAATTCCCTTCTACGTGAATGCCATCATGTTGATGACTCAGCGTGTGTATCACGTCAGATCTCTGCAAGTCTTTTTTTAACTCTGTCACTTGTTCCAAAAGCATTTTATGCTTTATTATGCAAACATTTGAGTCTTTAAACCCATCCTGACCCCAGTAATGAAGATGTTCATTTTAAGACTGGACACAGTAAAACAAATTGCACACTATGAGTGTGGGGAATTCTCTATCAGTTTGTATTAGTACCAGTAATAGTGCTTTTAATTCTGACAGTTGTGCCACAGGATCTCCTAGAGACTGTGTCTTCATGCTGCTAGGATGGAACTTGCCATCCTGCATGTGTCCTTTTACAATCGCCCAAGCTGTGCTGTTTTGCTGTTTATTTCCTGTGGCAGGTTGAGCAGAACCATCAGTGTAAAAAATTTATTCATACTGATCTAGAGGCAATATTTCATGTGGGAGAGGATATTCTTGTTCGTATTGCAGAAATGCTTGGCTTTTAGTGCGGAATCAAATTTGTAGTCTACATCTGTTGCAGTGAGAGAATGAGCCCATTCTATCCATCTCGGATATAAAGCTATAACATTTGAAACACTTGCCTTTGTAACAGTCTGTAAGGCCGGTACTGGAGTTACTACTATTATTCATTTCCCCTGAGCCAGTGCTCTTACTCTCACTACAGCAGTTTGGGCTGCTGTCAGAATTTTTTCTGTTGAAGCAAAACACATTTCAGCATTTGTGTACAAGTGTGATTTGTATGCTATGGGTACTGTTTCACCTTCAATGAAGGTTAGGTACGTGTACCCTGATTGACCTGCGATTACACAGATCATCAAATATGTGGTATTTACACATGTGTGTAGGTGTTTTGAAGCTATCATCTCAGCCTGTAACGAACGAAGTGTACCTGTGCGTTCCTGTGTACAATGTCTAATTGAAAAATCAAGTCTGATTAAATCATAGAAAGGTTTTACTTTTTCTGCATAATCCAAAATGTATGCCTGCCAAAATTTAGGAATCCCAATATGGATTATATGTTTTTTAGAGTTTTTGGAGGTTAGAGCAGCGCACACTTCTCTAAAACATAAGCTGCTAGGCTTTTTCCTTCACTTGAAAGCTTGTATCCCAAAAATAGGACATTGAGGGGGTTATTTTTGATTTTTTTTTAAATAGAATTTGCAGCCATCAGCGCGAACCCCAAAATGATGTTGCTCACCCTTGTCAAATGATCCTTCAAATCATCATCCGTTAGATATATATCATCCACATGGGACAATGCCTCATCGTCCAAATTTTGAAGTCTCTCGGTTACCCTAGCTGAGAACAACCCAGGGCTATTCTCATACCCTTGGGGGAGTTGACAGAAGTGATACTGAGAGCAGAGCGCTGAGAATGCCGTCAATATCTGCTCTCAGGCACTATATTTTGGCAGAAAAATCCCTTTTAGATATCTAGTGTTGTTTTGTATTTTTTTACACACAATGTTCATTAATGTGGCACTGTGTGCATTCTGTACTGCAAATGTCTGTGTGCATGTGTTCAGATGTCTGTAGTCTAGGAAAAAACTATATGAATGATCAGGTTTCATTACTGGAAACAAAGGATTATTCATTAAAGAGGTGCAAGTTTCTATTACACCTTGATATCCACGTTGATCTAAGATCTCCCAGATCTCCCTGACCTGTTTCTTTGCTTATTGGTTAATAGGGTATTGTCTCTGTGGAGTTGGAGTAGTTTTTACTGGGATTACGTGGTGAGGGGAATCAGCATCCCACCCTATATGGTTACGATATAATGCTGGAGCAAGTGTTACCATCTACTCCTGCACATATGTATGTTTTAGGTATATTTGAAAAAGGTCGTAAAAAGCCGATAAAATTACAGTTTCTCCCTTTGGGCACTCCATAACAATCTTAGGCTGCCCATCTTTCTCGGCCAAAAGAATGTCATAGCCAAAATTCAGGTTCTCCCAAAAGAGACCTTTAATTTTTCTCGAGTTATCCCCCACCATTTGGAGTGTTATATCATGTAAAAAATGTGGGGCACTTACCCTTGTATCAGGTGTTTCCACAGTGATGTGTTCATTCATCTCCGCTGTCACCAGAAATTCCATCAGGTTCTGGTGAGCTATTGTTACTTCTGCTGCACTATCTAGCACCGTCAGAGCCCATTCCCCATCCAGAATTTGAGTCCTCAGAATTCTGGGCATGTCTAACTTTAAGACTTGGACTTGCTACTTTCTTCTTTTTAAATTGAGGTTTTTAATTTTTATGCATCTTCTTTTTTGATATTGTAGTCCGAAGTACGTGGGTGTGTCTCTGGACTTTGTCTGTTCTTCTTGTCTGTGTTCTAACCGTCCTTCTCTCTCTAAGCTTTTTGATGAACCCTGAAAGGAACGAGAGAAATGTGTATCAGTACCCTGATACCTGTAAGTTTTTATGTTATCACAAATCCGAAGGTTGTACCTCCTTTCAGAGGGCTCCTGTCGAGGAGACTGACCCCTGGATTGTGATCTATTTTTTCTATTATTTTGCTTTTTATTAGCCCATTTCTTCTTGGAAGAATCAGGTGCTTGTTGGTGTTATCCTTCCCAGGACTACCCATTAGTTGAGGTTTTGTTGCCCTAGTTCCCAAGCTCCCAAACTATCTCTTCCTAATTCTCCATAGGTATCTTTGATAATATTAGGTAATTCACGTTCCTGTTGTAAACGAGTGAAATCCCTCAGGCGTTGGCGTATTGCCACTGCTGCTGCTTCCATTTTTATGTTTGCTAATATATTAGTTGATACCTCGGCAAGATTGTCTAACAATTTCATCCCTCAGTTTAGAGCAGGTTCTGCTCCATACTCATTCTGTATTTGTCTTAATACATCTGGTATTACGGCTATAGAAGGGATACCGTGAGATCTGGTATAGATGGCAGACAAAACTGTACCCTAAGAGGTACAGTCCTCTATCTGAAGAGCTATACCCATTGGCAAGCAGATTGTTAGCATTCTGTGTTTTTCTTGAGGGCTTGTGTGTAGAAGCACTGCCTCTAACTGTGTTATTTTCTGAGCTATCCAGAATGGCATTTGCTCACGTCTAGTCTGAGTTATTTTAGTTGTAGATCCCTGAATATTTTTCCTGCTAGAGTAGCCCTTGTTGGCAAAGGGCTGAAGTGTGAGTGTTCTCAAATAAACTGTTTCCGCCTTTCAGGTTTCTGTAAAGCTTTATTATTACTTTGTGTAGCGGATGTAGGTCTGCTACTGGAATTGTGTCAATGTCTGGATGTGGTGTATAAGTTGCTAGGACCGGCTAAGTCGCTCCGTCTCTGCTGAGCAGACCGAGTTTTACTTTACCTTTTGTATGTGGGAGGGTGCCTTTAAACCTGTTTATGTGCTCCTGGTATGTGAGCAGAACTTCAATGTCCTTATACAGACTGTATTCCTCTGGTGTGTCATCTCAGTGTAAGAATGAAATCTATTTGTGCTTGCATCTGCTTGTGGGACTTTAACCAATAGAATAGAATTTGCATGTTGTGCTGGGGCAGCCAGGTCTCTGTCAGCTTTTGTTTAAAAAGTTTTGAGGAAACGGAGATAACGTTTTATGCACAATAGGAACTATTTGTCCTTCAAGCTTGAATAAACCTACAGAAAATTAACCATGGTCGGAAACTCTGCTCCGCCCACGGACTATGCAGAGATTTGCCTACTCTTTTTAAAGAAAAGGAGTTAGGTTCTTAGAACGTGGGAATGGCTGAACCTTATATAATATGAGGAAATATGTATATGCCAGCCCACTTCATTTGCTTTTGCTCTAAATTTTTAGCAACATATCAAATTAAATTTTGATTTGTTAGGTATATTTATTTTTACCTTCTCTTTTTTCAGTTTATTTCAAAGAAAAAATCAATCATTTCTATGTCAGAAAACAACACATCATGTATAACAAATATCTACATCAACTTATACACACAATTTACATAGAAAACATTAATCAAAACGACATTATTACATCCACATTCACTGTACACTATACACTAAACTTTCATTATGTACAACCTCATTTGTGCAAATCTATTTTTAAACGTTCCTCAGGCAAGTATTATCTCTTCGCCTGATTGACCCTCAGTGGTTGAAATTAGAGGAACAATGATGAACAAAGTCAACAGGAGATACCACCAATATCAGTTCTTTAAATCAACAATTATTAATATTTTGAATTGTATCTCCGTTCTGCCGACGCGTTTCGAACACCACACAACAGTTGTGGGTTCTCATCAGGGCCTTGTCACTTCTGTCTGTCAGCACTTTATGGATGTAAACCACAGTGAAATGGATTTCAAATGGACTGTATTGTGTTCTATAGCACAATCAGGAGGTAAAGGTCCAATTGATATTGGGGCTTCATGAGATACTGTTAACTCGCAATACAGGGACGGGACACCAACAGTAAGGTAAAGCCTGAGTAATAATCTATGGGCAGGGCAATACACGAAACGTATGATTTAGAAAAATGCAGTTAAACTACAATTCCCAGAATTCCTGAGGTCACGTGGCCGAAATAAGTGAGCCAGTTACATGGCCGCCGCCTTCCTGAGCGAAGTAAGGAAGAGCTGCTACGAGGCACTTAGGAGGTAAGGAGACCCCGCATGGAACTAGCATCACACGCAATAGGAAATGCGCACAGAAAAGAAAACTAACGCGCTTTCCGTTTTTGTTCCCACAACAGTGTAATCACTGAAAGTGATCAGAAAGGAACAACGCGGCGCGCAGACTCAGAGTCCGGAGGACCATTGTTCACAAAGGTCAGTACGGACGCTTGACTAACTAGGCACAGACACCATTTAAACATTAAGAAGTGTACTGAGCACATTTTATTTTTCCAAACAGACCACCTGCGCACAGACACGAGTTCAATGTAATATGCCCCTGAAGTGACCGGTTCACTGAAAAAGGTAGGAACATGGTTGGCATAATGTTACATGCATTATAGATGTCATACTAGTGTAAAACGCTTAACCAAGCCTGCATTGCCCATAGGTGAGAAGTGTTTCCGAACCATAGGGAGGCGCCCATGACCGGAAAAGACTAGATAAAGGTATGTCACGCAGCTTTTTGCTAAAGTAACCTTAAGGCTCGATCCAAGTCTGGCTCTAAATAGAATTATTCTTCAGATTGCAGCTCTAAAGACGTTAAACCAAACCTAGGACTACCACAGCCACAGTAAAGGTAATACTAACTATAAATGCAATACGTTGCAAGCTTGGCAGACATATGAGGCTAGAGAACTGACACCGAAATTCTGTTTCTTTTTTTCTATACACATGCAGACAGAAGTGACAAGGCCCTGATGAGAACCCACAACTGTTGTGTGGTGTTCGAAACGCGTCGGCAGAACGGAGATACAATTCAAAATATTAATAATTGTTGATTTAAAGAACTGATATTGGTGGTATCTCCTGTTGACTTTGTTCATCATTGTTCCTCTAATTTCAACCACTGAGGGTCAATCAGGCGAAGAGATAATACTTGCCTGAGGAACGTTTAAAAATAGATTTGCACAAATGAGGTTGTACATAATGAAAGTTTAGTGTATAGTGTACAGTGAATGTGGATGTAATAATGTCGTTTTGATTAATGTTTTCTATGTAAATTGTGTGTATAAGTTGATGTAGATATTTATTATACATGTTGTGTTGTTTTCTGACATAGAAATGATTGATTTTTTCTTTGAAATAAACTGAAAAAAGAGAAGGTAAAAATAAATATACCTAACAAATCAAAATTTAGTTTGATATGTTGCTAAAAATTTAGAGCAAAAGCAAATGAAGTGGGCTGGCATATACATATTTCCTCATATGAGATTTGCCTACTCAGCCTTCCGCAGAGAATGTGGAGTAGGCAAATCTCCACGCACTCCACAGTGGAGCAGAGTTCAACAGCCCCCGCCTCCAACCCCCAAGTAAGAATTAAATAAATATAAATTATAAGTAAAATAATAAACACTTACCTTGCCTGTGGCGTCCCCAGGCTGCTGCCTTCTCTTCCTTGATGTTTCACAGTGATCTGTGCCAGTGCGTGCGCCCGCACATGGCATTCCTTACAAAAAATGTGCATTAGCGGGGGCGAGCACATGCGCAGATCACCGTGAAAGCCGAGGAACAGGAGAACGGCAGCCCGGTGATGCCGCAGGCAAGGTAAGTGTTTATTATTTTACTTATAATTTATATTTATTTAATTCTTACTAGAGGGGGTGGAGGCAGGCTGGCGGAGCGTAGTTGGTCCCCAACTCAGTGGACCTCCGCGTAGTGCTGCTCTGCCAGCTTTGCCCAGGGTTACAGCCAATACATAGGATCTGCCTGCTCAGCTGTGGCAGATTTTTTCCCTCCCATTGCAGACGCCTGTGGAATAATGTGAGTAGGGGTATCTGAGAAAAGCACTATCCAGATTTGACTGTTAAATAAGTACCAAACAAATGTTGGCGGAGCCATGTCATGTAGTCCTTCTAAACTAACCGTGGGCAATCAACTCTACTCTGCTAGCAGAGGTTGCAGAGATTTTCTAACTACACATTACATTGAACACACAAAATTCATGCAAAATCTCCGACTCCCCCACGTAGCATAGTTAGGTACTGCACCCACAACCCTTTGATAAAAGAACTTTATCTTTACATGCTAATAAGCATATGACGAAGTCACAAAAGTGTGCTTTGAAAAATATCAGGGAATGAGAGAGGTGATGATTTTGGGGTCCCCCTAACCTAGGGGGAGGACCAAGCAGATTCCTTGAGCACAAAGAGCATACCATGCTGAACAATTCAGCAGTGGTCCCATCCTCCTAGGGCCACCCTAAGCAAAGTTATGGTCAAAAATACAATGCCAACCAAAGGCCCAGCAAAGCATTATGTTGCGAGATTATATAGTGCAGTGAATATTATAGTATTAGCTCTCCGCTTAAGGAATGTTTTGATATTGGATACTATAATATTCACTGCACTCTAGAATCTCGGCCCATAATGCTTTGCTGGACCTTTGGTTTGCATTGTATTTTGGAGCTGGCCTGGGGCAACTGTGACAGGGAGCCATTCCTCCAGGAAACTTACCATGTCCATTCCCTCTGTTCCCTCAGGAATTCCCACCACCCTGATATTGTTGCTGTGGTTGCGGCCTTCAGCATCTTTAGACCGTCATTCAAGAGTACTCACCCTGGCTGCTAGCTCATCAATTTTACAAGATTTGGCCTTTTGGTCCGGTTGGACATTGCCCACCGAATGCTCTACAACCTTCACTTGGTCCACCAGCTTACGGTGCTCCACGTGCAACAGTCCCAGGCCCACGGACACTGCTCCTATATCTTGCTATAGTGTAGTCTTTGTGCCCACTATGGCATCTAACAATTTATCTAAGTGGGTATGTATTGCGAGGTCTGTGGTACTACTCTCTTCTTCCTTGGACCCCGGGGGAGCCAGTGAGGGGTCCCTCGCCTCCGCTTGTGTGGTCCCTGATCTGCTCTTTAGTTTACCCATGATGGTCACAGTATTTTCAAAGGGGTCCAACACCAGATGGTCAGGAACTCCATTAGGTAATCTGAGAATGTTCTGTTCCAGGTGCTACTAACTTTATCTGCTCTCTCTCAGCCGCCAAAGCAACTATTCCCTGCCCGAATTTACCTTGCACTCCAGAGCCCAAAGCCATGTAAGTAAACTTCACCACCAACACAGGCCCCGAGCTGCAGTCCTTCAGGTGCATTTGACACAATTCAGGGTTTGCCCGGACATCAGTTCCAATATGGGCAGGGATCTAAGCCCAAGGAAAGGGCCTCCGTGGCCTTGAAATTACTCAAGTCCTATTCTAGATGGTTTTTTCCCCCTCATGAGCTCACTCTCTACATAGAGGTAGTCTACTCTCTTGGTGCCCCCCGCTCAGTCCGATTTTGCCTCCAGTGGGCCTCAGGTACATTCCTATGAGCCCTGGGCCCGCCCTATCAGGCCAAAACTCTCCTCTCAGCATCTTTGCAGTGCCTGCCCACAGCCAGCAAGGTGGACTTATCATCAGGGCCTCCCCCAGTTCCTGGCCACTCTGGCCCTCTTGTCTCACAGGGAAAAGGTATCACTGCGTGATTCTGGCAGGGCTGGACGCTGCTTTGTTTGAATGCCAAACTCTGTTCCAGGGAGCCCGGTGCTCAGGCCCTGTGTTCAATGCACAGCTCAGCTGCTCTCTAGGGCCCTGCCTGACCCACATACTCTCATGCTGTTCTCCGGGGTCTTCAGTCATATCCAGAGCACGCGTCCCTCCGGTGCTGTAACCTTCCTCCACACTGGGCCTCGATAATGGCCAGACCTCTCGCTCTGCCACTGTATTTTTCCCTCTGGGTCCTGTGGATCTGCTATCTGCTGAGCCGGCGCAATGCCCTGGCTCCTTCAACTCATTCCTCACACTCCTCCGGCCCTCAGGCCTACCTATGATGGCTGGCGCAGGCCCACACCTTATGCGGACAGCTCTGCAGACTGCACAGGGCCTCTTCCACCCTGGCATGGAAATAACCCTAGGGACCCTCAGGATTTAAGGGGACTTAATCCCCCAACTTACAATGCGCCAAGGGGCGTGTTTGCAGAGTGGTGGAGAAAGGGAGCATGGCCTTTGTCTACCTCTCACCAATCCCACTGGGGGTGCTTATTGGAGGTAAAAGGTAGGCTAGTTGGCCCCTAAAGGACCCTCAGCAGTGAAGGGGAATTCATTCCCCATCCAAGAGCATGCCAGGGAGCAACTTTGTAGTGTGGTGGGTAAAGTGGGCGTGGCCTGGTACGAATACTTACCAATGCTGCTGTGTGGGACTGACTGGAGGTAATAATTTGGGAAGTTGGCCCCCTAAGTGCCACACAGTGAGATTGCCAAGACGTCTTCGGAGGCCATGGTCCCCTTTCTCTACCACTCTGCAAACGTGCTTCGTGGCAGACTATGGGATGGGAGTGAAGTCCAATTTAGTCATGAGGGAGTTTGTGGGCCAAGACTTCCTGCTGGTACCTCCCGTAATCCGATGCAACGGAATTCCTGAGCGTTGGTTGGACGCCCAGCACCCTTTCTCCACCACTCTGCAAACGCGACTACTAGTTAAAGTAGCATATTTCTGCACATCTGACTTAGAGGTAGTTTTATTCCCCCTGCCCTATTATGTACTAGGGCCTTACGGAGGAGGTCATGCTAATCACAGGGGTACCCCAACGCATAGTGTGCCTTAGTGTATGTAGGTGTTTTCACTGTATTCTAAGGGTCTTCTAGCATTTAGCTCCAGGCCTAGTTAGTCAGAGTCAGTCACCACCAGTACCCGTCTGAAAAAGTTGTGGGCACAGGATGATTTTCCAACAAGGCCTCTTTCTGCTCCTCTGTTGGTTCTTTCTGCACATCTCTTCTTCTTCCTACACTTTTATTTGTCTTTCTGGACTTCTGTTGCCTCTTTCTGCATTTATTTTGCTTATTTCTGTGCGTTTTTTCTTCTTTCTTCACATGTCCTACCTCTGTAGGCATAGTTAGAATTTAGCATTCAAAAAACCTTTGAAATTCACTGAAAAAAAATAGGTTTCAGGTTAGTTATAAATAGAAATTAGCATTTAAAAAACCTTAGAAATTCACAGAAAAAACCATAGGTTTCAGGCCCGTTATAGTTAGAAATTAGCATCTAAAAACCTTAGAAATTCACTGAAAAAAACATAGGTTTCATGGACGTTATAGTGAGTTGGACATTTCACTCGTACAAAACCATAGAAATTGCCCCATTATAGTTGGTTGAACTAACTATAACTCGCGCCCCTGCCATGCACTGCAGATGACATCACATATTACATCATTCATGACATGTCATCAGTGATGTCACCAGTGATGTATCCCTTTAAATCAGACATTTTGAGGAACATACGAGATCATTTTATTTTACTCACACATTGTTTACCACACTTCGTGAAACACAATTCTAAGCTTTTCCACACTTCCATGCTATTTACTAAGAATGCAAATAATACAGCTTCTAAAGCAAAATAAGCCACAGAATAGAAGATGAACTGTGTTGGGTGGAGTCAGAAGACAGGCAATCAAAATGACAACACCAAGTGGAGGCGAAAATGTGCTCTATCTCTGTGACTTCAGAGGAACTACCATCACAGCAGTTCCTCTAACAGCACTGTAAGTTTGATATATATCCCCCATCTTTCAGGCAGCGACGCACCTAAACTTATTGTTGTTCAAATCGAAACTCTAAAAGCAGCAGTTTTTTATAGAGGTGTGGGGGTCATTTTTCTTTTTTTCCTTTTTTTCTTTTCGAGAACACCAGTTTTTTCTTGGCGGTGATGGACATAAAAAAAACATCCACCGATCCACTTTTTTTAGGGCTAAGCAAGCTTTTTGACAGCATTGCCTGCAAGAGCAGCACTGTAAGAAAGATGGCAGTCCACCTAACTCATCATAAAGCAGGCAGACCCAGGGCTTGAGAACAGGGTACTTTGCCTGTCAAACTCTAAATTGATCCGTTAATTCTTAAATCTCATTCAAAAAGTTATGTGAAATTAACTGCCAGCCAAATCAAGTGCATTTTCAGCATCCTCTTGTTTACAAGTGTGACCTATTCTAGAATCTAAGCTTAGGGCATTTTTATGCACTGATGAATGAAAAACTATTTTAAAATGTAGATGTGTTGTGATAAAAACATTTATGAGTACAAAAGCAGTCCTAGAGGAGTACGCTTTATGAATTAGTCCGAAAACGTCTAACTTCCTATTAGGCAGATGGGAGAGTCCTTCGATTTGCAGTAACAGAATATTTGCCATATTCCGTGAATATTCCTAATTTATTCAAATTTGTGTATATTTTTGGGCCAACTCATGAATGCATGGAAGAGTACTTAAAAGAATACTGCAGCAGAACTACTTTGCGTACTACGATCCTTTTGTGAACAGACCCTCAAAATTATCAAGCGAATTTATTTTTACAATTTTTTTTACTTGAAGGGAGTTCGGGGGGAACCTGTTTAATACTAAAAATGTATTTAAGCTGTTTCTGGGATATAATTGTAAAATAAAAGAAATAATCTATCACTTCAAATGGAAAGGGTTGTGATCAGTAGCCAAATTACCCCTGGAGGAGGGTCCTTCAGAGATGTGCGAACCGATAAGTCACAGTCTTTAAGTAACAGCATTGAGCAAAGACTGGGAAAGAGAAGAGGAAATGGGGCATTTAGAAAAAGTCAACAATCAATCACGTGAGGGTAGAGGTGGAGAGGCTGTGATTAGAAAAGCCACCGACTTCAGCACCTTCCTTCCTGCTGCCCTTTCTCCGACGTCTCATCTCGAAAGAAGCCCACCTACAGGCAAAACTTAAACATCCCTTGATTAAGAGAGAATGCCATTTAAAACCCAGATTGCGTCCCCACACATCACTGGATGCCGTTTGCCTTTTTCTGTGGTTAATTTACAATGGGACCACTTACCATGTGTTCATTTAGCGGGCACTGGGTCTTGTGTAAGACGGTATCTGAAGCCCTGATAACAGTCACTGGAAGATGCCGGCTGCTGCAAGAGGTCAAAGGATTTACGGCCGTCTTAATCCACAACCTGACCCGATGCTCCCTTTAAAGGAAGGAAAGGAAGTGTCTCGTGTACTCTAATGATTGAAGAGTTGCCAGATGGTGTTCAAGGCACCTGTGGCACATCATTCGGTGTTTACAATGAAGCAGAACATAGTGGCCCGCCCAGCTGCCATCACATAGCAGGATAAGTGAGCTGTCAACGATAAAAGCGTGTATGTCACTTTAAGTTACCAAAGTAAAATGGAGCCTGTGCTGTTTTGAATTCTAAACACTGTCATGTACTTGTAAGTGAGCGGTGCGATGTGGCAGCGTGAAGCGACGTTCTAGTTACGGCCTACGTTGATGTAATACTTTTAGGAAGATAATAGCTGGCAGGAATGGTGCAGTTGTGAGTAAAATTAACTGACCGAATGTCGTATAGCGGTCCTTAGGGCTATTTATCTTTTAAGCACTATTTTTTTAGGTTATTTACCCAGTGGAGGTTGTGCAATTCACAACAATTTTTTTGCAGGTTGATATAGCTCGAACTGAACCCGAAGATAGTGGAGCACTTACAAGAGCACCAGTTGCATCATACAGGTCACCAATATTTTTTGTAGGCACGGGGAGATGAAGTGATTTGCCCAGGATCACACAATGTTGAGCAGACGCTGAGGATCCAACTTAGTTCCTAATTCCAAAGTCGGCAGCTCTGGTAATAACACCATATCTTCTCTGCAAATTATTGTTGCATATAACATACAATCAGGCACTAGGAGCTGGTGGGTAGCACTGCATAGGGATACGGTGAGAGGGTTGTAATCGTTATGGGTCAATGACAGAATTTTACTTTCTCTTTGTCCAATACATTTTGTCTCTATTTTTATTGGTTGCTAACTGACGCTGGTGGAGTCCCCGGGCCTGATTCACAAAGGTAAACTTAGACCTGAAGTCTAAGTTCAGACCGGAGTTTGAGGGGTCCAATTGAGAAAGGTAAACTTGGACCTGAAGTCTACTTTTACACCTGGAATCTCAATCAATAAGTCAATCAATCAATAAATCAATCAATCAGCATTTGTATAGCACAGCACTGTCACCCCTAGGGGTATCTGGGTGCTGATGGTGCCATGTCTCGGTCAAAAAGCCAAGTCTTGAGTTTGTTTCTGGAGTCTGACAGGGAGGGAGTTGTTTGGAAGTGGAGGGGCAGGTCTTTCCAGGTCTTGGCAGTGATGGAAGTGAAGGGTCAGCCCTAGGGCTGGACTGGCCTTGCGGGCATTGGACATTTCCCCGGGAGTCTGGAAGGGTTGGGGCCAACTTTGCAGTGGTAGTAGCCGGTTTTGTTACCGGTAGCAGGTTTTGCAGCATTGCCCCCAGTAACAAAAGCAGCAGTGCTACACACTTGCACCCCACCCCCACCTGCCCGAGGTGGGGGCTGGTTGGACACAATTGCCAGGACACCTTTGGGTTCCCAGTCCAGCCCTGGTCGGCCCCTGCTGCAGCTGCAATAGGTGTGGGGGTGGTGCACAGGGGCAAATGAAGGGGAGGGCAGGTGTCTTGTGGGGAGATGGAAGTTCAGTCGATGGTTGATGTAGAATGGTCCTTGAGCACCTAGAGCTTTGTAGGCATGCGTGAGGATCTTGACCTAGCATCTCTTCTGGATGGGGAGCCAGTATAGGTTTCTGAGGTGGGAGGTGTTGTGTACGTTTGTCAATGCTTTGAAGTCTAAGGGTCCAATTCTCAAAGATAAACCTAGACTTCAGGTTTGCAGGTCTAAGTTTACCTTTATGAATTAGACCCTTAGGCTTACGGTCCAAACATAGGGGGTCGTTAGGATGGCGGGCAGACTTAGTCCGCCCGCCATCCTATCGGTGTTTGGGACCGCCCGCCATAAGGGCAGGGGTCCCGTAGGGAGGATTAGGATGTGCCCGCCACTGTGGCGGGCGCATCCTGCATGTTTAGCATTGTGGCGGGCGGTGCTCTTAGCACCGCCCACCACATTGCTAAAATTGCATATATGCATTTGAATTAACAAAGTGGCAGGCACCGCGCTTTGCCTGCTGCTTTATTAATGCAAATGCAGAGGGCTACCACAGGTGCCCCCCGTGTGCCCCCCCCCACCTGTCCTACGCTCCGGGGGCCTGCAGGGGGCCCCCCAAAGTGAAGACCGCATGCCTCGATGCCTCCACGGAAAGGCATCTGTTTTGGGCAATGCTAATATGGCTGGCGGTGTCTAATAGACACCGCCACCGTATTAAACCTTTTCCGCACTGGCCGCAGGGCGACCAGGGCGGAAAAGCAGCAGACGGTCTTTCCATCCGCCGCGGTCCCGTCAGCCATCCTAATATGGCGGGGGGAATTTAGGTGCAGATGGCGGGCGGATTGCCCCCGCCAGGCTGGCGGTGGCTACCGCCAGCCTGGAGGGGGCAATCCACCCGCCATCCTAATGGACCCCATAGACTTTAGGACGAAGTTTACCTTTGCTTGTACAGTGAGCACTTTGAGGCAAGCATTTGTTGTGATAACCATGTAATCAATACCAACGCTTGTGTGGCTGGCTAGTGGCAACGTTCTGCATTTCTTGGAAAGAAATGTAAACAGAAGCAGATAGCTAAATACTTATTTAAATATCGAACTAAACCACATTCACTGGATGATGTCATCAGTGATGTCATCAGTGATGTCACTGATCATGTCATGAATGATGTATAATGTGACATCATCAGCAGTGCATTGAGAGCACGCGAGTTATAGTTAGTACAACTAACTATAACGGAGGAATTTCAATGGTTTTGTACGAGTGAAATGTCCAGCTAACTATAACACCCCTAAAACCTATGGTTTTTTTCAGTAAATTTCTAAGGTTTTTTAAATGCTAATTCCTAACTGTAACATGTCTGAAACCTATGTTTTTTCAGTGAATTTCAAAGGTTTTGTTAATGACAATTTTTAAATGTATTAATTGCTATATTTATTTTTTTGATACTGATTTACTACATTTTTTAAAACTATTTATTTTTAGATATTTTATTTTTTAAATTACATTACATATTTTAAATATAAATTAAAAAAAGGTTTATAAAAATATTGAAATTCTAATATTATTTTTTTATTTTATATTTTTTCTAGTATATTTATATATATTTTATACAGCAGGCAATGATATCCTATGGAGGGAAATTAAAGTTACTGGTAAGTACGGTTCGAATTACTTTTCAGGATCAGTACTGGGCTCAAAGATGCAGCACTGAGGTCTCTCCTGATATCAGGTGAGGAAATCAGAATTCATAGTTCGACTGATTTTAGAGGAATATTTGTACGTTTCAAAACTCCACACTTAGAAGAATTTCCAAGTGAACCAAGTCAATGTTAGCCTATGGAAGGAAATTCAAGTGACTGGTAAGTACAGTTAGAATTACTTTTCAGGATCAATACTGGGCTCAATGATGCAGCACTGAGGTCTCTCCTGATAACAGTAAATCGGAATTCGTAGTTCGGCTGATTTTACTTCGGTCCAGTATATATAGAGCTACTTTCCTACACTATCCCCTCTCTTCAGCACTGTGCAAACACGCCCTGTGGTGCGTTTTAAGTTAGGGAAATAATTCCTCTTCAATCCTGAGGGTCCCTAGGGTCCAACCAGCCCACTAGGTACATCTAGTAAGCGCCACATAGCTGCGTAGCAGAAAAATATAAAAAGGGGCACGGCCTAGACCACCTCTCTGCAACGCAGCGCAGTGGCGCTTACTGGAAGCACCTGGTGGGCTAGTTGGCCCCCAGGGTCCCCCAGGATTGAAGGGGAATTATTTCCCCAACTTAAAACGCACCACAGGGCGTGTTTGCACATGTCACCTCAGGCCCCGTCCTCTCCCTTCACCACTGTGTAAACGCTCCCTATGGCCGTTTTAAGTTGTCTGATTAAGTCCCCTTGAATCCTGAGAGTCCCTAGGGTCCAACTAGCCCATTAGGTAGCTCCAGTAAGTGCCACATAGCTGCGTTGCAGAGACGTGTAAAAAGGGGCATGACCTAGACCACCTCTCTGCAATGCAGTGCAGTGGTGCTTACTGGAAGCACCTGGTGGGCTAGTTGGCCCCCCGGAGCCCTCATGTTTGAAGGGGAATTTTTTCCCCAACTTAAAACGCGCCACAGGGCGTGTTTGCACACATCACGTCAGCCCCGTCCCCTCTCTTCACCACTGTGTAAACACGCCCTGTGGCCATTTACATTTGGGAGATTAAGTTCATTTGAATTCTGAGTGTCCCGATGGTCCAACTATTGCACTAGGTACCCTAGTAGGCGCCACAGAGCTGCCTTGCAGAGAGGTGTAAAAAGTGGCACGGCTTGGACCACCTCTCTGCAACGCACTACAGTGGCACTTACTGGAAGCACCTGGGGGGCTAATTGGCCCCCAGGGGCCCTCAGGATTGAAGGGGAATGATTTCCCCAACTTAAAACGCGCCATAGGGCGTGTTTTCACACGTCACCTCAGGCCCCGTCCACTCCCTTCCCCACGGTGTAAACACGCCCTGTGGCCGTTTTAAGTTGGGAGATTAAGTCCCCTTGAATCCTGAGGGTCCTTAGGGGCAAATTAGCCCACTAGGTACCTCCAGTAAGCCCAAATGCAGAGAGGTGTAAAAAGGTGCACAGCCTGCACCACCTCTCTGCAACGCAGCGCAGTGGCACTTACTGGAAGCACCTGGTGGGCTAGTTGGCCACCAGGGTCCCTCAGGATTGAAGGGGAATTTTTTCCCCAACTTAAAACGCACCACAGGGCGTGTTTACACACGTCACCTCAGGCCCAGTCCCCTCCCTTCACCACTGTGTAAACGCACCCTGTGGCCGTTCTACGTTGGGAGATGAAGTCCCCTTGAATCCTGAGGGTCCCTAGGGTCAAACTAGCCCACTAGGTATCTCCAATAAGCGCCACAGAGCTGCGTTGCAGAGAGTTGTAAAAGGGGGCATGGCCTCTAACACCTGTCTGTAATACAGCTTCCTGGCGCATACTGGAGATACCTGTTGGGCTATTTGGCCCTCAGGGACTGTCAGTATTGAAAGAGAATTATTTCCCCAACTTAAAACGCGCCATGGGGTGCATTTGCACAGTGGGGAAGGAAGGGGGCGTGGCCTGAGGTGACATGTCTGCAAACACGCCCTGTTGCGCGTTTTAAGTTAGAGAATTAATTCCTCCTCAATCCTGTGGGTCCCTGGGGGCCAACTAGCCCAAGAGGTACCTTCTGTATGTGCCAGGGGCTGCGTTGCAGAGAGGTGTTCAGAGGCCATGCCCCTTTTTACAACACTCTGCAACGCAGCTCCATGGCGCTAACTGGAGGTACCTGGTGGGCTAGTTGGCCTCCAGGGACCCTCAGAATTAAAAAGGTATTAATTCCTCAACTTAAAACGAGCCACAGGGTGTGTTTGCACACATGTCACCTCAGGCCCCGCCCCCTCCCTTCACCTCTGTGCAAACACACCCTGTGGTGCGTTTTAAGTAGCGGGATACATTCCCCTTTAACACTGATGGTCCCTGGGATTGAACTACCCCACCAGCTGCCTCTATTAAGCACCACAGAGCTGCGTTGCAGACAGGTGTAAAAAGGGGCGTGGCCTCAGAACACCTCTCTGCAACGCAGCCGCCTGGCGCATACTGGAGGTTCCTGGTGGGCTAGTTTGCCCCCAGGAACCCCCAGTATTCTAGGGGAATTCATTCCCCCTCTGTAAACACACCAGGGGGTATGTTTGCAGGGTGCTGCAAGAAGGGGGCATGGCCTCCTGATCGATGCCCGTCTTTTCATTCTGTTTTTGTGGCACTAGGGACCCCATCCCCCAGGGCCTGCCCCCTAGTTTATTTTTTTTAACAAAAAATTCGGGAAGGGGGCCGCGTGCCCCCCCTCCCTAGGCTATAATTGCCCTGGGGACCCCATCCCCCGGGGGCATGGCCCTTTTTTAAATATTTGTCATATAGGAGGGTGACTGCCTTGCCCCCCTCCTTAGGCCATTTATGGCCCCGGCGACCCCATCCCCCGGGGCCGGCCTTTTTTTATTTGATTTATTATTATTCGTTTTTTAATTTTACATTTTGGGGAGGGGGCGGGTGGCCCCCCTCCCGGGTCACTTGTAGCCCTGGGGACCCCATCCCTAGGGGTTAGCCCTCTCTGTTGGGGACCGTGGGGGGGTCCCCAATCCCCCCACGGTCCCGCCAGCTCCCCGCCTCCCGTGGGAGCTGGCATTGCTTTTCCACAAAGATGCAGTTCCCCCTATGGAAAAGCAATTTGCTTTGCTATTTGGAAGAGAGAGCAGGTTTCCTCAACTCTTCTTTCTGCATCGATAGCGGCCTGCCTTAGCCGCGAGGAAGCCCCACTGCTCATCACGCAGGTCCGCAGCTTCAGAAATCAAAGGTGCTGCAGGAACGACGGGTCCGATCCATGGATGTTGTATGGGCATGGCAGCAGTCCTGGCAAACTCTGAGCATACCCACTGGGGTAAGACTGAACATTTTGGTGGTACAGCGGCACCCACTTGGGTTTGATTATAGCGAACTACAGTTACCAGCATTCAAGCGCACACGCCCACATGGGCGGAACATTTAAAGCGGCGCAGGTGGTTTGCTTCGCTTCTGTTTTCCACACGCCAGTGAACAAGGGCAGTAGAATGCCTGAAACGCGTCTGGCTTTGCATTTGTGGTCAGAGTGCCAGGCTGTATACTTCTGCAATCCTGTGATTACAAGGTAAACAGTTCGCCGTGTGTGGCTTCTTCATTTGGGGGCAACTCTTCTTTCTGCATCGATAGCGGCCTGCCTTAGCCGCGAGGAAGCCCCACTGCTCATCACGCAGGTCCGCAGCTTCAGAAATCAAAGGTGCTGCAGGAACGACGGGTCCGATCCATGGATGTTGTATGGGCATGGCAGCAGTCCTGGCAAACTCTGAGCATACCCACTGGGGTAAGACTGAACATTTTAATGGTACAGCGGCACCCACTTGGGTTTGATTATAGCGAAATACAGTTACCAGCATTCAAGCGCACACGCCCACATGGGCGGAACATTTAAAGCGGCGCAGGTGGTTTGCTTCGCTTCTGTTTTCCACACGCCAGTGAACAAGGGCAGTAGAATGCCTGAAACGCGTCTGGCTTTGCATTTGTGGTCAGAGTGCCAGGCTGTATGCCTCTGCAATCCTGTGATTACAAGGTAAACAGTTCGCCGTGTGTGGCTTCTTCATTTGGGGGCAACTCTTCTTTCTGCATCGATAGCGGCCTGCCTTAGCCGCGAGGAAGCCCCACTGCTCATCACGCAGGTCCGGAGCTTCAGAAATCAAAGGTGCTGCAGGAACGACGGGTCCGATCCATGGATGTTGTATGGGCATGGCAGCAGTCCTGGCAAACTCTGAGCATACCCACTGCTCAACACCCGCTCCGTCCACAGACACGCCATCGAACTCTGGAACCTCCTAGACGCCACAGCCCCTGACGTTGCCTTCCTCACGGAGACCTGGATGAACGCCTCTTCAGCTCCCGACACCGCCATCGCTATCCCAGAGGGCTACAAGATCATCCGGAGGGACCGAAACGCCAACCAGATGGGAGGAGGCATCGCCATCATCCACAGGAACACCATCCGTCTCACGACCAGCACCGACAACACCCTGACCAGCGCCGAACACCTGCATTTCCAGATCCACACCAACCCGAACACCACCCTCAGAGGCACACTGATCTACCGACCCCCCGGACCACGCACACAATTCAGCGAGGACATCGCCGACTTCGTCAGCCCGCATGCCCTCCCCTCCGCTGACTACATCCTCCTGGGAGACCTCAACTTCCATCTGGAGAACAACAACGACCGCAACACCATCACCCTGCTCGACAACCTCGCCAACCTTGGACTCAAGCAACTGGTGTCCACCCCCACCCACCTCGCCGGACACACACTCGACGCAGTCTTCTCTTCCAGCACAGACATCGACTTCAGCCACGCCACAGAGCTTCAATGGACGGACCACAGCTGCGTCCACTTCACCTTCAAGAGAACGACGACCCACCAACACCAGCAACAGGCCGCCCGCAGAAGCTGGAACAAGATCACAGCAGACCAGCTCGCCACCTCCCTGAGCCAGCACCCTCCTGCCAGCTCAGCGAACCCCAGCCAGGCCGCCGACAACCTCACAAAGTGGATCAGCAACTGCGCGGACGAACTCGCCCCACTGAAGACCCCGCCTAGCAGACCCGGCAGCAAGAAGGCCCCATGGTTCACCGACAAACTCAAGAGCTCCAAGAAGAACTGCCGAGCCCTCGAGAAAGTCTGGAGAAGGGAACCGACACCGGACAACAGGACCTCCTTCAAACTTGCCACCCGGAAACACCACCAGCTGATCCGCGCCGCCAAGAAAAACAGCATTCAAGGACCGGTTGGACAACAACGCACACAACTGCAAGGAACTCTTCAACATCGTGAAAGAGCTTTCCAACCCCAGCGCAGGAAACAACGACATCACCCCATCGCAAGACCTCTGCAACTCCCTCGCTTCATACTTCCACAACAAGATCGCGGACATACACAACAGCTTCAACAACCAACCAACGCACACCATGACCGAACAACCACCCCCCACCACCACCCTACACGCCTGGACCCCGATCAGCACCGAAGATACCATCCGCACGATGAACTCCATCCACTCCGGATCACCGACCGACCCCTGCCCTCACCACGTCTTCAACAAGGCCGACGCTGTCATCGCACCCCACCTACGAGACATCATTAACACATCCTTCGACACCACCATCTTCCCTGAGAGCTGGAAACACGCCGAACTCAGCGCCCTACTCAAGAAACCAACAGCGGACCCCACCGACCTCAAGAACTACCGCCCCATCTCGCTCCTCCCGTTTCCAGCCAAAGTCATCGAGAAGACCGTCAACAAGCAGATGGCCGCCTTCCTCGAGACAAACGGATCCCTCGACCCCTCACAGTCCGGCTTCCGAGCCAATCACAGCACCGAGACCGCCCTCATCGCCGCCACCGATGACATCCGAGCCCTGATGGACAAAGGAGAAACAGCGGCCCTCATCCTCCTAGACCTCTCCGCGGCATTCGACACGGTCTGCCACCGCACCCTAGTACGGCGCCTCAACAACATCGGAATCCAGGACAAGGCGCTGGAATGGATCATCTCCTTCCTCGGCGGAAGAACACAGAGAGTCCGCCTACCACCGTACAAGTCAGAGGCCTCCGAAGTCATCTGCGGCGTCCCTCAAGGATCATCTCTGAGCCCCACCCTCTTCAACGTCTACATGAGCCCCCTCGCGGCCATCGTACGCAAACACAACCTCAGCATAATCTCCTACGCCGACGACACCCAGCTGATCCTCTCCCTGACCAACGACCCCGCCGCCGCCAGAGCCAACCTGCACGAAGGGATGAAAGAGGTAGCCGAGTGGATGACGACCAGCCGCCTGAAACTGAACTCGGACAAGACGGAGGTCCTCATCCTGGGCTCCTCACCCTCCGCCTGGGACGACTCCTGGTGGCCTCCCGCCCTGGGCACCGCACCCAAACCAACAGACCATGCACGCAACCTGGGCTTCATCCTGGACTCCTCCCTCTCCATGACCAGGCAAGTCAACAACGTCTCCTCGGCGTGCTTCAACATCCTACGCATGCTACGGAAGATCTTCTGGTGGATCCCCACCGAGACCAGGAAGACCGTCACCCAGGCCCTCGTCACCAGCCGACTGGACTACGGCAACGCCCTCTACACCGGTACCACCGCCAAGCTCCAGAAGAGACTCCAGCGGATCCAGAACGCCTCAGCCAGACTCATCCTCGACATCCCACGAACCAGCCACATCTCCGGACATCTGAGAGACCTTCACTGGCTCCCCGTCAACAAAAGAATCACCTTCCGCCTCCTCACCCACGCACACAAAGCCCTACACGACCAAGGCCCGAGCTACCTCAACAGCCGAGTCAACTTCTACGCTCCCAAACGCCACCTCCGATCAGCCAACCACGCCCTCGCCGCCGTCCCCCGCATCCGAAGAGCGACTACAGGAGGAAGGTCCTTCTCCTACCTGGCCGCCAAGACCTGGAACTCCCTCCCTCCCGACCTGCGCCTGACCCAAGACCACCTCTCCTTCAGGAAGAAGCTGAAGACCTGGCTGTTCGAGCGGTAGCGGCACCCCCCCCCCCCCCAGCGCCTTGAGACCCTACGGGTAGGTAGCGCGCTTTACAAGTGTCACTGATTGATTGATTGATTGGGGTAAGACTGAACATTTTGGCGGTACAGCGGCACCCACTTGGGTTTGATTATAGCGAACTACAGTTACCAGCATTCAAGCGCACACGCCCACATGGGCGGAACATTTAAAGGGGCGCAGGTGGTTTGCTTCGCTTCTGTTTTCCACACGCCAGTGAACAAGGGCAGTAGAATGCCTGAAACGCGTCTGGCTTTGCATTTGTGGTCAGAGTGCCAGGCTGTATGCTTCTGCAATCCTGTGATTACAAGGTAAACAGTTCGCCGTGTGTGGCTTCTTCATTTGGGGGCAACTCTTCTTTCTGCATATATATATATATATATATATATATATACATATATATATATATATATTTATATTTCTGTTAGATCTGACACCTTTTGGAGTGGTTCAACCCTCATATTTTTGCCTCTGACTCATGTATTTTTGATGCTGTGCTGGATTTCGTTTTTGCTGGTTTAGATGCTTTGGACACTCTGCCACTGCTGATCAGTGTCAGCGTGTAAGTGCTCCCTCTGTAAATTGCCATATTAATTGAATATACCTGATTGGCATATTTGTATCACCCTGGAGTCCCTAGTAAAGTGCACTGTGTGTGCCAGGGCTGGTGATGACAGATGCTACTAGTGGGCCTGCAGCGCAGATTGCGCCACCCACATGAGTAGCCCTAAAAAGGTGACTCAGGCCTGCCAGCGCAGGGCCTGTGTGCAGTCAGTGGACTGCCCTGTCCCCCTGGCCAGTGTCTCCACTGGCTGGGCCTAACCCTTCCCTGTCTGTGCACATCAGTCACCCCTATGGAAGGCTCAAGGTACCCCCCTGGGCAGGGTGCAGTGTATAGATAAGGTAGAACATGTACTAGTGCAGGTCACATGCTCTGGTAGTGGGCAGCAGCCATTTTATGTGCTCACTGCTGTAAGGCTCTCTTGCTCCATAGAGTAACATGGAGGAGGCTGGCCCCATGTGATGCCAGCCTATCTCCCCATAGGAACAAGATGGGACATAAGTGAAAGATATCCCTGAACTCAGAATTTAATGACACATCTTTTAGTGAAGGGTGTTTTTAAATCCTGTGTTGGAGAATAGCACTTTTAGAAAGTGGCTGTTCTCTTGTCTAAACCTTTCTGTGTGCCTGGGTTTGTGGAATGCCTGTCTGGTCTGGATGTGACAGGGGGGCTGCAGAGCCCCCGGAGGAGAGGGTCGGAGCCAGCCCGGGGATGAAAGGGCGCATCTGCTGCTAGGGAGGTGGGAGGAAGAAGCGCCTGGGAGTGCCGGGCTGTGCCTGCCTGCCCACCCTGCTGGCTCTCTCTCCTGCCGGACAACTTCCACCTTTGACCCTGGAGCTGACAGGAAGAAGAAAACCAGAAACACCTCAGTGCTTCAGCAACCCCCAGAACTGGTTTAGACTGGAGTCAGGGCCGCTTGCACAAAGACTTCAAAGGACTTCAAAGACTTTGAGGGGTATAAGGAAAGGACCCCTGACTACGGAAGATTAGATTCCAACATCCTACCATCAAGAAGGAACCTCCGCTGGAAGGACGGCTGGAGAACTAAAGGAAGATTGCCTTGCTGTGTGCTCCAAGGGCTGACCTGTTCTGCTGGACAACTGAAATCTGAGGAGGAGAAAGGGACTTTGCTGTGTGCTGTGACCCTACCTGCTTGAAACTACCAAGACTTTGCTGTGTGCTGTGTCTGCAACTTGAATCTCCAAGGGCCTGAGAAGAGCTGGCCTCCTGTTGGGAACCCAGGGTTAAAGGTTCCTACAGCTTTGCCAAAAGCAGCTGCAAGATCGTGCTGTGGTGACCTGGGACGTGTGGTACTCGACTGCGGAGCGTGAGGAAGGGATCGGTGTGCTCATCGGCACATTACCAGCGAGGGTCGGAGGCTTGTGGCGCCTCCCCTCGTGAAATCCGCTCCAAAGTGGTGGGGAGGTCGAGAGGGGGGTCTATTCGTGACCAGCGCCCTCGAAAACCCTTTGCCGCCAAATCACCATCGCGGCCCGGGGCCAGGAACACCCCCTGCAACTTGCTTCGGTGTTCAGGAGCTGCGGGGCCGAAGATCGAAGCCGCCGTGCTCCCATTGGATGAAGGAGCCAAGCCCCCTCACTAACGCCGTGACGGGATTGGCCCGTGCGGCGCCGCGTCATTGCCGTGGCTGAGTAGGGATTGGGCGAGGAAGCGGAGCGTCATCAGCGAGGCCGCGCTGCCATTGGTTGGCGGCCTCGCGCTCAGAGGGGCTCGTCTGAAGAGCCGCAACACGATTGGCTGCCTGGGCTGAGGCGGCTGGAAGAGCCGAAGAATCACCGCGATCACCGCCGGACCCGGGAAGAAGTGACCCGACCCCGCCGAGGGAATCTGAGGCGTCCCGCACCCCTGGCCAGCCGTCCCCCACCAGGTGAGCATCACCGCCTCCCCCGCCGCTCGTTGGATTGTCGAGAGCGGGCGGGAGAGGACAGGGGATCGGCCTGGGCGGACACGCGTGCGATCTGCACGGCCTGGGGCGTCAGAGGCTCAAGAAGGAGCGAGGCGGCACCTGGGGAAAGAAGGAGTCCCCGAGCCTCGCAGAGAAGTGCATAGACAGCGCTTTGAGCCCAGAGGTAGAGTTACACAGGGGCATTGTGTGTATTGCTCATTTTTAGACCTACTACCAAGGAAATCAATATTACTCGTCTTTGATATTGAAGAACTAGAGACTAGAGACTATATGTTTTCTTTTATATACAGAAACTTCCTGACTAAATGCAACCATTAAGATTAAGTGCTACATTGCTGACAAAGTGATTATCATGCAACTGCCTTATTTACCTTGCTGAAACTAGATAAAGTTATATATTTTTATAAAATATACTTACCTGTGTGGTCTCAGTTTGTGGTGGATTGGGGATTATTGTTGTGTTACGTGCAAATGTTATCCACATTGCCTCTGTTTAGCCTAGACTGCTCGCGCCATGCTACCTAGAGGGTGAGCAGGGGTTATCTCAGAGGGTTATTCCTTCACCCTGACTAGAAGCAAGGGTCCCTACTTGGTCTAAGGTACTTACCTCTGCCAACTAGAGACCCCCGGTTCTAACATTGTTGGACAGCGGTGCGGATTTTGAACTAATAATTGCACTTGACCTGCAGTGATTTCTTGTACATCACTAGTCTAGTTTAGCAGAACAGGTTGCGCAAGATTTTTTTTCTTTTTTGGTGAAACCTTTTTAGTTGAAAAGGTTAGGAAGCATCATGTCTCGGAAAGCGCCAAGCGTGAATGGAGAAGTGGAAGTGGAATTTGAAATCCAGGAGTTGGTCACCTATAACAAGGAGCAACTGAGAAACTTCTGCAAACGGCTTGAATTCCCAGTAAGGGGCGGCGCAAACAAGGAAGAGCTACGGAAAGCTCTGAGGGCCTGGTGGGAGGCCAAACATGATGTTCCAGAAGCTACTACTGGAGAGGGAGGCACACAGGAGAATGGTTTTTTGTCCAGTGAATTGCCAGTGGGGAAGCCAGCGTCTAGGCCCGGCAGCAACCACTCCGGTAGGGTTATTTCTCCAGAGGAAGTGGAGGAGAATCAGAGAGCTAGGGCCCATGAGATTGAGCTTTTTAAGCTCAAAGCGCAAGCAGAGGAGGATGAGAGAAGAACCGCTCTCGCTTTGGAGGAGAGGAAACTCCAATTGGCTCATGAGTTGAGCATGAAGGAGTTGGACATCAAATTTAAAGAGGTGGTGTCCAGTTCTAATGGTGGCAGCGCACAACCGGTACAGGCGGGTAATGTATACATACCAAAGGATCTGGTACAGAACTATCAGAGGGGTGAGGATATTTATGCGTGGTTCAGAGCGTATGAACTTGCCTTAAAGATGAATGAAGTGCCTGAGAAGAATTGGGGGGCAGGATTGTGGAAGCATTTTGAGGCCTCTGGGAGGGATGTTTTGGCACCCTTAGAAGCAGAGGATGCTTTATCCTACCACGCAATGAAGGAGGCTTTGTGCCTCAGGTATGGGCTCACTGCAGAACAGTACCGCCAGAAGTTTAGGAACTTCAAGAAGCTTGATTCAAGTACTTGGGTGGAGTGTGTGAGTATGTACACGCGTGCACTGGAAGGTTGGATAAAGGGCAGCAAAGTTACTGATTATGTGGGGTTGTGTCACTTGATTAGTAGGGAGCACTTAAGTAGCTTATGTGTTCCAGAGCTGCGCCAGCATCTTTTGGATAGCAAGTTAACTGATCCCATTGAGCTTGCTAAAGAGGCGGACGGCTGGACTAGCACCAGGGTCCACAAGGGGGTGGTAAGTACCCCAGCCAAATGTGGACAGGGTCCCCCGCAGAAGAGCGGGGGGGACACGGGTAATCAAAAGGAGTCTTCTAAAGGGCCCCAAAGTAGTTCCCAGGAGAAGGTGTCTCAACCCCCCAAGCCCAAGAAGTCCTGGCCCCCTAAGGGCACGCAGGACAAAAAGGCCCCGCCTACTTGCTATTCATGTAGGGAGGTGGGGCACATTGCCCCCAACTGTCCAAAGAAGAAATCAGCACCCACTGGTGCTCCAGCTCCAGCGCCGGCGTTAGCCAGTGTAGCTTTGGGAGGGGATTTGATTTCTAGTGGGGAGAAGGGGTTAGCATTGATGACCCTTGTCTCTCTAGGAGACCAAGAGATGGCCCAGGAAACTTTGCTGCCCCAAAACACTAAGAAATACGGGCAGAAGGTGACCATCAATGGACAGGAGGTGGAGGCTCTGAGAGACACAGGGGCCAGCGTGACATCTGTCAGGTGTCGGTGGGTGTCTGAAGAGAAAATTGTTCCCAAGGTACTCCGGCCTGTGGTGGCAGCTGACAGTTCAGTGCGCAACTGCAAGTTGGCAAAAGTTCCATTTGAGTGGGGAGGAGTCTCTGGTATTTTGGAAATTGTTGTAAGTGATGCCTTGCCTGTAGATTGTCTATTAGGTAATGACCCGGAGAGCTCCCCCTGGAAAGAGGTGGAGCACAGGACTCACTTGGAGATGTTGGGTTTGCCTGCGTGGATCTGTGTGTCTACCCGTGCTATGACAGTCAGTGAGGGCGGTCTAGCAGACCTGGAGCCTGGAACAATGGCCCAGGAACCTGCCAAGAGAAGAAGGGGTAGAGGGCGCGGGAAACCGCCCCCCACTGTTCCCACGGTCCAGGAGGAGGCAGACCCATAGGGGGATGCCCTGGAACCTACAGGGGAGCAGGTGGCCGTACTAGGGGAATTGCCTGAGCTGTCCCAGTGGCAGCAAGAGAGTGGTCCCTCCAGGGAGGAATTCTGCCAGGCTCAGAAGGAGTGCCCTTCTCTCATTGGTGTGCGGCAGCAGGCTGCAGACCAGGCAGCAGGCCTGGGGTCCAAGGAGCATTTGATCTACTGGGAGGATGACTTACTTTATAGTGAGCCTAAGTTCGCTGAGCCTGGTGCAGCCCGTGTGCTGGTAGTACCGGAGCGCTTCAGGAACTTCCTACTGGGTCTGGCTCATGACGTGCCTCTCGCAGGACACCTGGGGCAAGACAAGACCTATCACAGGCTTGTCACCCATTTCTACTGGCCCCAGATGAAGAAGCACGTTGCTGCCTTTTGTAAGTCTTGTCAGACTTGCCAAGTCAGTGGCAAGAGCGGAGGGAAGTGCGTGGCACCCTTCCAACCCTTTTCTGTGGTGAGCACCCCTTTTGAGCGGGTGGGCATTGACATCGTGGGGCCCCTGGATCCCAAGACAGCCCTAGGCAACAGGTTTATCCTGGTCTTGGTGGAACATGCCACTCGGTACCCGGAAGCCATCCCGCTCAGGACGGTCACCGCCCCAGTGGTGGGCCGTGCCCTGATGGGGATCTTTTCCCGTGTGGGATTTCCCAGGGAGGTGGTCTCAGACAGAGGGACAAACTTCATTTCTAGGTATATGAAGTCCCTGTGGAGTGAGTGTGGGGTGACATACAAATTCACCACTCCTTACCACCCTCAAGGAAATGGGCTGGTTGAGAGATTCAACCGCACATTGAAGGGCATGATTATGGGCCTGGAAGAGCCCATGAGGCAGAAATGGGACGTCTTGTTACCATGCCTGTTGTTTGCCTACAGGGAGGTGCCTCAGAAATCCTTAGGGTTCAGTCCCTTTGAGTTGCTGTATGGCCACCCTGTCAGAGGGCCTCTTACTCTGGTGAAGGAGGGGTGGGAGAAATCCCGTGGAAAAACCCCTCAGGATGTGTTCAGCTATGTGCTGGCCATTCGCACCCAGACCAAGCGCTTCAGGAAGCTCGCTCAAGAGAACCTGGAGGCTAGCCAGGAGGAAATGAAGAGGTGGTATGACCAGAACACTTCTCTGGTTGAGTTCCACCCTGGTCAGAAAGTGTGGGTGATGGCGCCAGTGGAGCCTTGTGCGCTCCGTGACAAGTGGTCTGGGCCATATGAGGTGGTGGAGCGCAAGAGCGAGGTTACCTATTTGGTTAACCTGAAGACTCCCAGGCAGCCCCTGAGAGTGCTACATGTGAACCGCCTCAAACCCCACTTTGAGAGGACTGAAGTGACTATGCTCATGGCTACAGATGCTGGAGGGGAGGAGGATAGTGATCCTCTCCCTGACCTCCTGGCAGTCAAGGAGCAAGATGGGTCAGTGGATGGTGTGGTCCTCTCCCCCACCCTGACTCCAGAGCAGCAGGAGGACTGTCGCCAAGTCTTGGGTAAGTTCGCCTCCCTGTTCTCCCTGACCCCAGGTGTCACCAAGTGGTGCGTCCACGATGTGGACACTGGAGACAGTCTGCCTGTGAAACAGAAGTTTTACAGAGTGGCTGACAAGGTCAGAGCCAGCATCAAGGAAGAAGTTTCCAAGATGTTGACGCTAGGGGTGATTGAGCCCTCCAGCAGCCCCTGGGCTAGCCCAGTGGTCTTAGTGCCTAAGAAAGTTGCTACCCCAGGTGGCACCCCAGAACTTCGGTTCTGCGTGGACTACCGTGGGCTCAATGCGGTCACCAAGACTGACGCGCACCCCATCCCCAGAGCTGATGAGCTGGTGGATCGGTTGGGAGCTGCCCAGTACCTGAGTACTTTTGATTTGACTTCAGGGTACTGGCAGATTGCCTTAACTGACGGGGCAAAGGAGAGGTCAGCATTTTCCACACCCGAGGGGCACTTCCAGTTCCGTGTCATGCCCTTTGGGTTGAAAAATGCACCTGCCACATTTCAGAGATTGGTCAACCAGGTACTGGCGGGGCTGGAGCATTTCAGCGCAGCCTACCTGGATGACATTGCTGTGTTCAGCTCCACTTGGGAGGAACACCTGCAACACCTCACTGAAGTGTTGAAGGCTCTGCAGAAGGCAGGCCTCACTATCAAGGCCAGTAAATGCCAGATAGGGCAGGGATCGGTGGTGTACTTGGGACACCAGGTGGGGAGCGGCCAGGTGGCGCACCTACAGGCGAAGATTGATACCATTCTGGCTTGGGAGCCCCCCAAGACTCAGACTGAGGTGAGAGCCTTTTTAGGTCTCACCGGGTATTACAGACGGTTTGTCAAAGGTTATGGCACCATTGTGGCCCCTTTGACAGAGCTGACATCTAGGAATCAGCCCAGAAAAGTGAATTGGACTGAGGCCTGTCAAACTGCTTTTGACACCCTCCAAACTGCCATGTGCACAGCACCGGTGCTTAAGGCACCTGACTTTTCCAGTGAGTTCATTGTGCAAACTGATGCTTCAGAGCAAGGCGTGGGAGCAGTACTCTCACAGATTAATGATGAGGGCGGAGACCAACCAGTGGCTTTCGTTAGCCGGAGGCTAATCCCCAGGGAACGGAGATGGAGTGCCATTGAAAGGGAAGCTTTCGCTGTGGTCTGGGCTCTGAAGAAGCTGAGGCCCTACCTGTTTGGGACTCACTTCCGTGTTCAGACCGACCACAGGCCCCTCAGATGGTTAATGCAGATGAGGGGTGAGAATCCAAAATTGTTGAGGTGGTCCATTTCCCTACAGGGGATGGACTTTACGGTGGAGCACCGCCCTGGTACAGAACACGCCAATGCTGACGGTCTGTCCAGATTCTTCCGCCTTAGTGATGAGGACTCCCAAGAGGTTGGATAGTTCTCCCCACTTTCAGCTGGAGGGGACACGTGTTAGACCTGACACCTTTTGGCGTGGTTCTTCCCCCATCTTTTTGCCTCTGACTCATGTATTTTTGATGCTGTGCTGGATTTCGTTTTTGCTGGTTTAGATGCTTTGGACACTCTGCCACTGCGGATCAGTGTCAGAGTGTAAGTGCTCCCTCTGTAAATTGCCATATTAATTGAAAATACCTGATTGGCATATTTGTATCACCCTGGAGTCCCTAGTAAAGTGCACTGTGTGTGCCAGGGCTGGTGATGACAGATGCTACTAGTGGGCCTGCAGCGCAGATTGCGCCACCCACATGAGTAGCCCTAAAAAGGTGACTCAGGCCTGCGAGCGCAGGGCCTGTGTGCAGTCAGTGGACTGCCCTGTCCCCCTGGCCAGTGTCTCCACTGGCTGGGCCTAACCCTTCCCTGTCTGTGCACATCAGTCACCCCTATGGAAGGCTCAAGGTACCCCCCTGGGCAGGGTGCAGTGTATAGATAAGGTAGAGCATGTACTAGTGCAGGTCACATGCTCTGGTAGTGGGCAGCAGCCATTTTATGTGCTCACTGCTGTAAGGCTCTCTTGCTCCATAGAGTAACATGGAGGAGGCTGGCCCCATGTGATGCCAGCCTATCTCCCCATAGGAACAAGATGGGACATAAGTGAAAGATATCCCTGAACTCAGAATTTAATGACACATCTTTTAGTGAAGGGTGTTTTTAAATCCTGTGTTGGAGAATAGCACTTTTAGAAAGTGGCTGTTCTCTTGTCTAAACCTTTCTGTGTGCCTGGGTTTGTGGAATGCCTGTCTGGTCTGGATGTGACAGGGGGCTGCAGAGCCCCCGGAGGAGAGGGTCGGAGCCAGCCCGGGGATGAAAGGGCGCATCTGCTGCTAGGGAGGTGGGAGGAAGAAGCGCCTGGGAGTGCTGGGCTGTGCCTGCCTGCCCACCCTGCTGGCTCTCTCTCCTGCCAGACAACTGCCACCTCTGACCCTGGAGCTGACGGGTAGAAGAAAACCAGAAACACCTCAGTGCTTCAGCAACCCCCAGAACTGGTTTAGACTGGAGTCAGGGCCGCTTGCACAAAGACTTCAAAGGATTTCAAAGACTTTGAGGGGTATAAGGAAAGGACCCCTGACTACGGAAGATTAGATTCCAAGATCCTACCATCAAGAAGGAACCTCCGCTGGAAGAAGGACGGCTGGAGAACTAAAGGAAGATTGCCTTGCTGTGTGCTCCAAGGGCTGACCTGTTCTGCTGGACAACTGAAATCTGAGGAGGAGAAAGGGACTTTGCTGTGTGCTGTGACCCTACCTGCTTGAAACTGCCAAGACTTTGCTGTGTGCTGTGTCTGCAACTTGAATCTCCAAGGGCCTGAGAAGAGCTGGCCTCCTGTTGGGAACCCAGGGTTAAAGGTTCCTACAGCTTTGCCAAAAGCAGCTGCAAGATCGTGCTGTGGTGACCTGGGACATGTGGTACTCGACTGCGGAGCATGAGGAAGGGATCGGTGTGCTCATCGGCACATTACCAGCGAGGGTCGGAGGCTTGTGGCGCCTCCCCTCGTGAAATCCGCTCCAAAGTGGTGGGGAGGTCGAGAAGGGGGTCTATTCGTGACCAGCGCCCTCGAAAACCCTTTGCCGCCAAATCACCATCGCGGTCCGGGGCCAGGAACACCCCCTGCAACTTGCTTCGGTGTTCAGGAGCTGCGGGGCCGAAGATCGAAGTCGCCGCGCTCCCATTGGATGAAGGAGCCAAGCCCCCTCACTAACGCCGTGACGGGATTGGCCCGTGCGGCGCCGCGTCATTGCCGTGGCTGAGTAGGGATTGGGCGAGGAAGCGGAGCGTCATCAGCGAGGCCGCGCTGCCATTGGTTGGCGGCCTCGCGCTTAGAGGGGCTCGTCTGAAGAGCCGCGACGGGATTGGCTGCCTGGGCTGAGGCGGCTGGAAGAGCCGAAGAATCACCACGATCACCGCCGGACCCGGGAAGAAGTGACCCGACCCCGCCGAGGGAATCTGAGGCGTCCTGCACCCCTGGCCAGCCGTCCCCTACCAGGTGAGCATCACCGCCTCCCCGCCGCTCGTTGGATTGTCGAGAGCAGGCGGGAGAGGACAGGGGACCGGCCGGGGCGGGGACGCGTCCGATCTGCACGGCCTGGGGCGCCTGAGGCTCAAGAAGGGGCGAGGCGGCACCTGGGGAAAGAAGGAGTCCCCGAGCCTCGCAGAGAAGCGCATTGACAGCGCTTGGAGCCCAGAGGTAGAGTTACACGGGGGCATTGTGTGTATTGCTCATTTTTAGACCTACTACCAAGGAAATCAATATTACTCGTCTTTGATATTGAAGGACTAGAGACTAGAGACTATATGTTTTCTTTTATATACAGAAACTTCCTGACTAAATGCAACCATTAAGATTAAGTGCTACATTGCTGACAAAGTGATTATCATGCAACTGCCTTATTTACCTTGCTGAAACTAGATAAAGTTATATATTTTTATAAAATATTCTTACCTGTGTGGTCTCAGTTTGTGGTGGATTGGGGATTATTGTTGTGTTACGTGCAAATGTTATCCACATTGCCTCTGTTTAGCCTAGACTGCTCGCGCCATGCTACCTAGAGGGTGAGCAGGGGTTATCTCAGAGGGTTATTCCTTCACCCTGACTAGAAGCAAGGGTCCCTATGGTCCAAGGTACTTACCTCTGCCAACTAGAGACCCCCGGTTCTAACAATTACCTACTGGCGGTCGCCAGTAGGTAGTTATAGTTAGGACCTAGTTTCCATAGGAAATCCACAACATTCTATTTGGAATAACTTTGGTGCCAGTGGCCGAATCTCCGCAAATATCTCCAAGAAAATGGCCTGCTCGGTTCCGCTCCTTCCCTGAAAGTTTGGGGGTGATTTGTCAAGTGGGGGCCGAGAAAAAAGGGGGTCCCAAAACGTGTTTTCCCCATGCAATTTTCCATAGGGACCTTTAGCCAGGGCTATAGCCCGAACTGCTGAACGGAATTACACCAAATTTGGCAGAGAGGTAGAGTTCAGTTCGCAGATTGTGCTTTTTGTTAAATGGTGTACATCAGTTCAGTAGTTTCTGAGAAAATTACAAGTAAAATCATAGCGATATCTAGAAACAGAGTTCTACACGCGGACGGAAATCCGTTCAATTACGAGCGCGAGCTGCATGCTGTCAGTCAACTCTCGAAACCAGGAAGTGTTGGAGGCCATCTTGTGCCTCGGTAGCACCGAGTCACAGGAAAACAGTAAAACAAATTTGAAAAATAAGGAAAGGGGGCAAGGTAGACAAATGTTGACCCTCTAGGCCTGCTGAGGGGGTCCCACATGGATCTTTAGGCCCTCCCAAAAAGTTTTCTAAAAAAATTTCAAAACCGGGGTGTACGCTTATCATATTCGTACGCGGTGGAAAAGGAAAAAAACCGAGAAGTCCGTTTTATTCTTAATTAGCTCCCGGGGGGGCCAATTCCCGGGAGCAATTTTTTTCTATAATGGGGGGTTCAAAGGTCCCCCGAGCCCCGGGGAACGCCACCCCGGGGTTTTATTTTGAAGTATGCGGGGGATTCACGGCTCCCCCACATGCTCCGGGGACCGCCACCTTCCTGGGGCAGTAATAGTTAAAATTGTGGGGTCCGCGATGGCACGGACCCCCCAGCCGTGGGGACCACCACCTTTCGAGGCTTTTTAATGTTGGGAGGTGGTCGCGCGGCCTCCCTCCTGGAGTTCTTTTTTTTTATTATATATTTTTATTAATAGAAGAAAAACAAGAGGAAATAGTACACATATCGGGTATCATACTAATGAGTACTTTACAACGGTGAGTAGGCGAATCAATCAATGTGGTAAGATCAATGCACGAGACGTCAACATTAGTAGGTATATGAGAGAAGAAAAACAATACATTCAACAACCCCGTTGAGCTAATGTCTCCAAGGCCTGCCCACCCACGAAACAGGATAATTAGGACAAGAGTAGACACCCAGATATGTGAAAAAGATCGACTCAGGATAGACAACCCACCTCTCGTATAAAAAGGGAAAGGAAAGAAAAAGGCCATAGAACTAAACAAAGACAAAACAAAAAAAAGCCCATTCCCCCCACCCTACACCTCTGCAATGGCTACGGCCTAACCCCACTAGCAGCGTGCCTGTCGCCCAACAACTAAGACCTAAAAGAAGGAAAAGAGTGGAGGAGGAGATGTCATACAGGCCCCCGGTCTCCTCTATCCCCGCCAGAAGCAAACCACCCCTAAATATAGTCAAAACATTGTAAAAGCAGCAATTACCAGCCAAACAACCGGGGAAGTTTATAAACACCACCCGACTCCCACATCATTATAGGATGCAAGTCCCGTATCAAATGAAGCCTTTATATCCAGCCCAGACAATCAAACTCATCCCTGGCCCTTCCGATCTGTCGTGCGAGCTCTCTCCGCTCGAACCGCCATCTTGATAGGAGAATCAAAACGTTCGAGAAAGTCAAAACCAGCACTGTAGGATCGAATCCAGAGTTTTAGTACTTGAACTCCACAAATCAAACGGAGATATCTGTCCACCAACAGTAAGTCATAGGACATAATTGAATGAAATGGGAGGAGAAGAATGGTAAATCAATCGGATAGACACTGAGGACAATACCCAGGAGTATAAGATTAGCTGTATCGTTCATGGGCGGTATCGCCATTGAGTATGATGAGTTTTTGGTAGTCCCAAGCTCGCATGTTGTTGTTCGGGAGCTGACAAAAAACACCGGATTTGGTTCCCACACGGGGCCCTCTGTCTCAGGCAAGAGCAGCTGTGCGGGTAACACAGCGTGTTTCGAATCTGGCAAAGGGTCGGAGTCCGGTCTCAAACATATATTTTCAGCTGTTACAACCATTTTGTGGATGATGGCGGTGACTTGCGAGTGAAGCGCCCCAATGGCGGCCATTACGGTCTGCAGTGATGGCGAACATTCCGTCCGCTCCATCTCTTCTCGCGAAGCGGCAGATCAGATCTTTAACCCCGGAGGTCGACTACTCCGGGGGAACAGGCACGAGCAGGGCGGACGGTAACAATGAGCACCCGTCAATCTCGTGATCTCCACACCGTCGCCGCCAGGCGAGGATCCAAACCTGTCAACCCCGGGAGCTCAACAGGGTCCCCGGGCAGCGGACCCCCGTCCTCAGTTACAGGAGCGTCGTGCCGCCGTACCCTTGGCATCAACCTGACCACAGTACCAACATCCAGGCCGGTCAGGATATTCTCCACTTCGGGAGACCGGACTCCGCCCAGATCCCGTGGCTGATGTTGTTCAACTCCAACCCGGATGGGTCAGAAATTGAGGCACCGGCTTCCACGCTGGGTTAGGCCGAGAATGAAACACGGCATAGCTTCACCATTCAGGACGATAAAAACCTTGGGATTGCACGCACCTTTAGTCTCAGCAACACTTCAGCCACACGGGAGTCTGGTGCGAATTCAGGATCGATATCAGGATTTATCAGCTACTGGCGGAGGTCGGCGGAGCCGGGAGCTTACGCGGCCATCTTGGTTGCTAGCGTAGCTCCTCCTCCACTCCTGTAGTTCTTGATGGCCCTGGGGTCTGACATTGGCCTGGGCGGGCAACTTCGCTACGCCCACGAGTCATGAGTGATGTCACTGACCATGTCATGAGTGATGTAATATGTGACGTCATCAGCAGTGCATTGCACGCGCAAGTTATAGTGAGTCCAACTAACTATAACGTGGGAATTTCAATGGTTTTATGCGAGTAAAATTTCCACCTAACTACAACTGGTGTGAAACCTATGTTTTTTTTAGTGAATTTAATAGGTTTTTTAAATGCTAATTCCTAACTATAACTGGTGTGAAACCTATGGTTTTTTCAGTGAATATATATATATATATATATATATATTATATATATATATATATATATATATATAATATATATATATATATATATATATATATATATATATATATATATATATATATATATATATATATATATATATATTACCTACTGGCGGTCGCCAGTAGGTATATATAGTTAGGATTTTTTCTCTATGGGATTTTTGAAAATTCTATGTCTAATAACTTTGGCGTTTGTGGACGGAATTGGCTGAAATTTTCAGGAAAATGGCACATTTTGTTTCTGAGCAGCCCCTGAAAATTGGGGGGGGTTCGTCCAGGGGGGTCGAGAAAAAAGGGGGGTCCCAAAACGTGTTTTTAACATTGAGTTTTCCATAGGGCGGTTGGCCTCACTTTTAGCCCGAACGGCTGAATGGATTTGCACGAAACTTGGCAAAATTGTAGGGACTGGTAGCCCGATGTGCCTTTTGTAGGTCTCAATATATGTGCTACAGTGGAGTTTGAGAAATTAACGTTTAAAAAAAGATATATATCTGTAACAGCGGACCGGGCAGCGCTCCAGGACGCGTACTTTTCGCGCAACGGAGCTTTGTGAAGCGAAGCTGATTGGTTCTCCGGCGTCTGTCAACATTCCAAACAGTCCGTAGCGGCCGCCATCTTGTCTCTCGGTAGGATCGAGAGACAAGAGGAGGCCAAAGCGAAGGGGCAAATGACCATAAGGGGGAATAGTAGATCCTCGCTGACCCCCTAGGTTTGATGTGGAGGTTTTAAAAGGGCCCCGCGGGGCAAAAAAAAAAAAAATAATAATAATCCAACGGCTGAATGGATTTGCACGAAACTTGGCAAAATTGTAGGGACTGGTAGCCCGATGTGCCTTTGCTAGGTCTCAATATATGTGCTTCAGTGGATTTTGAGAAATTAACGTTCAAAAAAAGATATATATCTGTAACAGCGCACCGCTTCGCGTACTTTTCGCGTTACGGAGCTTTGCGAAGCGAAGCTGATTGGCTCTCCGGTGTCTGTAAACATTCCAAACAGTCCGTAGCGGCCGCCATCTTGTCTCTCGGTAGGATCGAGAGACAAGAGGAGGCCAAAGCGAAGGGGCAAATGACCATAAGGGGGCATAGTAGATCCTCGCTGACCCCCTAGGTTTGATGTGGAGGTTTTAAAAGGGCCCCGCGGGGCAAAAAAAATAAATAATAATAATAATCGAACGGCTGAATGGATTTGCACGAAACTTGGTAAAATATTAGGGACTGGTAGACCGATGTGCCTTTGCTAGGTCTCAATATGTGTGCTCCAATGGATTTTGAGAAATTAACGTTCAAAAAAAGATATATATCTGTAACAGCGCTCCGCTTCGCGTACTTTTCGCGTTACGGAGCTTTGCGAAGCTGATTGGTTCTCCGGCATCTGTCAACATTCCAAACAGTCCGTAGCGGCCGCCATCTTGTCTCTCGGTAGGATTGAGAGACAAGAGGAGGCCAAAGTGAAGGGGGAAATGACCATAAGGGGGCATAGTAGATCCTTCCTGACCTCTTAGGTTTGATGTACCATTTTGCCAAGTTTGGTGTAATTCCGTTCAGCCATTCAGGCTGTAGACATATGTAAATGTCCTATGGAAAATTGCATGGGGAAAACACATTTGAAAGTGTTGAAATTTAGAACCAATTAAAATGTTACTTTGGTTTTGTATTTGTGTGTGATGAAAGTTAATTGGTTATGTATATATGTCAAATGAGAGGAAACCACAGCCATTTTGTGATACTACTGTCTGAGGTACATTTGTGAGGAATTTTTGGTGGTGAATTTCTGGTGTTTGATTTACACAGTACTAACACCTCTCCTACTTTTAAAAAGGTGAGTTGTTAATTTGTAAGGGGAACTATGTTGTACACTTGAAGATAATTTGAAAAATGTTTTCTGTTATTTATTTGCAGTCCTTCTGTTATACTAAATACTTGATAAAGTTAGTTTTATATTATGTATTACTAAAAACGATAAATGAAAGTGATTATTTTTTTCTGCAATTTACAGCAAGCAATTTCAAAATAAAATGGCTCACAATGAAGAGACCGTGGCAATTTCTTTTGATTTGTCCACTACATTGATTGAAATTGAGAGCACCAATAATGAAATATTGTCACAAGGAGGACATGACTTGTATGATTCCATTAGATTGATTGAAATGGACAGCACCAAGAATGAAATATTGTCACAAGGAGATGACTTGAATGATTCCACTACGTTGATTGAAATTGAGAGCAGCAATAATGAAATATTGTCACAAGGAGGAGATGACTTGTATGATTCCATTAGATTGATTGAAATGGACAGCACCAATAATGAAATATTGTCACAAGGAGGAGATGACTTGAATGATTCCACTACATTGATTGAAATTGAGAGCACCAATAATTAAATATTGTCACGAGGAGATGACTTGAATGATTCCACTACATTGATTGAAATTGACAGCACCAATAATGAAATATTGTCAGAAGGAGGAGATGACTTGAATGATTTTTTTGATCAATCTCTTGATGGCGAATTTATCGAGTGTTTGGAGACCATAGAGTTACAAGAATCATTATTGCAGACTTTTCATGAGGACATTGCTGATGAGGACATGTTACTAGTTCTTTCAAATTTAGAAAATTCTGAAGAATAAATTTATATTTAGAAATCAAAAATTGTTTGAGACATTATTCATTTTTATTTTTAATTTATGAGGTTGTAGCGAAGTGATTGTAGTATAAAATGAGACATAGTATAGAGTGCAACATTTTTATGTTACATGGTAAGTTTACTCATATTTACTTCCCTTCTGCCACTATATTATCTCCAATGTGTATTTGACATCTCTTCTTCATCTCCGGCCTCCTTTCTCTCACTGTGTGTCTCCGATGCATCTTATCGCTGCTATTTTGTGTAATTACAGAAGAGAGTAAAATAAAATAGTTCGGAACGTGAAAAGGGGGCAAAGTAGAGTACTCCTCACCCCCTAGGCCTTTTTAGGCGGTCCCAAAAGGATCAGTTTCTGCTTTCCTGAGAGATTATGGTATGAGTTCCACATACCACAATAACTTGCATTACAACATGCAAGATATCTATCTCCTATTACCAACTTTTGGAGATATTCGCGCTAAGCGCGAATATCTCCAAAAAGTAACACCTGCCCTGAGCAGTTCTTAGCCATGTTATCCAATGGGAGGTGGATAACATGACTAAGAGCATTAGCTCGGTAATGTATGAATATCGCTCAGTTTTTAGCGATATTCATGCATTGCGGCCGTTTATTATCGCATTTGTGATAAACCTTGATAATAGCAAGGTTTATCTTCGATAATTTCTGACGATGCTTAGCGGTAAAAAATTCGTTGGTAAGCATCGTTAGCGATAAATATCGCTTAACTTTGGTAATATGCCCCAACGTCTGTTAACGTTCGATTCGAAGGAAATGAGGAAGTGTTGAAAAACATTGTCTGCGCCATCTTGCCTTTTTTGAAATGCCACACTTTTGTCGTGCACAGCAGCCATTTTAGATGTCTTGACCAGACCCACTCTCTGCACGCTGTCGATTCGTAGCATGGCTCCACACCCTCGCAAGCATCTTCCCCAGGCACTGGTCACCCCCGCTCTCTGTCTTATGCATGGGCAATAAACCTCCCCCCATCTGCGCTGCTCTTCCCTGAGAATCACACTCTGTGCCCGCCCGACACCTCCCTTTCGCCCTATTCACTACCGCACCCTCTGACACTCCTCTTCCTCTGTGTCCGATTGTCCAGGCTATCAGCTAGCCCTGCAGATGTAGTTTATGGCCCCAGCTGTAAAGAATCACCCCTCTTCAAAGGAGTTATAGTAGATCAAGGCCCACACCCGATGAGATCCGTCACACCACACGTGTTCCTACTATCTGAAAACTATCCTGTATTGTGATTGGGGAGGGGACCGAGCCTGAAGCGGAAGATTCCAGGAATGACTCTTTGTACATCAAAGTTTTTACAATTATGTGTCACATTAAAAATATATAGCACTCCAACAAAGTAGTAGGAATATAAAACTTTAATAACATATAAATATATACAACAAAACAAAAACAGTAAAAACATTTAAACAACGAAGAGACCGTGGCAATTTCTTTTGAATTATCCAATAGATTTATTGAAATTGACAGCACCAATAATGAAATATTCTTGTCAGTAGCGGTCTGTTGTGCGAATAGTTCCAAGGCAGCAGAACGCGCTGAAATCTAGATGGCACGAAAGTGATGTCTAGCAAGTTGCCGCCCAGCAAATAACGGCGTGGGGCGCCGCGGGGGTGAGTGAGTCCAGTAGGCACCACAGCTATTCTTACCGGCATTGCAGAATTACTGCTGGGGACAATGCCTGTGCTGTAGCAGGGTCACAGCAGAAACAAAAAGGATTCTGTTGAAGATGTTGTTGGTTTTCAATTTGAAAACAGTTCTGGTGTCAACTGCTATGCTAATGTAGTGGTTAATGTTTTGTTTTCTCTAGAAAATGTAAAAGAGGGGGAGGCAGTCCAAAGTTCCGTTAAAAGGGCAAAGGAAAGGATCGGTGGTTTGAACTATCAGTCAAAAAGGGGAGGGGGTGCAACAATTTTTCCTACCGGGTCACACTGTGCTTTCACCGGAAGTGAGGTCTGCAGGATTCTAGTAATTCAAAGTGAGGCTGGCGCCGACGTCCCGCGGATACAGTTTCGTCACTCCACGGGGGATCATGGCAGTCATTCCCCATCGGGGGTCGGAGACTCCCGCGGCTCCTCTAGAATCTTCAAGGTCGTGGAGGACTACGGTGGTGGAGTCAACCAGTGACCGGGCCATTTCTTTATGCTGGGCCCGCTCTTGCCAGGTCGACCGCCATTTTGAGAGTTCGGTAGCTACTGGCGATCGCGGGGTCAAATGAACGGACGGGCTCCACCCTGCCGGGCGAGACGTTGTAGCATGGCCACAGTGGAAGAACTCTTTTCCGGGCGCCTGGAGCGCTGAGGGTGCAGCTGGGAAGCCTCCACTGGGGAGGCGGGAGAGGCCTGTTCGCACCGTCTCTCCCTCCCAGTGCACCCCACGGCGTCTCGCTTCAGATTTGTTATGGCCGGACCAGGCGATGAGGACGAGGGGGGGGGGGGGGTCGGAGGCATGTGCAAGACATCCCCCCCCAGGGTTGTTGCAGCAATTATACAAGAAAGAAGAAGTGTCCCGTCCGTCTTCGGGCCGGGCTTCCGGTAGATGTCAGCCGGACGCCCCTGGCTCTGGCCCCATGAACGGGTTTCTTGGTTTATCGGCTGCAGCCGGATCCCGTCGGCCTCGGCCCCCCGACCTTTGGTGGCCGGACCGGAAGAGCATGTGGCGGGACTACCTGCAACTCTCAAGGGCCACCGCGGCCGGACTGGGAGAGAGAGGGGAGGGTCGAGGAGACATTCCCCCCCCCTGCAACTGTTCAGCGTTGTAAAGGCAATCCCCTGGCCGGGTCCCGCTGGTCTCGGCCTCTCCTCCGGCTACACCCTACGTTAGGATCTCCTGGCCGAGGCGTGGCAGCAGGACCTGCCTTATATGGGCTGCTCCCGGCTGGGCGTAGCCGCAACCCTGCCCCACCTTGGAAGTTTCCAGAGTGGGGGCGGATGTTCTACTGACTTGCATTTTCCCTAGTCTATCGATTTTTTTGGCGTGGCAGGCGGTGGGACAGCGAGGGGTGATTTGGTTTCTCTTACTGTTTTTCTGGTCTCTCACCACTGGCATATTTTAACGTTTTCTTGTTTCTAGGACATTAATAGGTTTTATCATTACGTTATGTTATCGTTTCTTTGTTCGTTGTTTAATAAAAGTTCATGTTCATCAGTGGCCTACTGATTTTCGTTTTCCTATTCTTTTCTTTCCAGGTTGTTTCATGCTAAAGTTTCTGTTAACAGGATACAGTGATCACTTCGTTATTATTGCATATGTCCTTTTCACTAGGGGTGCTCTCTGGTCGGGCCAGATGACGTATGTCTAGTAAATGGTCCGGGTGAAACAGGTGCATCAATCAGTGGGGAGTAGATAGGCATGACAGATTACAACGGGGGAGAAAGGTCCGCATTACGTACCCTTTCACTACTTGCAAAGATTTTCCTACGTTTATTTGCAAACAGGGAATACCTCCAAAAAGAACTAATTCCCAAACAGTCAATGTTCGGACAATCAATCAATCAATGAGGAATGAAATAGGTACGACGTGTTAAAGGCTTGCGTTACCTACCCTTCACTATCTGCAAAGGGAGAGAGAATATTCCTATTCTTCCTCGTTTGCAGGCAGAGAAGATCCTTAAAAGAACCAACTTCGAACAATTCAATGCTCGATTCAAACAATCAACAAGGGGTACTGTGAACACAAATGAACGCCGCTTATGTACATACGCATTGCTATTTTCAACAGGTTGTTCCTAATGTTTCTATTTTAGCGAGGTCAAAAAGAGATCCCATTAGTGGCCTACTGATTTTGCTCGATTCCTTTTGTTTTTTTACACGGTTTTTCGCTATCTGCAAAGACTAAACAGAGTATTGCGACTCAGTGCTTGTTTGTAAATAGAGAATGAACCAAAGAGAACAATCAATCAAATGGAGAGAGAAGCAGGCACGACGGATTACAAAGGGGGCAAAGGGCTGCGTTAACTACCCTTCACTATCTGCAAAGAGAGAGTACTCTAATAGAAATGAGGGGTGGGGGGCAGCATTCAAAGCAGATCAGTGTGCATAAACACGAAAATGTTTTTACTTACCACGTACTTGACATTCGACAGCTTATGATATTTGCTATTAAAAAACCATTGAAATTCACTGAAAAAACCATAGGTTATAGACCATATATAGTTAGGAATTAGCATTTACAAAACCTTGAAAATTCACTGAAAAAACCATAGGTTATAGACCATATATAGTTAGGAATTAGCATTTACAAAACCTTGAAAATTCACTGCAAAAACCATAGGTTAGAGACCATATATAGTTAGCTGGACATTTTATTGACATAAAACCAATGAAATTCCATATATAGTTAGTTGCACTAACTATATATCGCGCACCCGCAATCCACTGCTGATGATGTCACATATTACATCATTCATGACATGGTCAGTGACATCACTGATGACATCACTGATGACATCTCAAATGACATCACTGATGACATCACTGATGACATCTCATTTGACATCAATGACCACATCACTGATGATATCATTCATGTGACAATACAATGCATCTCCTCACATTTTAATATAACCTCTGTTTCACCCAGTGTTAAAAAGAGTATAATTTTTGAAACCATTGACACACCAATACTAGTTACTACATACGCACTCACTGATTGCTACGTCTACACACACCTTCACTCATTCACCCATACAATCATTCATACATACAATCACTCATCTTTACAACACTATCATATGCACTCATACACCTATACAGACACTCACAGTCTGCCACTCATCCATGGAGTTACTTACACACCTAGTCAGTCCTGTAAAGAATCAATGAGACTTCCATTTTCTTGTCTATACAGTTAAACATAGAGCACCTTAAATTTTCAAACATGTACTAACACATACTTACTTTCTTATACAATCATTGATACAAGTACAGATTGATCTGCACAGAGTCACACACCTCCCAGCTAGCCACACACACACTCAGTCTCCCATACAAATACTTGGGCAATCAATCAATAACCCATATAGTTACTCATATAGCTACTGATCAACACATGCAGCAGTTTACAGAACAACAGACATAATGATGCACAAATTAAGACAGTTTAGTCACTAACCCATGCACTCAGTGAGACACATTTAATCACTCACTCATACATTCAGTCATGCACCTACTAAATCCTTCGTCCAGACACTTATACATCCACTCATTCTTCAATATGTAAGACATATTTTAACTTTACAGAATTATACAGTCACTGGATGTAGTCATCAGTGATGTCATTTGAGATGTCATCAGTGATGTCATCAGTGATGTCATTTGAGATGTCATCAGTGATGTCATCAGTGATGTCACTGACCATGTCATGAATGATGTAATATGTGACATCATCAGCAGTGGATTGCGGGTGCGCGATATATAGTTAGTGCAACTAACTATATATGGAATTTCATTGGTTTTATGTCAATAAAATGTCCAGCTAACTATATATGGTCTCTAACCTATGGTTTTTGCAGTGAATTTTCAAGGTTTTGTAAATGCTAATTCCTAACTATATATGGTCTATAACCTATGGTTTTTTCAGTGAATTTTCAAGGTTTTGTAAATGCTAATTCCTAACTATATATGGTCTATAACCTATGGTTTTTTCAGTGAATATATATATATATATAAAATTTATATGGCAAAATGAAACCCCTCATTTTGTTCCTTTTCAAATTAAATGTATTAAGTGTTACCACTTTATTCCAATCAAGATGACTTCAGGTGTGCCATACTTTTGTCATAAGTAAGACTGTTAGCGTTCTAGTTGTTCTTTAGAACACTCTGCGACATTCTGTCATTGGGCTATAGTTGGGCTACATCTGGCTGATATTTGGGCTACATTTGGGCTCTTTTGTCTCTGGTGGCCATCTTGGGAGACTGCATATCAGAATTTTTTTAATGAAATATAAGAGGATTTGAGAAGTCACTCAAAATGTGCCCTAATTTTTCTTTCTTCAGCACTAATCATAATTTCTATGGCAAAATGAACCCCCTCATTTTGTTCCTTTGCAAATTAAATGTTTTAAGTGTTAACACTTTATTCCAATCAAGATGACTACAGGTGTGCCATACTTTTGTCATAAGTAAGACTGTTAGCGCTCTAGTTGTTCTTTAGAACACTCTGGGACATTCTGTCATTGGGCTATAGTTGGGCTACATCTGGCTGATATTTGGGCTACATTTGTTTTTTTTTGTCTCTGGTGGCCATCTTTGGGCTACATTCGGCTACATTGGGCTTCATTGGGCTACATTTGGGCTCTAACATATATATAGCCCAATGTAGCCCAATATATATTTTTTTCAAAGTTAATTTTCGTAAAAACCACTGGAGCATATATCTTGAGACATAGCAAAGGCACATCGGGGTACCAGTCCCTACAATTTTGCCAAGTTTGGTGGAAATCCATTCAGCCGTTCGGGCTAAAAGTGAGTCCAACTGCCCTATGGAAATTAACATCGGGAAAACACGTTTTGGGACCCCCCTTTTATCTCGGCCCCCGCTTGACGGATCCCCCCGAAACTTTCAGGGAAGGAGTGAAGCGCAGCGAGGCAAAGTTAAGGAAAATTACAGGCAGATCCCTCATTCGGCGCCAAAGTTATTTCCAATAGAATGTTGCGGATTTCCTATGGAAAACGATCCTAACTATAACTACCTACTGGCGACCGCCAGTAGGTAATATATGTATATATATCTATATATATATATATATATATATATATATATATATATATATATATATATATAGATATATATATATATATTACCTACTGGCGATAGCCAGTAGGTATATATAGTTAGGATTTTTTTCCTATGGGATTTTTGAAAATTCTATGCCGAATAACTTTGGCGTTTGAGGACAGAATTGGCTGAAATTTTCAGGAAAATGGAACATTTTGTTTCTGAGCAGCCCCTGAAAATTTGGGGGGGTTTCGTCAAGGGGGGGCCGAGAAAAAAGGGGGGTCCCAAAACGTGCTTTTCCCATGCAATTTTCCATAGGGTGGTTGGCCTCACTTTTAGCCCGAACGGCTGAATGGATTTACAGCAAACTTGGCAAAATTGTAGGGACTGGTAGCCCGATGTGCCTTTGCTATGTCTCAAGATATATGCTCCAGTGGTTTTTACGAAAATTAACTTTGAAAAATATATATTGGGCTACATTGGGCTATATATATATGTTGGAGCCCAAATGTAGCCCAATGTAGCCCAATGTAGCCCAATTTAGCCCAAAGATGGCCACCAGAGACAAAAAAAAACAAATGTAGCCCAAATATCAGCCAGATGTAGCCCAACTATAGCCCAATGACAGAATGTCCCAGAGTGTTCTAAAGAACAACTAGAGTGCTAACAGTCCTACTTATTACAAAGGTATGGCACACCTGAAGCCATCTTGATTGGAATAAAGTGGTAACTCTTAAAACATTTAATTTAAAAAGGAGCAAAATGAGGGGGTTCATTTTGCCATAGAAAGTATGATTAGCGAATATATGACGAAATCCCGCATACCATCAGTCCGCATACCATCAGTCCGCAAAAAAATCCCGCATGTACTATTAGGCCGCAAATTAAAATAACGAAAACTTTTAGAACGAATATGCCTTTAGCATACACTAAACAACTAAACTACCCTAAACCCTAAAACACTACCCCCAGCATGACCCTACACTACGCAAACACTACAACACTACCCTAAACCCTAAAACACTACCCTCAGCATGACCCTACACTACGCAAACACTACAACACTACCCAAAACCCTAAAACACTACACCCCAGCATGACCCTACACTACGCAAACACTACAACACTACCCTAAACCCTAAAACACTACCCCCAGCATGACCCTACACTACGCAAACACTACAACACAACCCTAAACCCTAAAACACTACCCCCAGCATGACCCTACACTACGCAAACACTACAACACTACCCTAAACCCTAAAACACTACCCCCAGCATGACCCTACACTACGCAAACACTACAACACTACCCAAAACCCTAAAACACTACACCCCAGCATGATCCTACACTACGCAAACACTACAACACTACCCTAAACCCTAAAACACTACCCCCAGCATGACCCTACACTACGCAAACACTACAACACAACCCTAAACCCTAAAACACTACCCCCAGCATGACCCTACACTGCGCAAACACTACAACACTACCCTAAACCCTAAAACACTACACCCCAGCATGACCCTACACTGCGCAAACACTACAACACTACCCTAAACCCTAAAACACTACACCCCAGCATGACCCTACACTGCGCAAACACTACAACACTACCCTAAACCCTAAAACACTACCCCCAGCATGACCCTACACTACGCAAACACTACAACACTACCCTAAACCCTAAAACACTACCCCCAGCATGACCCTACACTGCGCAAACACTACAACACTACCCAAAACCCTAAAACACTACACCCCAGCATGACCCTACACTGCGCAAACACTACAACACTACCCTAAACCCTAAAACACTACCACCAGCATGACCCTACACTACGCAAACACTACAACACTACCCTAAACCCTAAAACACTACCCCCAGCATGACCCTACACTACGCAAACACTACAACACTACCCAAAACCCTAAAACACTACCCCCAGCATGACCCTACACTACGCAAACACTACAACACTACCCAAAACCCTAAAACACTACCCCCCAGCATGACCCTACACTACCCAAACACTACAACACTACCCAAAACCCTAAAACACTACCCCCAGCATGACCCTACACTACGCAAACACTACAACACAACCCTAAACCCTAAAACACTACACCCCAGCATGACCCTACACTACGCAAACACTACACCACTACCCAAAACCCTAAAACACTAGCCCCAGCATGACCCTACACTACGCAAACACTACAACACAACCCTAAACCCTAAAACACTACCCCCAGCATGACACTACGCAAACACTACAACACAACCCTAAACCCTAAACACTACCCCCAGCATGACCCTACACTAAACAACCACCACAACTCTACACTACACTAACACAACACTACACTACACAACACTACACTACACAATAACTAACCCACGAAAAAATTAACACAAACCCACTTACCTCTCTCGTCATCGTGGTTTTCACAACGCAAATGCATTTACCATACATGCCTTTAAAACGTAATTCTTTATAAAGGCATGCGTGATAAATGCACATGCGTTTTGAAAAAATGCGGGATAATGGTATGCGAGGTCAATGACCTTGCGGGATAATGGTATGCGGACTGAAAGTCCGCGGGATAAAAAATGCGGGAAAATGGCTGCAAACCATGATTAGCAGCAGACTTCCCTGGTGAGCACTAGCTTTACTACAGTGATCTAATGAGCAACTAGAGTGCTAACATTCAGAATTTATGGCAAATGTGTGACACATCTGAATGCCTTCTTGATAGAACCAAAGTAAACAAGCATTGAAAATGCAATAGATCTCGCCCTCGTTTAAGTTAAAGCCATTCTGTTTGTAATGAGGTGGCTTTTTAGCTTTGCTTTTATTAGTGTTTTTAAAACTTTCATGTAAATAACATGCATATGTATGCATATATGTATATGTATGCATGCATTTATATTTATATAGATATGCAGATTATATATGTTTATATATGTATATTACCTACTGGCGATAGCCAGTGGGTATATATAGTTAGGATTTTTTCTCTATGGGATTTCTGAAAATTCTATGTCTAATAACTTTGGCGTTTGTGGACGTAATTGGCTGAAATTTTCAGGAAAATGGCACATTTTGTTTATGAGCAGCCCCCGAAAATTTGGGGGGGTTTCGTCAAGGGGGGGCCAAGAAAAAAGGGGGGTCCCAAAACGCGTTTTTCCCATTCATTTTTCCATAGGGCGGTTGGACTCACTTTTAGCTCGAATGGCTGAATGGATTTACATGAAACTTGGCAAAATTGTAGATATGGTTTGCCCTACGTGCCTTTGCTATGTCTCAATATATGTGCTCCAGTGGATTTTGAGAAATTAACGTTTAAAAAAATATATATATCTGTGACAGCGCTCCGGTTAGCGCCCCGGTTCGCGTACCTGACGCGTAACGGAACTTCGCGAAGCGAAGCTGATTGGCTCTCCGGTGGCTGTCAACATTCTAAACAGTCCGGAGCGGCCGTCATCTTGTCTCTCGGTAGGATCGAGAGACAAGATGTGGTGAAAAACGAAGGGGGAAATGAAGGAAAGGGGGCAAGGTAGACCCCTCCTGACCCCCTAGGATTGATGAGGGGGATATTAAAGTGCCCCGCGGGGCAAAAAAAAAAAATATTTTTTTTTTGCGATTTTACGCCGTAGAGGCGCGTCCCGGTACGCGAACCGGGCAGCTAACCGGGCAGCTAACCGGCAGCGTAGCTGTCAACATTGTAAACAGTCCGGAGCGGCCACCATCTTGTCTCTCAGTAGGTTCGAGAGACAAGATGTAGTGAAAAAAGAAGGGGGAAATGAAGGAAAGGGGGCAAGGTAAACCCCTAGGATTGATGAGGGGGATATTAAAGTCCCCCGCGGGGCAAAAAAAATAAAAAAATTGTTGCGATTTTTCGCGGTAGAGGCGCTTCCCGGTACGCGAACCGGGCAGCTAACCGGCAGCGTAACGGGAGTCCGCCATCTTGTGTTTTTGGAGCGTCCGGTTCGCGTACCGGGTAGCGTCCCGGTAAGCGTAACAAGGGGAAAACCAAGAGAAACAGTAAAAAAAAAATTAAGGGAATAGATTTCCAGCAAACTTGGCAAAATTGTAGGGACTGTGTGTTTGATGTGCCTTTGCAAGGCCTCAAGATATGTGCACGTGTGGATTTTGTCTAATGAAGGTTAAAAAAAATATATATATCTGTAAGCGTGCTCCGGCACGCTTACGTTACGGGTTTTGTTTGCGCTGCAGAGCCGATACGTCACGGTTATGCAACGCGTCATGAGGCGTCTCACGTGGCTACGTGATACGTCACGTAATAAAGAATATATTTTACAGCTATAGATATTAGCTTTTAAAAAACCAATGAAATTCACTGAAAAAACCATAGGTTATAGACCATATATAGTTAGGAATTTGCATTTACAAAACCTTGAAAATTCACTGAAAAAACCATAGGTTAGAGACCATATATAGTTAGCTGGACATTTTATTGACATAAAACCAATGAAATTCCATATATAGTTAGTTGCACTAACTATATATCGCGCACCCGCAATCCACTGCTGATGATGTCACATATTACATCATTCATGACATGGTCAGTGACATCACTGATGACATCTCAAATGACATCACTGATGACATCACTGATGACATCTCAAATGACATCACTGATGACATCATGACACACCAATACCAGATCAAAAATCTTGGTGTCTGGCTGGACCCTTCCCTCAACTTTGTTGGTCACACTAAAAGGACGGCGGCGTGCTGCTTTGGCATCTTGCGCAATCTGCGACCTGCCCTTAAATATTTTGATGCCGCAACCCGTCAACTTGTGGTACAAGCAACGGTTTTGGCTCGGCTGGACTATGCCAGCTCCCTTTTCATAGGGTTAAACCAGGCCGAGCTAACCCGACTTCAAAGAGTGCAGAACGCAGCGGCCAGAGCAATCGTAGGTCTTCCTAGGTTTTGCTCGGCCGGTCCAACCTTGCGAGCCTTGCATTGGTTACCCGTTAGGCAGCGGATCCATTTTAAAGTACTGTGCATATCTTTCAAGATTCTGAAGGGCCTACCGCCTCCCTTACTGTGCCAACTTTTGTGCTCTTACATCCCGGGCCGCACTTTGCGTTCGTTGGACCAAGAACTAGCGGCAGCCCCTCGGTTCAAACTCAGTCGGGCGGGGGGTCGCTCTTTTAGGGTGCGGGCAGCCGCGCTCTGGAACGCTCTCCCCTTGAAACTCCGGACCCTTGGCGACTTGCTTTCCTTCCGCAAGGTCGCTAAAACCCTTCTGTTCTCTGAGTTATGTTAAAATCCATACCCCCATTTTTAAATAATATTTTCTGTTTTCTGTTGTGTTGTGTTCGCCACCTTGTCGGTGCGCCGGGACGCTCCTTCGCTGGAGCAGCCGTGCGCAATACAAATAGCCCTAACATAACATAACATAACATAACTACATACGCACTCACTGATTCCTACGTCTACACACACATTCACTCATTCACCCATACAATCACTCATACATACAGTCACTCATTATTACAACACTATCATATGCACTCATACACCTATGCAGACACTCACACACTGCCACTCATCCATGGAGTTACTCACACACCTAGTCAGTCCTGTAAAGAATCAATCACACTTCCATTTCCTCATCTATACAGTTAAACACAGAACACCATACTTCAGTGACATCACTGATGACATCACTGATGACATCTCAAATGACATCACTGATGACATCTCAAATGACATCACTGATGACATCATGACACACCAATACCAGTTACTACATACACACTCACTGATTCCTACGTCTACACACACATTCACTCATTCACCCATACAATCACTCATACATACAGTCACTCATTATTACAACACTATCATATGCACTCATACACCTAGTCAGTCCTGTGAAGAATCAATCACACTTCGATTTCCTCATCTATACAGTTAAACACAGAACACCATACTTTTTCACACATATACTAACACATACTTACTCTCTTATACAATCACTGATACAAGTACACATTGATATGCACAGAGTCACACACCTCCCAGCCAGCCACACACACACTCAGTCTTCCATACATCCACTCATTCTTCAATATCTAAAACATATTTAAACTTTACTAAAACACACAGACACTAGATGATGTCATCAGTGATGTCATCAGTGATGTCATTTGAGATGTCATCAGTGATGTCATCAGTGATGTCATTTGAGATGTCATCAGTGATGTCATCAGTGATGTCACTGACCATGTCATGAATGATGTAATATGTGACATCATCAGCAGTGGATTGCGGGTGCGCGATATATAGTTAGTGCAACTAACTATATATGGAATTTCATTGGTTTTATGTCAATAAAATGTCCAGCTAACTATATATGGTCTCTAACCTATGGTTTTTTCAGTGAATTTTCAAGGTTTTGTAAATGCAAATTCCTAACTATATATGGTCTATAACCTATGGTTTTTTCAGTGAATATATATATATATATATACATTCGAAACCGCTCCTGGTACAAACGATCCTTCACTCGGAACAAAGAACCAGAGCCGAGACCCAAATAGTGCTCAGTGTGATTTTATTGGCACTGAACTAACTATAACGGGGGAATTTCAATGGTTTTGTATGAGTGTAATGTCCAGCTAACTATAACATGTGTCAAACCTATGGTTTTTTCAGTGAATTTTTAAGGTTTTTAAATGCTAATTCCTAACAATAACGTGTGTGAAACCTATGTTTTTTTCGTGAATATATATATATATATATATATATATATATATATATATATATATATATATATATATATATATATATATATATACATTCGAAACCGCTCCTGGTACAAACGATCCTTCACTCGGAACAAAGAACCAGAGCCGAGACCCAAATAGTGCTCAGTGTGATTTTATTGGCACACAAGGAAAAACACCCAACGCATTTCGAAGTTCCTTCACTTCTTTCTCACGGGTGAGGTTTGTTTCACAGCCAATCTTTTTAAAGATACAGTGTTTTAGTTACGTACACGTGATACATAGACACACAAAAATTACATTGTTGCCACTTTTTCTTCGTATTAAAACAATAAAGTTTGAAAAGGTTTCGAAATGCAGATATCACAGTAAAGCTTAAAGTTTGTCATGTTGATCTCACATGTAGTATTCCGTTAATCATGTACATAAAAAATGCATAAAGCGTTTTTTGGAAGTTAGTTGATAAAGCCCAAGTGGGCAAGTGGCACACTTCCAGTTCCACCATTCGCCTGCGAGGTGAGACCGGGCTTGATCTTAGCTCCGCCGGAGTACAAAAAGACTGTAGAATTGATGTTTCAAGAGCTAAACGGCAAGTAAAGCGGACTTGTTTAAACCAGCGTATAAGTCCGACGGATGGGGCAGTGCGTTAAGCGTTGCAAGAGAGTGCACGCTGAGTAAACAATATCGAGAATGGCGAACACAAGGGATGATAGGAGGAAAGAGGCAGCCTCCAAACTCTTTACTAAGACCGGGAATAATACTGAAAGCAGCGAGAAAACGCAAAGTAAGAAGGTAGATGATGTTAAAAAACTGTGGGATTCACTATGGAAAATCCTCGAAAGGGAACAATCAAAATGGTGAGAGGCAACTGCCCTCACGAAATATGTTGAATGTAACCGAATTCCACGGGGTTTAAGAATTTTCATTATTCCGACATTCCAAAAACCAGACCCTGAATTAATCGACGAATGGATGACCAACAACCATGCATGTTCAATGAACATGCTGAATATTTTTATCAAATATGCTGAAAAAGAATGTGCCAAACTGAATGCGGAAAGCTAAGAAATCATTGTGAAATTGAAGGAGAAATACACTGAAAGTGAATTCACAGTGGAGATGACCAAAAGGGAAAAACGATTGGAAAAAATCGAGGAAGAGATAAAGGAGAAAAAACGAAGGAAATACTATAGAGATGAGATTGACTATGAAAAAGGACAAATCTTAACTTTTGGCAAAAGATCGAAGTGCTACGAGGTACAAAAAAGAAACCCAAAATACAAGGGGTGGGTGCTACTAAGCAAACCATACAACAAGAAAATGTGGATGATGAAGCAGCACCCCTAGAAAGGATTGATAGTGACACTTCGGAGAGTGATGCTTCTGAACAAGCTGAACCACTCAATGTAAAAGATCGAACTTTAAATGAATTTGCCTTGATGGCGAGGGGACGCCAAACAGGAACACCCCCAAGAGGTCGTGGACGAGGAGGCGGAGGAGGCAAAAAAGTAAGAGGAGGCAAAGCCATAACCAGCACAACAAGCCCAGTGGGAGTTTTAAGAAGGGGCAAAAAAGTACAGAAATGAAGAACGACATGACTGTGGTAAATCTTTCCAAACATATTTTATCTTCAAATCAGCTAGAGGTTTTGTCACGGGGCTTGTCATTTTGCCCTTCAGCTAAATTTGACTTCACCAATGCACGCATTGATCTGTTCCGCTTCACGAGAAAGCTGAAATTAAGAAAATGGTTTGCAACCAAACCTAGGTTAAAAAATAACATAGATAAAGAGAAAGAAAGCCATTTACAGTGAATGACCTTGAAACTTTACACACTGTACATGAATTGGCAGACTATGCGAGATTTATAGATGATCCTTTTCTAAACCTAGTTAATACAGATATAAATATTGGTTTGAGTAGCGCAAGGGCTTTAGGCCTATGTCGGTCTTTGTCCCACAGATTGCGAACACCAGTATTGAGTGCTTTGAAACTGGAATGATTGGTGAATTAAGAAAAATTGAAAAACGTAAACCTAAGCTTAATTTGAATCTTAACAAAATGCAATTTCAGGCTTTGAGAGAGTTGGAAGGATTTGCTGATGTGGTTATCAAAAACTCTGACAAAGGGGGTAATGTTGTAGTCTGGCCTTTGAGTATGTACCTAACTGAAGGATTGAGGCAGTTGGGGGGCAAGGATAAATACACTATTGCAACTAGACAAGAGTATGACGAAGCTAAACCGGAATATTTTGGGAAGCTTATTGATTGGAGGGATCCGGGAATTCTAGAAGATGAGGAGTACAATTACCTTTTATGCAAACATCCACAGATCCCTGCATTATACCTACTACCAAAACTGCATAAGAACCTTGAAGTTCCACCTGGGAGACCGATAGTATCTTCTACAGGTAATCTTCTAGAAAACACGTCTAGGTACATTGATTATATATTTAATCGCTACCATCCTTTGTAAGGGACACGTCGGATTTTCTAAGAATCATTAATGAGATAGAGTGGGATCCCAATTACTTGTTACTAAGTTATGATGTAACAAGTTTGTATACATGCATACCACAAGATTTGGGAATTGATGCATGTACATTTTTCTTTAGGGGCAGGTCTCTCTCATTTCTGATGCATACTAATATGATTCTTGACATGATTTTGATATGTCTAAAAAACAATTTTTTCATCTTCCACAAACAATTGTACAGGCAAACCCAGGGGACGGTGATGGGAACTTGCTTTGCCCCCAGTTTCGCAGGTCTTTACCTGGGCTGGTGGAATAAGTATATGGTGACTAACATCTCCCACTTCAGTGACCACGTCGTCCTCTGGGTACGATACATAGATGACATTTTTTGCATCTGGAATGGCTCAGAGGAGCTGGCAAGGGAATTTGAAACCATTCTTAACGATAACTCATTAAATCTACAATTTACAAGTCACAAGGATAGAACAAGGCTTGACTTTCTTGATGTCAGATTGGAAGTAGTAGCTAATGTACTGACAAGTGTCCTCTTTCACAAACAAACAGCTGGTAATAGCCTGCTACATGCAGGGAGCTGTCATCCGACTAATCTAATCCGCAGTATTCCTCTGGGTGAACTAATCAGAGCTAACGCAATTGTAGTTCACAGTTGGGCTATGAGAAAGAAAAAAGAATAATGACCCAAAGATTCCTGGAAAGAGGATACAGCAAAAGTGTAATTAAACAAGTGGAAGTAAAAGTAGATCAGATGGTGAGAAATTACTTACTTATCCCAAAACAGCGGGAACATAAAGAACAAATAAGATTCATCACAGACTACAACTGCCAGTCAGGAGAAGTTTGAAAAAATTCTGGAATATTTTAAAATTGGATAAAGACTTGACTGAGGGTATGAGTGAAAATCCTTCTTTAACTTTTAGAAAAGCTAAATCACTGAAAGACACACTCAGTACAGCTCTGATCAAAGAAGAGGTTAAAACAAATCAGATACAGGGTTTTTTTGTTTGCAAAAAATTTAAAGCGTGCAAGAATAGCACAAACTGCAAAAATTTGAAAATCTCTGTAGATCAAGCACCTCATAAAATAATGACGCGTGTGAGTTGTAACACAGAATACGCGGTTTATGCGTTACAATGCCCTTGTAATAAGTTTTACAAAGGGAGCACTATCAAAAAAGCCAAACTCAGAGTATTGGAGCACTTGAGAGCCATTAAAAATGTCAACCAACAATATCCGATTGCATGCCATTTTGCAGCTGAACATAATCAAAATCCAAATTTACTGAAATTCTATGTGCTTGATTGTATTGCATATCGGGAAAGGGGAGGCAGCAGAATTTTGGAATTGAGAAAACTTGAATCAAGATTCATTATAAAGTATAACACTACATACCCGGCAGGTCATAACTTGGACGAAGAACTGGCGGTTCACTTGCATAACTAAGAGTTAGATGTAATCTGTAGTAGGCTGCCTCTTTAAGGAATTTCATTCTTTGAATTTTAATGGTTTTTTACAAAGAGTAGTGATGAATTTGGATATAGACAGTAAATTTTGCCTTTTTGTTCTTTTAATTTCAGACAACAAGAGAGGAAGTCTTGTGCAGATTTGAAGATGTATGCCCAATTGGGCGGTATCTCGTGGACATTATGCAGTATTGTGTAGCTCGTCTGAGCACTATGTAAATTTTGAATATGTTGTGTTGCAAAAAAATGCCTACGGTTAACCATTTGTTTGTTTACAACTTGAAGTGTGCCACTTGCCCACTTGGGCTTTATCAATTAACTTCCAAAAAACTCTTTATGCATTTTTTATTTACATGATTAACGGAATACTACATGTGAGATCAACATGACAAACTTAAATCTTTACTGTGATGGTATCTGCATTTCGACACCTTTTCAAACTTTATTGTTTTAATACGAACAAAAAGTGGCAACAATGTAACTTTTCTGTGTCTATGTATCAACTGCACGTAACTAAAACACTGTATCTTTAAAAAGAATGGCCGCGAAACAAACCTCAAACGTGAGAAATAAGTGAAGGAACTTCGAAACACGTTGGGTGTTTTTCCTTGTGTGCCAATAAAATCGCACTGAGCACTATTTGGGCCTCAGCTCTGGTTCTTTGTTCCGAGTGAAGGATCGTTTGTACCAGGAGCGGTTTCGAATATTTAGGGGTTGGCGACTCCGCCGAGTGCCCGCCGTCTAAAGAGGCTCGAGCACGCCACAACTTGGTGTCTGGAATATATATATATATATATATATATATATTCACGAAAAAACCATAGGTTTCACACACGTTATTGTTAGGAATTAGCATTTAAAAACCTTAAAAATTCACTGAAAAAACCATAGGTTTGACACATGTTATAGTTAGCTGGACATTACACTCATACAAAACCATTGAAATTCCCCCGTTATAGTTAGTTCAGCTAACTATAACTCGCATGCCCGCAATGCACTGCTGATGACGTCACATATAACATCACTCATGACATGGTCAGTGACAACACTCATGACATCACTGATGACATCTCAAATGACATCACTGATGACATCACTGATGATATCATCCTTGTGAAAGAGTGGCAGACCTCCTCTCAGCGTAATATAACCTTTGATACACACCTTCAAAAATAGAAACTAAAATTTTCAAAACAATGGAGATACCAATACCGCTTACCAACAAGCTATTCAGTAATTCCACCATCTACATACACATCCACTCATTCACCAACAGTTCTATATAGTCATATGTACTCATATACTTATACATCCTGTTACATACCGACACTCATCCATAGACTTACTCACACACATACTCACACATGCAAATAAACTATCAAACATCCATTTATTTGCATAAACAGGATATACACACAGCACAACAACAACATACCGATCAGGTTGGGGACCCAAGGGAATATTTAAAGACCTCAGCTCTGGGAACATTCCCAAAATATACTCAACAACAAATTTTTAAACATTGGCAGGGCGCGTATCACCCGAATAAAGTTGTTCATTGCTCCCCAATCCAATTTTAATTGCACTTTTTTCCCCTATTTTTGTATTTAATTTCCTTTCCTTTGCACTGCACACTATCAGTTACCATATGACTTGCCACTTACCTTTTTAAGGAAGTATAGGACCATGCTACTCTCTATTCCAGTCAAAGGAACCATTGTACCATCTTGGTTTTCTTTGTTCTTGAGAATGGTACGTCTACATAGATGGCCTAATTAAGGAATCCCAGATGATGAAGGACGGTTCCGAGTGGTGACTGATGGGTACCTTAGACCATCTGTTAGGGTGTCTTTGTTTACCATCTTCTGTCAGTTAGCTGGTCGATATGCTTTTCGGTGATTTGCACGGTTGATTCACTATTCTTTTAGACCCTCTGGAACCCTTTTGTTTTGAGTATACATACAGCACTACACTTACTTTTACAGAAACGTACATATACTTACTCTCTTAAACAATCACCTACAGAAACACATATTTATTTATACAGCAACTCTTCCAATCTCTCACTCTCACATATAATCACTTATATACATCAATACTCATATAAAGTAGATTAAAACATATGTAGTTACTCATAAAGATACTATTGAGACAGTCAATCTCTCACTAACACACCCATACACACACTCATGCACCCATACAATCTTGCATATATGCTGTCTTCAAAACACATACAAACAGTGAGTCAATCATTCATCCATCTATGCACTAAGTAATACTCCCCACCAAACCATACAGACACTCATACTGATACTCAAAAAGCCAACTAATAACTCATATAGACACTCATGTAGCGACTCACCAACCCATGCAGCCAATTATAGACAAAGTGAGACACTGATACAGATATTTTCTATATTTAAAAATTACTCGCTAATACATGTATTCACTAAGATACACTTAATAAGTCAGTTATGCAATCATTTTTACAAAAAAAACATCCATTGAGACATTTATTTATCCATTTATTCTTCCATCGACCTTGCGATACACATATAGAAAACATATTTAAATTTCAGAAAAAAACATTCACTGGATGATGTCATCAGTGATGTCATTTGAGATGTCATCAGTGATGTCACTGACCATGTCATGAGTGATGTTATATGTGACATCATCAGCAGTGCATTGTGGGCACGCGAGTTATAGTTAGCTGAACTAACTATAACGGGGGAATTTCAATGGTTTTGTATGAGTGTAATGTCCAGCTAACTATAACATGTGTCAAACCTATGGTTTTTTCAGTGAATTTCTAAGGTTTTTTAAATGCTAATTCCTAACTATAACGTGTGCGAAACCTATGTTTTTCTCAGTGAAAATATATATATATATATATATATATATATATATATTCTTTCAAAGTGATCCTTCACACCAATGTGCGCGCTGCTGCGGGTGCTCTGCATAGGGGCCGGACCTGGCCCATTCAAACAATTTAATCCAAAAGATGCGGCACACAGGTAGGGTAATTTCACCAAATTCTTTATTCACTCCACGCTCAGACCAACGCGTTTCAGCCTCACACAGGCTTTGTTCACGGTAAGTGAGCATGTTTCTCTGTCTACTATTTATCTCAGTTGGCAATTAGGGTGCTTTCTGGGACTAGTAGTTCCTTGTATTACACATTGCAGAATATTTGCGCATAGGGGACGCTACATATGCCCCTATAAACCCAACAACACTCTCCTAAAATATAACTTAAAAAGTTATAATAATTACACAATATAAATAATAAATTAACAATTAATTAATAAAAAATCAATAACGAATTAGTAATCCTTTATTATTTAATTAACCTCCCATTGTATACCCCTACAAACTCAACAACCTGCACCTAAAATATAATTAGAAAAATATTAATTTCACAATTTAAATAATGAAGTATCAAATAAATATTTGATATTAATTAAATAATAAATGATTTATTTTACTTAATTAACTACCTACCCTAAACTCCTATAACCCTCACAACCCACTCCAACACCACAAATTACTACTTTACAATTAAATGAAAAATATAAATAACTTAAAATTACAAACTATATATAATAACATTAACAACAATTACACAGAAAATATAAAGCATACAATTAAAATATTATTTAAATACATAAAGAAACATAAAAAACAATATTTCTTATGTTAAAAAAATCGATATTTTTTCAACAATATTTTTGTACACAATATTTCTTTGGCATGATATTAAAAACTCAATATTTTTGCAAACTTTTGTATTTTAAACTCAATATTTTGTCCGAATACCAGAACTAGCAGATTTAATGAAACAGTACCACAGAGGGTCAGTGCCTGACCTTCTGAGGAAGATAATCAATACCACATTTACATGGAAAGCAGAATGGGCCTTGATATGACTTAAAAACAAGAACAATGAATGAGGAATGAAAGCTTAGCAATTGCTGGGGCTTCAATTAAAACAAAACAGGACCTATGGAACTATTCCAGCAATATGGAATCAACATAGAGCCTAATTATTAACAAGCAAGACATAACAATAACATTGAAAGACTATGGTCTTCATTTTGATAGTGGTCGATTGGACTGATGACTGCTATCGCTGCAGTCAGAAGGCTGCCTGACAAGCAGGCAGCGTTCTGAGCGCCGCATTAGAATGCGACCGCCGAGCTGATGGTTGCAAAGTGCTCCTTATCACGGTGGCGTGTGCTATGAACAAAGAAAAGGGCTGTAGCACAGGCCGCCATGATATTGAGTACCTCCTGCATGTCCATGGACTGTGTACCATGAACCATGTTGTGCATGGCACATGGTGCCTGGAGGTGAGTGGGGGCCCTACATGTGCCTCCAGGGCCCCTTTGCAGTGGCCCATGGACGACTGGCCTCTGTTTGGGACCTCAATATCCCTTTCCGACTGCGTCTACATGATGGTGTTCCTGCCATGTAGAGGCTGTCAGAAAGGGATATCCAAATCCCGACGGTGGTGCCTGATTTTGCACCACCGCCATTCTCAGCCACGATGCAGATTGCTGCCCTGTCAGGATCTGAGATCCTGGTGGAGGTGGTGGTCTGGTCTCCGACTGCGATGGTCTGAACACCTGTATTAAAATGCGGGGGGCGGACGGAAGGGCTGTTGGTGGTCAGACCTTTTCAACCACTCACCCTAGGTCACAGATTTGAGATTAATCCATTATTCTTTTGATTTGCATATGGCTGGGTCCAAACTGGGGAAGGATAGTAAGCAAAAGAAAGAATGTATTAAACCCAGATCTGTGACTGGAGGTGAGTGACTGAAAAGTTTCAGCACTCCATCCATCATCCTGTTCTTTTTGCTGTATTTATATGTGATGCACTTTGTATCCAACAGGGCAGCAGGAAAGCAGTTCCCCAGTACCAGGGTGTAGTCCCCCACCAACCAACATGCAGGCTATTAAAGTTGAGTGGCGAGGAAATAATGTTCATTTTTTATTTCACCTAGGCATTCCAACAGTGCATATAACTTTGTTAACTTAACTATTTTAACTTCTACACCAGCCAATACCCCATATCAGGGTGATCATCTGGAACTCTAGTTCCCAGAAAAACTAGGATGACAGAGAAATAATCCAGTAAGTGGGGAAGCCCCAACATCATAGCGATAGATATTTGCCCCATAGGTGATAGTGGTAGTCCACAACCGAATGGGCTGTTGGGCCCCATAGTGTTCATCAGTATCTGATAGTGCTGAAGGCCCAGGGGAGAAGACAACATCTGAAGCTGTGGCTCTGGCATTGGTGCCAGGGGGAAGAGACACAACTTGTCCCAGACACCTTGCCAAATTATTGAAGTCGGGCAGTTAAGGGATACATGATATCTCCGTGCCCCTGAAGGCATATCAGAGCATCATCTGCATATAATGAAATAATATGCCATCTCCCATCTATCGGCACTCCCTTGTATGGGGCAATGCACAAGTAAGGGGCTTGATGGCTAATGCAAATATAACAGGGGGCAGCAGGCATACTTGTCGGATGCCACGTTCTATTTGTTTTCGATCACAGATTATTTTGCTCGTTCTCACTCGCACCTAAGGGGCAGAGTAAAGGAGATTTATCCATGATGGTTTTCAGGTCCCAGCTCCAGGGGTTTCCTGCCACCATTAGCTGCCAGCTCGAGACTTGAGCGTGGCCCGGGGTTTTGGCCTCTCAAGGTGCTGCGCCCTAAATCCTTGCACAGCAACTTGCCATCCACGAGTGAGCATTGAGCCCCACTGGGTTCTGGCCTGCAGAGAACTGTAAGGAGGTATGGCCACCCCAGGGTGTGAAAAAGCATTTCTATGTCAAATGATGCAACCCAGGGGCAAAGTTTGGCATTCTGTGCCCAGTCCATTATGATGAACAAACAGCTCAGAATTAAGAAGGTATTTCACCCAAGGATGAATCTGATTTCATCTGGGTGGACTAGAGATTGCGCTATTGGAACGAGTTTGTAATGTGTATTTTTCCTTGGATCCCAAACTACAAGTTCATTAAGGATAGGGGGTGGTATAAAGCCACTTGAAGTAGTGGATCCCTGCTGATTTTACTTAGAACTGTGAGAACAGTCTCTCATAGTATGTGGGCGGTTCCTGCACTCTTGCACCATCTCGTAGATTTGTAGCAGTCTGAAGGTAAATTGTGGGGTGAATGTGATGTTAAATTTCCATGTGTAATCTTCCCATAGTAGGCGTCTCACCCCATACCAATTTTGAGGTAGCCGAGTGCACATCCTGAATCTCCAGTGGAGAGTCTAGTTTAGTACTCTGGAGCATGTTAAAAGCTGGCAGGTGTCGACTGTCCAAGTAAGTTTTTATATATGGGATATCCATCATTTCTGGGAGAGCGAATAATGTGCCACAGTATTCTTGAAATGTGTGATTAATCTCGGGATGCATGTTCACTACAAGTCCTCGTGAATTGCAGATAGCTGCTATAGGGGCTCAGAGTGCTTCTAAATGGAATAGCCTGGTGAGTAATTCCCCTGCCTGTGTGCTGGAGAGCCAAGTACTCCCTGTAGTCCATTGCAGATAATCTGCCTAGGGTGTCGGCCCATTTCCTTGCTGCCAGGAATAATCAAACTTGCGGAAAAGTACGTTAACTCTGTATTGGCAGTTGTTTTGGAGGGAAGCAACTGTCTTCATCCGTCTCTGATAGGTTTTAGACGCCAACAGGGTACGGAGACTGCTTTACTTGCTGTGATTGAAGAATCTAGGAAAATCTTGGACAATGGAGGCTGTGCTGTTCTTATTTTGTTAGATCTCAGCGCAGCCTTTGATACTGTTAACCATCAACTTATGGTTCAAAGATTCAGTGAAGTACGGGTGACAGAAGTTGCCCTGAGATGGCTGCAGCCCTTTCTCGAAGACAGATCTTTTTCGGTCTACGAGGAGGATGCCGTATCAGGGAAGATCCCTCTGCAGTGTGGAGTCCCCCAGGGATCCTCTTTAAGTCCCACTATGTTTAACATCTACATGAGATCTCTGGCAGATGTGGTGCTTCTGTGGGGGATCCACATTGTCACCTATGCGGACGACACTCAGCTGGTGGTCTCCCTCAGTCAGCAAGATAAATCCATGTCTGCCTTAACTTCATGCCTTGTAAAGGTATATGAATAGATGGACAAATCATTCCTAAAGCTGAATGGAGCAAAGACAGAAATTATGCTTCTTGGCCACTCTGTCCCTTTGCCCCTGCGAACATAGACCTTTTGTGGCCCAGTTGCTTAGGTTCCCCTCCTGTCCCTAAGAAACAAATTAAGAGCCTGGGAATTTGGTTCGACTGCAATTTGAATTTCAAAATACAGGCTCGCAAAGTCGCAGCAAATTGCTATGGACTACTAAGGATGGTAAAGAAGATTCTCCCCCTTCTTCCTTTTGACGCCAGACGTATTTTGGTCCAGGCACTCATATTATCCTTACGGATGCCGCAGAGACAACAAGAGGTTCAACGCAGACACTGACCGAAAGTTTCGGTCCACTCCTCTGCCGGACTACTCCATGGGGCAAATTTGGCAATAAGCCAACCAATGCTCTAAGAGGGAATCCCCCTCACACATGTAAAGCCCCTTAGCGAGTGCTACACATTTTTCAAAATTACACAATCACTTAAAATTAAGTAATTTGCACCTACACACTTTGGTCCTGAGGAAAGCAAGTTTTAATCATAAAGGCCTGGCTGAAACATGTAGACCACACCTGGATGTAGGATACCCTAATTAATAGTCCTATAACATCCAACAGCCTTTTTAGTGCTAACAGTGAACCAGTTATTAAAATAAAATGTACCCTCGGGTACTGAGGCCCCTGTATAGCTTTTACATTTTCACCTTCACGTCACTACACTGCACACTCAGAAACATACCTGCTCCACTGTATTCAGGCGTCGAAGCACACCCGGGACACACTCGGTATCACTGGGTGGGCCCGATGATGAAGCATGCCACCAACCAGGTTGGTGGGTGAGGGCTTCATGAACAAACACAAGGGTTTGTACCCTGTCTTAAAGTCTTGAGTCTATGTAAATTCACAAATAGGCTAGTCCTTTTTGATCTCACACACTCATATTATCTCGCGTTGACTATGCAAATGCAGTCTATTTGGGTGCACCACTAGGAACCACTAAGATACTGCAAATTGTTCAGAATTGTGCAGCCCGCCTTCTAATAAATACGTCCAAACGTGTCTCAGCCAGACCTGCTCTTTGTCAGCTGCATTAGTTCCCTATCCAGGAAAGAACTAGGTTTAAGGCTATGTGTATTGTTCATGAATCCATTTCTGGAAAGGGTTCTCCACTGTTTCAGTCAATGCTTCAATTATACTGCCCCAACAGAACTTTTAGGTCCAATAACAAACAACTACTTGTAGTTCCTGTGATCAAGCGGTCATGAACTGGGGGTCGGCGGTTTTCCTATAATGCAGCCAAGTTCTGGAACCAGCTTCCAGAGTATCTACAACTGGAATCTAGCCATCTTAGATTTAGGAATCAGCTTAAAACCTGCGTCCGCTTAAAATCTTCCTCTTTCCATGATCAGAAGAGATGTACAAGGTGTCATGATAAGCGCTGGGATGCCCTTGGGTAGCCATGCGCTATACAAGTGCATATTCATTCATTCTGTGGTTTATTTCGGCCTGAGTTAATAGAGTGAAGGCTTTGGGTTCCGATACTGAGCTTACCTCCAACTCACAAATCCTATAATCTAAGGATGTCAGTTCCCTGTGAAGCTTTATTTCACTCACATAGGTTGACTTAATAGACATCCCCCTAAGCATCACCTTGAAAACCTCCCACTCCACAAGAATATCTAATGCTGTGCCAGCTTTTTCTCAAAAATAATTATTCACTCCGTCTGCTAGTGCAGAGTGAAGCGCTGGGTCTCAATGTGCATACACATGGAGACACCATGTGGGTATGGAGGGGGGTGGGGTGCAATAGCGTAAGTTCAAGGGATTCAACACCAGTCTCTTTGTGCCCAGCTCTGTGGTGCACTAGATGATGTCTATCCTAGTGTATATGTCATGTAATCCTGAGTGGTATGAATAGGTGTTTGGCGGCTCGTACATGTGTGGGTGTACGAGCCGCCAGATGTTGGATACCTGCATATGCACGGCCCAGTGTTGGAGGTGTTTTGTGTTCGTGATTGCTTGAGCTCCTAGAATGGGGGAGTGGGCCTATCTATTTTGATTTTGGGGACAGTGTTTAAGTGCCTAGCCAAATGCATGGGGCAAATATGTTGGTCGGGAGTATAGGTGGTAGTTTATTGAGGAAGTCAGCCTTATTTTTATTGGGGGCATAAAGCATGACAACTGACAAAGGTGTACCATCAAATAGTCCCACCAGCACCACATACAACCTTCTGTGTCTGCTGTGGAGTGTTGCATTGGCAAGGGGACTCATGGTGCAATCAATACCAGAAACCCACTAGCATACGTAGAGTATTTGGTTACCAGCACTGTGCCCTGCCACTGCTTGTGCAGTTTCATTAATTCACCTTGGGTAAGGTGTGTCTCTTGCAGACAGAACACATGTATATGGTGCGCTGCAGGTAGAGGAAAACTTCACATCATTAAATGTCATTGGCCATGCCCCCAACATCTCAGTTCAGAATATTATAATATTGGCAAGATCTCCCATTTCCGATATAATGTGTGGAAGTCTCCGAGGAGATCGATTCTACTGTATGCAGAGCCCCCAACCAAATGTGTGGGGCACCAGAGTGTAGATTTTTGATGGAAATACTAAAAATGAGAGAAAGGGACCATAATAACACAAACACCATTACTCACCAACTCAGGTCAATGTGACAATAGGCGCTTGACCTACTAAACCATACTGTGTGCAGTAGACTGTGTCTCCACTCTCCTTGGGGGAGGCGTTGAGAGGGTGCGACACAGCGAACAAAGCCGGAACCCATTGCAGAAGGAATTGGAGAGTCCCCTCCATCTTACTGTTGGCCGCCCTACCGGCACTAGTCAATGAGCACAGATGCATACTCTTGTTGCCGCTCCCGCAGTGCAACAGTGGTAGTTTGCCGGTATTACCCTCTGTCATGGTGGAAGAGCAGAGATGGTTTTAGCCACTGGACAGTATACAATCAGTAGTCATTGGGGTGAGCTCTGCCCTCCATCCCTAAAGCACCAGGTCCACCTTGGCTAGATCTGTGACATCATAGTCGACTAGTGTCCATTTCGGGGTGGTGTCCCAGGGAAAGGCAGGGATGATTGATTGATTGATTTTGCTGCACCATTGACACCTCCCGCACCCTTTCCATTGCAGTATGTTCAGTGCTCATTCCCTTCCGTGATAGTTGTCATGTGGTGCTGACTTCATACCTTAGTCCATCCTTAGTTGCTGTGGCTGTTACTGTTGTCCCTCCGTTTCCTTGGTGAAACATCCCCTCTGATTGCCAACCAAGTCCAATTCCTTCTCTGAAGAAGAGGGTAGTCTCTCCATCGAGGATGTTAAACTTGGCAAGGAACATCAATGCATAATGCAAATCCAGCTGTTGCAGATGTTTTTTTTTTCACTTTATAGAAAGATGCTATATTTTTTCTGGACCTTGCTGATGTAGTCAGGTAAGATGTGTAGTAGCAACAGATGCCCATCCCCTTAATCATTTAAATGCAGTTACAATCACTGGGTGCAAGGAAGAGTCAGGATACCTTTTACATTCTATTAGTAGCTAAAGGGAGTTTTCTTTCTTCTTGATGTTTATTCCAGGATCCAGGCAACTACTGAGGAGGTGGCGGTGAGGTCCCAGATCCTATTCTGTGCATGAGCTAGGGATTAGCAAATCCTTACACCCAATCCTGGCAACTTTCCCACCAAAATCAAACCCAACTTCGTTTTCAGCACTTTCTTAATTTACTGCATATCTTCCCAGAGTCCCTTATTCAAATTGGCCATAGTCCTCACTTCTAGTCGAATTGGCATAGGGAAAAATATTGAGTATTAAATACCGAGTTGCAGAAATATCGTAATGCAGGAATATTGTTGCCAAGAATATTGATATATCATGTAAGTAATTCCATTTTCAAGAATATCATTGTTGTTAATGTCTTTTTCAATAATGTAGTTGTAAAAAATATCGTTTTCAATTATCTTCATTAGTGTTAGTTCATATATTAATTTTATGTTCTATTATTATATGCATAATTGTCAATGGCTGTGTAGGGATATAGGGTGGGAAGTTCATTAGTAGTCAATTAATAGCTAATTATGATTTCAATAATTAATATTTGGTTACTTATTTTAGTTATATTTTAAGTGTGGGCTGCTAGTTTGGTGGGGGTACAGTGTGAAACATTAATTAAGTAATAAATGATAGCCTTTTTAAATTAATTATTACATTTGTATCCGCCATGCTACCTGTTTAATTGCTTTTGTTTTCATATATATAATGTTTTGGGTTATTTATTCCAGCTTATATTAAGAGTTTTATATTTTGTATACATTAAAAGGCTTTTCTTTCATATACGTAATGTGTTTGCAGTGAAGTACTTTCCCTACTGTACAGACTGAAGTGGGAATGGCAAACGTTACCCGTTCGAAATCCAATACTTTCCCTACTGCTACATAGATTGGAGTGAGAATAGTAACTTTTACCTTTCTGAAGTCCAACTCTTTAACTACAGTTGCATAGACTGGAGTGGAATAGCAAATGTAACCCATTTGGAGTCCAACACTTTAGTGGGAAGATTACATTTTACCCCTCCTGAGTGCAACACTATAACTAGTGTTGCAAAGACTGGAGTGAGAAAAGTATATCCCAGACTTCAATACTTTTTTTAAATTGTTTAAATATATCTAATAATTTGTTGAGTTTTATATTATTTGTTTACATACATATTTTCCTAAATAATTGTTTTTTAAATGTAATTATTTCGATAATTTATTAAATGGTTTGCATTTGATTTGTTATAATTTTTATGACTTATTTATATATAAATATATATTTAATTGATAAATGTGCTTTTAATAGTAGTAAATAAAAACACAACAAATGTAATGTAATTTAATGTATAATATATTTGTAATAATAGTCTTATTTTATATTTATATATTTATATAAACATACACATACATATATATTTATGTGTGCATGTTTATATAAGTATGCATATATTTATAGTAATAAATGTTACTCACATTTATTTAATTTACATTATATTAATGTTAAACATTCAAATATTTAAGATTTACTATTTTAAAGTATATATACATTAAATGCAATATTTTTGTATGTTTTTTACCGATAGTGTAGAACGTTTTTTCTTCAATATTTGTGTATTTACTACTATAAGCATAGGGAAACAATATTTTTGTAATTGATATTTTTTACACAATATTTCTGTATCACAATATTATTATGATCGATATTAAGTCAGTGATCTGTCACTTCCATATGAAGATGGGGTATTCTCCCCTGAACCAATGATGGACCTGATTTCCCTCTTGCTGCGAGCACAGACTGTTTAGTGTGGCTATAGGCATTAATGCTTTTAGTTTCTGAGACCCACATTTACGGTCGCCACATCTAAGGTAATGGTTGTTAAAACTGTGCTTTGTGTAGCCATCTGTTCCTGTCCCCCTGCCAGATATATAGTCGATGACATGTTATCCCTCCTGACACAATTTCGCTTTTCTGCTCCCAGCCTGGGGGCATTCAAGGGCTTACTTAGCTAATATATATAAAAGAGGGTGTTCTTAAATAGCAAAGTACCTACACGTTCCATATGTTGCTGCAGTATTTGTAAGCAGCAGTCTTCCTTCCAGAAACAATTGACTTTAGTCTTATATGTGGGTGCTTTAAATACACACAGACCGAATATGACTTTTAACTCTGCCGCAGCTGCTCCATTTGTGTGCCAAATTACCATAGCCTCAACAATACAAATTTAGGGAAAGAGCACATCACTGTGGCACTGAATGGAAGTGTGAAATTTCACAGACAAACAACTCATGCAAAAACAGGTTCATAAAAGGTGGAAAATGAGGAGAGGCCATGCATAAAAACTTAATTTCATACAGGATGCATAACGGTCCTGATTTATAGTTTGATGGACAGGGTATTTCCAGGCAAACGCAATGGAGTACCCTTCCCAACAAGTCCTCAGTCTTCCTGCATCATTTAGAGACGGGCGGCCCATAAAGATTTCATTGACGGAGCTGCTGTTGCCTTCATTGATTGGAAGCTTTCTCCTATGGCCTGACAGAATAGGGTCCGCTGGAGGAAGGACATGGCATCACCCGACCTTTGTAGGGTGGGCAGTGTAATGTCTTTATTTTTCCTGTGCCTCACTGCCTGGAAAAACCTGAAAAAGAGAGACAAGAAAAAACAAAAATCACCTCCACACTTGGAAGAGGACTCCCAGGTGTAGGGCTCAATGTATTTGGCTTTTCAGAAACAGACTTCGCCTTTTGGATTTTTTTCTGCAAAACAAATAAATGTAAAAGGTTTGGTGGATGGCCTACAGTGGCCTTTCATCAAACATTTAGTACAGTTAAAGAAACTGCTGTGATGATGGCTCCTTTAAATGAACATAGATAATTGCTGGGCCAGAGGTCACCTCTAGATTTGACAACTGAGTACCATATGGTTGGTGGAGGTAATGTCCTCTGCTACTGCATCAAACACTACTCTGACCATCAGACCTAAAGCCAGGCCTCAACTCCCTTCCATTAGTTAAAGATATGCTGAACTGCATTATGCTGTGCAAGCATTAAATTAGAGGTGAGCACTATTGTGTCAAGAATGCACTGAATTTGTGAAGAATTACTACCATTATGAATGTCCAGGTTTGTCCCATCCTTCAGTGCCCTTCAATGCATGTTAAAATCTGCACCATTACCCTCTACATGCTCAGATTTCTTTTCTGAAACCTTTTATGCCAGCGGATATTTCCTTTATTACTTATATATCGTTGATAAGTGTCCATATCAAGTTCAAGTTCAAGTTCAAAATACATTATTCAGATACAGCCATATCCATAAAAGCACAGCAGACATAACCATTTAAAAACACTGGTACATAATCACAATAAAATGTTGTAAGCATTACGCATGGATACTCAATATAGGAAACAAATTTGTTTGAATAAAAACTCTTGTGTAGATAGGAGGAAACTTCTCATGGGTTGCACATCATGTTGCGGGCCCACACAGCAATTCTCAGAAAAGCGCTGACATGGGAAACAAACTCTTCATCTGCAAATGTGAGTATCCTCCTTGTAAGCGTCTACCAGACTGATGGGCATGCTTTTTTTTAAACTGAGTTAAGAGCCAATTACCATATTTTGTATAAAATTTACAAAAGAATAATAAGTGTAGAATGGTTTGGGCACTCTGTCCATCACACAGCCAGGGTAGGGAGTCTAGGTTTGCATTATAATCGACAGGGAAACACAACAAACATTTTACAGTGCCTGACCTTAGGCGGAAAAGAAGGCTCCTCTCCCAATGACTTATGGGCAGGGTGATATTGCTGGCCAAGGGATACGCAACATGTTCAATGGTCATAAAATTGGAAACAGAGAACTTCTTGGATTACCTCTCCATCCTTTCCGTGCGATAAAGTGCATAAAGTGCATTCCTAAGGATGTTTTTGTGTATGGTCTCAGCTGTACTTAGGCTTAAGAAGAGCCTTCCTAAGTTGACACTGAATAGTCTCTGATTCACTCCAGACAGCCACTGGATGTCCTTCCCTTTTTCGCAGCCAATGCAATCACCTATGATCTCTCTCATAAGTGACGCAGCTGGGTTTTTCCATATAGAGAGCCAAAATAGGGCAGAACGGGTCCTTATGAAGTCCTCTATATAGTTTAAATTAAGTTATTCATGAGTTTCCTGCAGAATCTGTTTTCTTCTTGTTACATGCTATGACTGTTAGCGATCCCCCAGACCTCCGCACCATGAGTGGCAGTTGGTATGCATTGAGATTAAAACAAAATTAAAATAGCTAAAATGCACCTGTTCTCTTGGGCCGTGGGAGGCTAAGAATGGAATTGGAGGCCTTTGAGAACTTGCTCCTGCACATGGCCATATGTTCAGACCAGGAGCCGTTTGCAGCAAAGACCAACCCTAATTAGGGAAAAGTGCTAGTGCTTTTTAATTTCTGATCTCCCACAGACATAACATTTATTTGGTGTTTCCTTGCCCCACAGGACATTATAAAAGATTGTTTAAATGTGTGCTTAGGACCAAGCTGGCCATAAAGTCAACAAAGCCCTGCACTAGAATGCATTGGGCATTGGGTGTTAGGCCCATAAGGACCGCATCACCAGCATACAATAGCATGGGGAGTGTTTTACCATTTACTTTAGGAACTTCATAGGTCAATGTGGACACAGATTTATGCAGACCATTGATAAAAATAATAAAAAGGAGAGGGGCTAGAACGCATTCCTGTCTGACCCCTCTCTTTACTTTGATGTCCTTAGAGACTTCACCCCTGCTGCTAATCCTGACCCGGGCCTTTAGATCTTTATGTAAGTGCTCTAAAAAGTGCACCAATGCCTTGCCCAGGCCATAGGACAAGACAATGGACCATAATCTTGACCTATTGACAAAGTCAAAGGCAGAGGTAAGATCCATAAAGGCCAGGTATATTGGCGAGCGTCGAGCTATGGTATATTTGCTGATGAGTAAATTGAGGTTTAGGCATTTTTCGTTAGTGCCTACTTTGCTCCTAAAGCCCAATTGGCAGGGCTCTAAGGTGCCAATGACCTCAGCCCAATCTAAGATTTGATTATATTAAACTCTGCCCACGATTTGTAAAGTATTGTCTATTAAAGAAATAGCCTGTAGCAGTTGGGTTGGGAGCGATCGCCCTTTTTAAAAATCGAGACAATAATACTTGTTGACCATGTTTCAGGTATCGGGACATGCACTAAGTTATTAAAAACATTTAAAAGAAGGGCGCCCATAAATCTGGCTTGTGTTTGATAAGGTCAATAGGTAACCCATCTTTATTGCCCACACTCTCATGGATAGTTTCCTCCATCTCGGGCAGCGTAATCTGTATCCTGGTTAGGGTCCTGTGTTTGAAATGATCTACTTCTTGTATAGGGACATTGTAGATCTTTGAAAAATGATTTTCCATTGCCTCACTTGCTATTGTGCAACTTATGGGAGATAGTAACTGCCCAGTTGCCCTCTGGTCCTTGACAGCTGCCCAAAATATATTCCCCTTTTTAATGGTAGCAGCTCTGGTTAATGCTTCCCAATGATCTTTTAGTATTTCCCCTTTCCTTTTAATGATCGTTTGCTTATACCTCTGCCTTGCTAATTTTACGTCTGAGATACACCTTGGATTGTTTGACAAAGCCTTGCGTAGCTGTCTATTGGCCTCAGAGCAATCATGATCAAACCATCTAGGTCCGCATTGCACAGAGGGAATAGGCTTCGATAGTAAATTTTAATTGCCAGACATAGGGGTCGATTAGGATGGCGGACGGAAATGGGTACTGTCCGCCATGGTCGGGGAAATTCAACTCCCGGCAGTGCCGCGGAGATTCCGCGTTTGGGATTAGGATAATCATGTCACGAAACTCCGACCGCGGCGGACGGATCATAACAAACACCGTCCGCGGTGGTCGGAACACATCTAACTCCGTCCGCGGCAGACGGAGTCCAATGAACAACCACCGCCGCGGACGGAAACGACCGCGGAAAAAAACACATGCACCGCCATACCTGTGAATACTCCGTGTCCGCAATTAGGATAAATCCGCCTGTACCACGGAACGCACAGCCATCCACGTCCGCGGCGGAAAGAATGCAACGATAAACACTGCATCACTGCGGAAGGCCAACACGCACAACATCAATTTTAAGCAATGTCCGATGCACACAACAAATAAGTGTGATATGAATGATCACCAGCAAGTTACAAGGATGTAGTCAAATAAATGTGTTCTTTTTGTGTCGTTTTATTGGAATGCATATATTAGGAACATGAGACCAGCCGATCTCATGTTCCTAATATATGCATTCCAATAAAACGACACAAAAAGAACACATTTATTTGACTACATCCTTGTAACTTGCTGGTGATCATTCATATCACACTTATTTGTTGTGTGCATCGGACATTGCTTAAAATTGACTACAGGGAAGGAATTCCTCCACCCCTGCTTTTCAGAGTTTAGGGTTTTTCTCTGATCCATTTGCACCAACCACAAGCTATTATTTCTTTTTGACCTAACCACTACCTGTTGTGCGCCAACATATTTCTGAACACTCACAAACCCCTCGCAGAACTTGCAACACGCACAACATCCCTAACGTCAAACAAATGTTAGAAAGTGTACCGCAAGTCCAAAGCAAACATACGAACATTGACTACGCCCCCCCCCGATACACCAACGCCAAGCACAAGCCACCATGACACGTCCCAAGTACCCAATAATACACACTAGTCAACACGCCCACCTACCACCTGACTGCCAACAACCATTGAGACACGACTATAAAATGACACCCACACACTACCACAATCCTTTGCATCACAGCATTGTTGCTAGCAAGAGGCCCTAATCGAGATACATCTAACTCACATAGAAGACACACAACCACCACCCTACCACACCCACCACACAAACACCCACCACACAATTCCTACACATCACACACCACACACTTGCACCCCCCAAATCACTCAACCCACACACTGAGCACCACACACCATGGCACCCAAAAAAAAAACTAAATTCAGGGAGACCGAGTTGAAGGTAATGGTAGATGAAATCATCCGTGTTGAGCCCCACATCTTCGGGGCCCAAGTCCAGCAGACGTCCGTGGCGCTAAAGAACCACATGTGGGACAGGATCGTCACTCGGGTGAATGCGTCGGGGACCGTGCCGAGGACGAAGCATGACATTCAGAGGCGGTGGCATGACCTGAAGACCCGGGTGAAAGGCATCCGCGCCAAAAACAATGCAAGAGCCAATCATACTGGCGGAGGAACACCCCCGGAGCCGATACCCTTCACCGATTGGGAGGAGAAGGTGCTGGTGATACTTCACCCAGAGAGTCTAGACGGACTTGATGAAGGAGAAGAGGCTGGTAAGTACAAACCAAGCCCCACGATCAGTACGACATGGTCAGGCTCACACAACTGAGAAGACACATCACCTACGCCCCAACCCCTGCACGTCGGACACCTACTCACAAACATGTACATGGCTACCAACAGGCCCCCATGTTCATGGGGAGGGTGGTGGAGGTGGAGGGTGGGGTGTGTGAGAGGTCCAAACTACAACTCCCAACAGGCCCCCATGTTCACGGGAAGGGTGGTGGAGGTGGAGGGTGGGGTGTGTGAGAGGTCCAAACTACAACTCCCAACAGGCCCCCATGTTCACGGGGAGGGTGGTGGAGGTGGAGGGTGGGGTGTGTGAGAGGTCCAAACTACAACTCCCAACAGACCCCATGTTCACGGGGAGGGTGGTGGTGCTGGAGGGTGGGGTGTGTGAGAGGTCCAAACTACAACTCCCAACAGGCCCCCATGTTCACGGGGAGGGTGGTGGTGCTGGAGGGTGGGGTGTGTGAGAGGTCCAAACTACAACTCCCAACAGGCCCCCATGTTCACGGGGAGGGTGGTGGAGGTGGAGGGTGGGGTGTGTGAGAGGTCCAAACTACAACTCCCAACAGGCCCCCATGTTCACGGGGAGGGTGGTGGAGGTGGAGGGTGGGGTGTGTGAGAGGTCCAAACTACAACTCCCAACAGGCCCCCATGTTCACGGGGAGGGTGGTGGAGGTGGAGGGTGGGGTGTGTGAGAGGTCCAAACTACAACTCCCAACAGGCCCCCATGTTCACGGGGAGGGTGGTGGTGCTGGAGGGTGGGGTGTGTGGGGTGTGTTCGACCGGAAACAGAAATGTCTACAAATCTATATGAACATGTAATGTCCACATTACTGACCAGCTCTATCTTGTCCCTCAGGTGATCGTGAACTGACTGGGGAAACCAGTACCCGGCCGCAAGCCTCGCCTCCCACACATACCGGACTCTCTGGTGACGATGACACAGGCAGCTCCGGTGCGGAGGATGGAGCGGGACCAAGCACACAGCCAGGGCCATCTGGCTCACAGGGACTCCCGGGCCCGACAACCGTCGCATGTGTGACTCCAGCGACACCTGCCTCTGTGATCTGCAGAGTCCCCACCACCACCACCACCACCACCACCACCACCACCACCAGTACCACCAGTACCACCAGTACCACGACTCCTGCCTGTGCCACCCAGCCTAACCAAGTGCACGACGCAAGTCCATCGGCCTCACACCCAAGCAGGGTGAGTGGGCCACAAAGGAGAGAGGCAACGGGACATCAGCCAATCAGGCGACCCACACACCGCCGTACAGAGGAAGGACAGCTGCCCCATCCTGTGGCAGAGTCCCTACAAGCCCTTGCCAGGTGCCAGGCGTCATACGACCGTTCCCAGGAACATTCAGATCGTGCACACCAGGACTCAGTGGACAACACCAACATGTTGCGCGAAATCTCGGGGTACCTTGGCCAGATAGTGCACATCATGGGCCAGCAGACAACAATGTGGAGGGAATGGATTGGCCGGAACAACCCCCCCCCTCCACCAATTGTCGTAGTGCCACCGCCACCGCCACCTCCACCTCCACCGCCACCGTCACCTCCGCCTCCACCTCCGCCGCCACCACCACCTGTGCCCCTGGCGACGGATGTGGCCCATGAACAACCTGCACACCCAGCTGACTCTGTTCCACCTCAGAGACGGAGGGACCGCCCGAGGCTGGAAGTGGGTGAGAGCAGTGTTGGAGCGCCATCCACATGCTCCAAGAGGGGCCGCCAATGACTTTGTCACTGCCTGTGCCAGACATTCACCCTGCAAAGTATCCTGTCCCACATAGACAATCATTGCCACTGGTCTGCTGGACTAGCCTGACACCCCCCAATGTGGTGTCAGCACGGACATTTCATCTGCCATTACCTTCAACTCCAACTCCCTCCCCCCCCACTTACTTGTAAATATTCACCAGCACAAAAGCACAACCTGTAAATAAATTTCACTTACACACTCAATGATGTTTTGCCTCCATGTTTATTCACATGATTGCCTTCAGAAACAGACGTAAACAGGTTCAGGGATCCTAGTCGTACATGAACATGGCGCTGCGGGAGTGACCTAGGGAAAATCAGAGACAGCAAACACACGTCAGGAAACAGATTCACACACATCACAACACACTGCACAGCAACATTACACAAACTACACTCATCACAAAAGCATGGGATGAGAGGACACACATCATGGAGACTTGTATGTCCAAAGAAATGAAGACACACATATGCAACCATCACAAACAAGAACACACAGCTGATGCACCCCACATCCACACAACACCAGCAAACATACATGAGGCATTGTCAACCGGCACTAGAGGTAGTTACTCACATTCAAGGGAAGTAGCGATCAATGAGCTGGCGCCTCTGGTCCACACCTTCCTCCTCACCACAATCCTCATCAGTCGACATGGGTGGGATGGGAGGCCGAGGAACTTCTTCGTCTTCAGGGTCCTAGAGCAGTTCAATGTCATTGCGTACTGCCAGGTTGTGGAGCATGCAGCAGGCAATCACGATCCTGCATACTTTTCCTGGTGAGTAAGGCAGGGCCCCTCCGGTCTTATCGAGGCACCGAAACCTAGACTTTAGCAGTCCAAAGGTACGTTCGATGACTCTCCGTGTCCTTCCATGTGCATCATTGTACCGCATTTCACCCGCTGTAGTAGGATTACGTAGGGGAATGAGGAGCCAGGGCCGGTTTGGGTACGCCGAGTCGCCTATGTAGGGGGATGAGAGACACAAACATCACAACAAGATATGGTGGGTACCCCATGCCACACAGAGATCACAAGAGTCCCCACTGCACACTCACCAACAAGCCACACTTGACCGGGTCGCAGATTTGCCATTAGTTGGGGGACAATGCTGCTCCGCATGATGTGGGCGTCATGTGCGGAGCCAGGAAATCTTGCACACACATGGGAGATGATGTTGTTTGCCAGGCACACCACCTGCACGTTCAGCGAATGGAAGTGTTTGTGATTCCTAAAAACCTGCTCACGTGCCCGTAGTGGAATGATAGCGAAATGTGTGCCATCAATTGAACCCACAACGTGTGGTATGTGGCCCAGTGCATAGAAGTCTGCTTTGACTGCTGGCAACTCTTCCGGCCTTGGGAAATGTATGTAGTCATTCTTGTACAGCATCATAGCTGTTAAAACATCCCGAAGTACTGTGCTGAACATGGCCTGTGACATCCCCCCGGCATGTCCAACTGTGTACTGAAAGGTGCCAGTAGCAAAGAAATGTAGTACCGCCATAACCTTTGCAGTGGGAGTAATCGAACCAGGATACGTCCTACGTGGCTGCAGATGAGGAGACAATTGTGCAATAAGCTCCAGCAACCGACGTCGATCCAGCCGGAATTTCCTAATCACCTCCTCGTCAACCATATCCTCCAGCAGAGTGTATGGCCGATGCACATTTGGAGCCCTCCTGTGTGGGAGAGAGATGTAACTTGGGTCAACTTACAAACGACGCATACGTGTGCAACTCCATCACATGTGAGCCAACATTAGCAACAACTAAATTTCTAGGGAGAATGGTCATATGTGTGACATCTCTGATAGTCAATACAATACGGAGTGCCCCTTTAACAAAGTGCAGCCACTTGCAACAGGAAGTGTGTCAACGCAACGTAGTCACATGTGAACCTGACTGACGATACGTGTGTCTTCACCCTAATGTTGAGTAGCCACATCACAGACACACATGCAAGTGCATGCACACAAACGATAATGACACACACTCACCATGTCATCATGCACCAATGCCAACACCAATAATGTTGTGCATACGGTAATTACATGCATGGTGACACAACGTCCAAAACACATACACTGAATGCATGTGTACCACCACCACTGTAGTCACCTCGCCAGAACCACACACTGACAACAGATGCATCATTTGGCCATACAGCCGTGATGTACTGTGTAGTTGTGAAGATGTAATAACGTCTGTAGGGTCACACCCGACGTCAACACGTCCAAATGCACATCTGTTGCCCATTGTGTGCCCACCGATGGGCATAGTATGGACACACATGCAATTGAGTATGACATATGACCTTTCCCTATCACGCTCACAACCCTCATGACGCAACTGCACACAACACATCAGGGTGCAGCGTCTGACAAGATAACATAATTGGCGCCGCCATGGCGGTGCACAACTTCCGCTACTTCCCAAAGGCCATACGCGGCCAGCGTCCCTCTTCCCATTGGCTGCATGTGCACAGACCGTCACGGGCACACATCGGCAACCACACGTGCAAGCTTCAGGCACGGATGCTTCAGTTGCAACAATGTTCTATCACCGGCGCCACCATGGCGGTGCACGTACTCAGCGGGGGAGGTGCAGGCCTATACACCCTTTAGTTGTACTCAATGGACATGCCAGTTCATGTCTCCTCTTACAGTCACATTGCATCATCCACCGTACACCGGCCGGAGCGGCTGGGCCAAGGACGGCCGTGCCGGCCATGTACAGAACCGCTGTGCCGGCCATGTACAGAACCGCCGTGCCAGGCCGGGCCTAGGACGGCGGTTGTGGACATGTACAGAACCGCCGTGCCAGGCCGGGCCTAGGACGGCGGTTGTGGACATGTACAGAACCGCCGTGCCGGCCATGTACAGAACCGCCGTGCCGGCCATGTACAGAACCGCCGTGCCAGGCCGGGCCTAGGACGGCGGTTGTGGACATGTACAGAACCGCCGTGCCAGGCCGGGCCTAGGACGGCGGTTGTGGACATGTACAGAACCGCCGTGCCGGCCATGTACAGAACCGCCGTGCCGGCCATGTACAGAACCGCCGTGCCGGCCATGTACAGAACCGCCGTGCCAGGCCGGGCCTAGGACAGCGGTTGTGGACATGTACAGAACCGCCGTGCCGGCCATGTACAGAACTGCCGTGCCGGCCATGTACAGAACCGCCGTGCCAGGACGGGCCTAGGACGGCGGTTGTGGACATGTACAGAACCGCCGTGCCGGCCATGTACAGAACCGCCGTGCCGGCCAAGTACAGAACCGCCGTGCCAGGCCGGGCCTAGGACGGCGGTTGTGGACATGTACAGAACCGCCGTGCCGGCCATGTACAGAACCGCCGTGCCAGGCCGGGCCTAGGACGGCGGTTGTGGACATGTACAGAACCGCCGTGCCAGGCCGGGCCTAGGACGGCGGTTGTGGACATGTACAGAACCGCCGTGCCGGCCATGTACAGAACCGCCGTGCCGGCCATGTACAGAACCGCCGTGCCAGGCCGGGCCTAGGACGGCGGTTGTGGACATGTACAGAACCGCCGTGCCAGGCCGGGCCTAGGACGGCGGTTGTGGACATGTACAGAACCGCCGTGCCGGCCATGTACAGAACCGCCGTGCCGGCCATGTACAGAACCGCCGTGCCAGGCCGGGCCTAGGACAGCGGTTGTGGACATGTACAGAACCGCCGTGCCGGCCATGTACAGAACTGCCGTGCCGGCCATGTACAGAACCGCCGTGCCAGGCCGGGCCTAGGACGGCGGTTGTGGACATGTACAGAACCGCCGTGCCGGCCATGTACAGAACCGCCGTGCCGGTCAAGTACAGAACCGCTGTGCCAGGCCGGGCCTAGGACGGCGGTTGTGGACATGTACAGAACCGCCGTGCCGGCCATGTACAGAACCGCCGTGCAGGCCGGGCCTAGGACGGCGGTTGTGGACATGTACAGAACCGCCGTCCTTGGCCCGGCCGCTCCGGCCGGTGTACGGTGGATGATGCAATGTGACTGTAAGAGGGGACATGAACTGGCATGTCCATTGAGTACATCTTAAGGGTGTATAGGCCTGCACCTCCCCCGCTGAGTACGTGCACCGCCATGGTGGCGCCAGTGATAGAACATTGTTGCAACAGAAGCATCCGTGCCTGAAGCTTGCACGTGTGGTTGCCGATGTGTGCCCGTGACGGTCCGTGCACATGCAGCCAATGGGAAGAGGGACGCTGGCCGCATATGGCCAATCGCAAGTAGCGGAAGCAGTGCACCGCAACAACAGGGCCAGTCATTGGCCCATTTCACGAACACGCTTCCAGGGCTGACCAATTGCTGGCGACGTATGCCACTGACACGTGCTGAGGGCCCTATATATGTGTGTTGGCCAAAATGAGACTTCCTACCCTGGGGACCAGTGCTGCCTGTTCACCTCGACCTGCTGCTGCTGCTGAGCTGACCACCGACTGCTGCCTGTGACCATCACCTCGACCTGCTGCTGCTGCTGAGCTGACCACCGACTGCTGCCTGTGACCATCACCTCGACCTGCTGCTGCTGCTGAGCTGACCACCGACTGCTGCCTGTGACCATCACCTCGACCTGCTGCTGCTGCTGAGCTGACCACCGACTGCTGCCTGTGACCATCACCTCGACCTGCTGCTGCTGCTGAGCTGACCACCGACTGCTGCCTGTGACCATCACCTCGACCTGCTGCTGCTGCTGAGCTGACCACCGACTGCTGCTCTAGTGCCATACTCCGTGATCTTGCCATGTCGAGAGGCAAAGAGATCCGGTCTCGTCCCTTCACCGCCGCGGAGCTTGATGTCCTCGTGGACGGTGTGCTCCGCAACTATGGACGCCTCTACGGCGCACCCGGACGGGTGGTAAGTGCAGTGTGGGACATGTTGGTGTGCATGAGGGGGCCAAATAATCATGCCTACTGCAATCTTAGCTGTGTAGTGTGGGCTCGACATATGTTCCTGATTGTGCATGGCTGCTGACAGATATGTGTTGCCCCTATGTGTGTGACAGGCCAACTGTCCACTGACTTACACCCTTTTGTCTCCCATCATGGTAGGTCAAGCTGCACCTTCGCAAGGACCTGTGGAGGAGCATTGCACGGGAAGTACGGGCATTGGGGGTGTGCAACAGACGACATACACACTGCCACAAACGCTGGGACGATATTTCCAGGCTGAGCAAGAATGTAGCGGAAGTGACACTGGGGATGATTCCAAGGACGCCCCGTCTGGCCCGACGCTCCATGACCCCTCTCATGCACCGTATCATTGCAGTGACGCATCCTGAACTGGCCGAACGTCTGAGTGTCGATCAACAGCAAACTAGAGGTGAGCATACAGTCTGTGTAGGAAACTTCTGAGTGCAAAGCATGTATTGGTGCACAGACACAGTATTGAGTTCCGTGTTGCGTATGTGTCTCTGTGATGCCATGTTGGTCCCATTGGGTGGGTGTCATTTGACATCCAGGTCCGCCATGTTGACACGCCACTTGCTTAGTAGTTGAGTGTTGAAGCACATCCCCTAGTGGTCCATGGCCCCATGGCAGGAAATGTGTGCAGATGTACGTGCTCCTGCCCTGTCCGCATGCTGTACATGTGTCACGGCCACCAACGCTCATGTAATGTGAGGATGACTGGTAGAGGTGGGCCGTGTGCAGGATGGGGGCTACAATAACTTTGTCAGCTATGGAATTTGGCAATCCTGGTCCTTCTGTACGTGAGTGTGCCCATGACTTACACCTCTTTTATGTGCATTTCAGCTATGACAGAGGACACTCAGCCACAGACGGAGGAGATTAGTCGAGGAAATGAGTCCGGGTCAGACTTCGCACACACGCAGACTGACACAGAGGAGGGCAGCGCCGGAGAGGGGGACAGGACCGTCCCTGAGGACTCGCATGTGGAGACACCATCGTCCTCATCTTCGGAAACTCTTGGTGAGCCTGCACTGTTGTCACAGACTGGGAGTGGGCAATCATCACCTTCTGTCGGAAGACAGCACACAGGGCCCACACTTCCGCCAACTGCACCATGTACTGTTCGTGGCCGAGTGGAGTAGGGGGAGCAGAGTGGCGTTCGGTGCAGGCACCGCTGCCCCTGCCACGGTGAGCCAAAATGCACTGTGTGCTGAGGCCGTTGATCTGCTGCGACAGCTGTGTGTGGGGCAGACCAATATGACAAATGCTTTCCAGGACCATGATAGGAAGTTGGGGCAGGTGGTGGCATTCATGGAAGGGATGCATGGCGATCTTGCAGGTCTACACAGGACAGTGCAGTCATTGGCAAGCAGTGTGTCGTCTGCAATAGTACAGTCGCATGGACAGGGTGCTACTTCTGTTTCCCCATCTACACCACTGGATGTCTCAGGGGGTAGTGAGTATTCTGAGCAGGACTCAAATACAGGTTATTGCACTAGAAGCAGCATCAGACAGCACGTCAGGGCCCACAGGGCACAGACCCTATCCCCTAGATCAGCTAACTCTGTTGACGAAGACAACGTCAGATACACTGGAGTACACACACACGATCCACAAGTGTTGTTGGGGGACATGCCTTCAAGAGCTACACAGGCATTCAACACAAAAGGTACTCCCAAGGCAAGGGATACTCACAAGTCCATGGACTGTCCCTTGGACAAGGCCACTCAGAAGACAAAGGACCCTCCTAAGAGCAGGGAGACTCCCAAGGGCAGGCCCACAACAGAGGAAAGGGACCCTCCCAAGGACAAGGACAGTCAAAAGACAAAGGCACCTCCTAAGAGCAGGGAGACTCCCAAGGGCAGGCCCACAACAGAGGAAAGGGACCCTCCCAAGGACAAGGACAGTCAAAAGACAAAGGCACCTCCTAAGAGCAGGGTGACTCCCAAGGGCAGGCCCACAACAGAGGAAAGGGACCCTCCCAAGGACAAGGACAGTCAAAAGACAAAGGCACCTCCTAAGAGCAGGGAGACTCCCAAGGGCAGGCCCACAACAGAGGAAAGGGACCCTCCCAAGGACAAGGACAGTCAAAAGACAAAGGCACCTCCTAAGAGCAGGGAGACTCCCAAGGGCAGGCACACAAGAGAGCAAGGTCCATCTCCCAAGGGCAGGGACACACACAGAGAGCAGGTGTCTACTGGAGACAGGTACACCACAGACGACAAGTCTGCTGGCAGGAACAGGGCGGCGACCAGGGCACAGGCAAAATCCAGAGACAACATTCCACCTAAGGATAAGGCACATCCTACGGACAAGGCTTCTAGCATGGACAATGGCGCAATCAAGGACAGGCATACTTCACCCCTGGCTGCACTGAGGCTGATGTTTTCAACTGAACACCAAACAGATGTCTCCGCGGCGGAGTCCCCCCATACCTCCACTCCCATCCAGCACAGTCAGAAGCAGAGGAGGGAGTCGCCTGTTGTTGCATCCACCATTACACATCAAGCTGAGTCCAGGCGGCAGGCACACAGCAAACGACAAGCAGGCTCCAGCACGTCCCCAGAAACCCGATCCTCGGCTGCAGATGCTCCACCTATGGTGGGTGATGATTCTTTAGAGTCCCCACCACTTGGCAGTCCTGTCCTGTCCAGGGTGCACTCACACATCCCTAAGAAACGCAGACACACACCATTGACACCTGCCCACCCCGATGTGGCTCAAGGTCAGCTATCCCCAGCTCCCAGGCCAACCCTGCCTCCTGGCCCATACAGCCCTGTGGCTCATCATTTCAGTGGTCCCAGTGGCGCAGGTGCAGTTGACTCTCATGTATCAGATAGTGGCACTGTGTCTGTTTGGTGTCATGCATCATGTAGTGGCACAGTCTCTGTTGTGCCCTCTCCTGTTGCACGTCCTGGCAGTCTATCTGGGTCTATGGCTCACATGTCAGTGAGTAGATCTGTGGCTGTGTTGCACACTCCTGTTTCTGGTGCTGGCAGTCTGTCTGGGTCAGTGGGTCACATGTCAGTGACTACATCTGTGGCTGTGTCTCACATTCCTGTTGCTGGTGCTGGCAGTGTGTCTGGGTGTGTGGCCCATGTGTGTGTCACTCGGGCTGTGGCTGTGTCTCACACTCCTGTTGCTGGTGCTGCCAGTGTGTCTGGGTCCGTGGCCCATGTGTGTGTCACTCGGGCTGTGGCTGTGTCTCACACTCCTGTTGCTGGTGCTGCCAGTGTGTCTGGGTCCGTGGCCCATGTGTGTGTCACTCGGGCTGTGGCTGTGTCTCACACTCGTGTTGCTGGTGCTGGCAGTGTGTCCGAGGCAGGTAGTTCACACAGTCCCCCTGATTCTGTGATGTGAGGTGCTGGTCACTTCACTCATATGTAATTTCACATGGTGTGTCCATTGAGAACTGCGTTGCACTCTTGTGGTCCCTGGGATGGGTTGGTTGGGACACGTACTTGTGCTGCCTCTGATGTACCTGCTCTGTACTCCACAATCCCCTGTTGCTGTTCTGATACTGCATTCTGCCCTCTCACGTGCTGCCTCTGATGTACCTGCTCTGTTGTACACAATGCCCTGTTGCTGTTCTGATACTGCATTCTGCCCTCTCACGTGCTGCCTCTGATGGACCTGCTCTGTTGTACACAATGCCCTGTTGCTGTTCTGATACTGCATTCTGCCCTCTCACGTGCTGCCTCTGATGGACCTGTTCAGTGCAGTGGACTGTTGATGCACTTAGCCCCTCTCATATGCTGCCTCTGATGTACCTGCTCTGTTGTCCACAATGCCCTGTTGCTGTTCTGATCATGCATTCTGCCCTCTCACGTGCTGCCTCTGATGGACCTGCTCTGTTGTACACAATGCCCTGTTGCTGTTCTGATACTGCATTCTGCCCTCTCACGTGCTGCCTCTGATGGACCTGTTCAGTGCAGTGGACTGTTGATGCACTTAGCCCCTCTCATATGCTGCCTCTGATGTACCTGCTCTGTTGTCCACAATGCCCTGTTGCTGTTCTGATACTGCATTCTGCCCTCTCACGTGCTGCCTCTGATGGACCTGTTCAGTGCAGTGGACTGTTGATGCACTTAGCCCCTCTCACGTGCTGCCTCTGATGGACCTGTTCAGTGCAATGGACTGTTGATGCACTTAGCCCCTCTCATATGCTGCCTCTGATGTACCTGCTCTGTTGTACACAATGCCCTGTTGCTGTTCTGATACTGCATTCTGCCCTCTCACGTGCTGCCTCTGATGGACCTGCTCTGTTGTACACAATGCCCTGTTGCTGTTCTGATACTGCATTCTGCCCTCTTACATGCTGCCTCTGACGTACCTGCTCTGTTGGGCACAATGCCCTGTTGCTGTTCTGATACTGCATTCTGCCCTCTCGTTTACTGCCAATGATGTACCTGCTCTGTTGGGCACAATGCCCTGTTGCTGTTCTGATACTGCATTCTGCCCTCTCGTTTACTGCCAATGATGTACCTGCTCTGTTGGGCACAATGCCCTGTTGCTGTTCTGATACTGCATTCTGCCCTCTCACATGCTGCCTCTGATGTACCTGCTCTGTTGGGCACAATGCCCTGTTGCTGTTCTGATACTGCATTCTGCCCTCTCACGTGCTGCCTCTGATGGACCTGTTCAGTGCAGTGGACTGTTGATGCACTTAGCCCCTCTCACGTGCTGCCTCTGATGGACCTGTTCAGTGCAATGGACTGTTGATGCACTTGGCCCCTCTCACGTGCTGCCTCTGATGGACCTGTTCAGTGCAATGGACTGTTGATGCACTTAGCCCCTCTCATATGCTGCCTCTGATGTACCTGCTCTGTTGTACACAATGCCCTGTTGCTGTTCTGATACTGCATTCTGCCCTCTCACGTGCTGCCTCTGATGGACCTGCTCTGTTGTACACAATGCCCTGTTGCTGTTCTGATACTGCATTCTGCCCTCTCACATGCTGCCTCTGATGTACCTGCTCTGTTGGGCACAATGCCCTGTTGCTGTTCTGATACTGCATTCTGCCCTCTCGTTTACTGCCAATGATGTACCTGCTCTGTTGGGCACAATGCCCTGTTGCTGTTCTGATACTGCATTCTGCCCTCTCGTTTACTGCCAATGATGTACCTGCTCTGTTGGGCACAATGCCCTGTTGCTGTTCTGATACTGCATTCTGCCCTCTCACATGCTGCCTCTGATGTACCTGCTCTGTTGGGCACAATGCCCTGTTGCTGTTCTGATACTGCATTCTGCCCTCTCACGTGCTTCCTCTGATGGACCTGTTCAGTGCAGTGGACTGTTGATGCACTTAGCCCCTCTCACGTGCTGCCTCTGATGGACCTGTTCAGTGCAATGGACTGTTGATGCACTTAGCCCCTCTCATATGCTGCCTCTGATGTACCTGCTCTGTTGTCCACAATGCCCTGTTGCTGTTCTGATACTGCATTCTGCCCTCTCACGTGCTGCCTCTGATGGACCTGTTCAGTGCAGTGAACTGTTGATGCACTTAGCCCCTCTCATATGCTGCCTCTGATGTACCTGCTCTGTTGTCCACAATGCCCTGTTGCTGTTCTGATACTGCATTCTGCCCTCTCACGTGCTGCCTCTGATGGACCTGTTGAGTGCAGTTGACTGTTGATGCACTTAGCCCCTCTCACGTGCTGCCTCTGATGGACCTGTTCAGTGCAATGGACTGTTGATGCACTTAGCCCCTCTCACGTGCTGCCTCTGATGGACCTGTTCAGTGCAATGGACTGTTGATGCACTTAGCCCCTCTCATATGCTGCCTCTGATGTACCTGCTCTGTTGTACACAATGCCCTGTTGCTGTTCTGATACTGCATTCTGCCCTCTCACGTGCTGCCTCTGATGGACCTGCTCTGTTGTACACAATGCCCTGTTGCTGTTCTGATACTGCATTCTGCCCTCTCACATGCTGCCTCTGATGTACCTGCTCTGTTGGGCACAATGCCCTGTTGCTGTTCTGATACTGCATTCTGCCCTCTCGTTTACTGCCAATGATGTACCTGCTCTGTTGGGCACAATGCCCTGTTGCTGTTCTGATACTGCATTCTGCCCTCTCGTTTACTGCCAATGATGTACCTGCTCTGTTGGGCACAATGCCCTGTTGCTGTTCTGATACTGCATTCTGCCCTCTCACATGCTGCCTCTGATGTACCTGCTCTGTTAGGCACAATGCCCTGTTGCTGTTCTGATACTGCATTCTGCCCTCTCACGTGCTTCCTCTGATGGACCTGTTCAGTGCAGTGGACTGTTGATGCACTTAGCCCCTCTCACGTGCTGCCTCTGATGGACCTGTTCAGTGCAATGGACTGTTGATGCACTTAGCCCCTCTCATATGCTGCCTCTGATGTACCTGCTCTGTTGTCCACAATGCCCTGTTGCTGTTCTGATACTGCATTCTGCCCTCTCACGTGCTGCCTCTGATGGACCTGTTCAGTGCAGTGAACTGTTGATGCACTTAGCCCCTCTCATACGCTGCCTCTGATGTACCTGCTCTGTTGTCCACAATGCCCTGTTGCTGTTCTGATACTGCATTCTGCCCTCTCACGTGCTGCCTCTGATGGACCTGTTCAGTGCAGTGGACTGTTGATGCACTTAGCCCCTCTCACGTGCTGCCTCTGATGGACCTGTTCAGTGCAATGGACTGTTGATGCACTTAGCCCCTCTCACGTGCTGCCTCTGATGGACCTGTTCAGTGCAATGGACTGTTGATGCACTTAGCCCCTCTCACGTGCTGCCTCTGATGGACCTGTTCAGTGCAATGGACTGTTGATGCACTTAGCCCCTCTCATATGCTGCCTCTGATGTACCTGCTCTGTTGTACACAATGCCCTATTGCTGTTCTGATACTGCATTCTGCCCTCTCATGTGCTGCCTCTGATGGACCTGCTCTGTTGTACACAATGCCCTGTTGCTGTTCTGATACTGCATTCTGCCCTCTCACATGCTGCCTCTGATGTACCTGCTCTGTTGGGCACAATGCCCTGTTGCTGTTCTGATACTGCATTCTGCCCTCTCACATGCTGCCTCTGATGTACCTGCTCTGTTGGGCACAATGCCCTGTTGCTGTTCTGATACTGCATTCTGCCCTCTCGTTTACTGCCAATGATGTACCTGCTCTGTTGGGCACAATGCCCTGTTGCTGTTCTGATACTGCATTCTGCCCTCTCGTTTACTGCCAATGATGTACCTGCTCTGTTGGGCACAATGCCCTGTTGCTGTTCTGATACTGCATTCTGCCCTCTCATGTGCTGCCTCTGATGTTCATGCTCTGGTGCCCACTTTGCCCATGCTCACGCATACACTGTGAATTTACCCCTATTATGTGCAATAAAGGTAGTCAATCATGTGTCGTGGTTTGTCGTTGTCATTCATGCTTGCGTACTACAAATGTGTATTTGTATTTGCTTGTGATCAGTGGTTTCGGTAACATGACACTCCCCCTCCCTACGTCACGACCCTTGCAGGTATTCCCCTCCATGCAGCCAATGGTTTGTGCCTTACCTGCGTCGGCGTCGATGGTGGGCCATGACTAGGACGTGGTGGATCGCGAAGAGCATCGGGGAAGCGTGTAGCGCTGGGTCCATGGTGGCGAGCAGCTTGTGGTGGGTCTCTCTGCTATGTCTCTTTTCTTCGCTGTGGGGAATCCGCCGTGTTCAGACAGGTTGTATTTCCGCTGCGGTTTTATGTGTATTTTCCGCCATCTTGATTTGGGGGACGGTCTTAGACGTCCGTACGTACGGCAGGGCCTCCGGATGTGTTCCGTCCGCCGCGTGGTCGTGTGTAGTTCGACGGCGGTGCGTGCTTTTCCGTCGCGGACGGAAATTTGACACGTTTTCCTATCCTGATATGGCGGACGGAGTATCCGCAGCAGGCGGACACGGAAAAGGGTTTTTCCGCCTACTCCAGGGCCGCGGTGCCTCTTCCGTCCGCCATCCTAATGAGCCCCATAGTTTGGTAAAATCATGGACAGCCTCAGGGTGCGGAGCAAGGACAGATAGGCAGGAAATGATAAGATACTTGTTAGCCTTCTCTAATGTCTGAAACAGTTCGGTTTTGTTAATACCCCACCAAATCAATCTTAGGTTGTCAGTGGAGGGTGAAAAATTCCTGGCACCACATTCTGCAATGAACATGGGCCGGGTGGATAGTCTCAACACTGTTTTAATTGGGTTATGATCCCCATGAATTGTGGCAATGACTTCGGCTTTCAGTAAGTAATCCTCAAGGAGAGGGGAAATAAAAACATAATCTATGGTCGATGCACAGCTCCTGCCTCTGAATGTCGGCTCAGGATGGTTATTGACTGATGTTACGCCCACAATTTCCATAACATTCATGAGGTATGTGTGTTCAGATGTGCCATGCTTCCAGTTCCATGCCCCTGCAACAGATTTGCCTGCTACTGCTGGGCCCTTTACTGTGTGTCAAGTCTGGTATTTTTGCATTTAAATTGCCTCCTAGGCAAATGGCTATTTTATTAAGTTCTTTATGGCAATCTAGGTCAGTTATAAAATCAAATAGTTTAATAAAATTCCCGTTAGGTATCGAGTGGAAATCATTATTATAAAAATTAATTAAGTAAAAAGAGATGCCCCTTTTATATAATACTACTTGGAAATTGTTGCTTTTAGAGCATAGGGCCTGAATACTTCCACCTGCGGCTGAATTTATCCAAATTGATAGGCCCCGTGAGGGTCGGCCAAACTTGGGAATGGGAACTACAATATTATAGTATTCAAACCCGTCAATATATAATTCTTGAGTTGCCCATGTCTCTTGGAACATAACTATATCCTGCTGTCTTACAAATTCTACACAGTCTGGGTCCCTCAACCTAGACTGGAGGCCTGCCAAGTTCCAACTCAAGATGCTCAAATCTGTGTAAACCAAGACCTTAGCTGGCACTTGTAAATCATCGGTCTCAGTCACATGTGGAGGGAGCACAAGCTCACAGGGAGTGTCTATGAGTTCAAAAGGGGGTGATAGTCAGTTCTGGGTATCTAGATCGGATAGGGCTAGAAAACTATTTTGTAAGATAGGGGATACACGTTCGTTTGCAGAGGGCCCAAAGATTGGTTTATAAAAATAACCCAGCAGGAGGGAGCAAATGTTAGTGCTGTAGTTAGATGTTGACTCACAGGCTCTCAATAAAGATCACACCATGAGTGGCTTATGAAAATGAATCACAATGCAATCTCCATCTATGTTCTTGGGGTACGTGCCAACCGACCCGACTCAGCAAACCATAATGATCTCGTTCATATCTGACGTGTGGAACCTCCTATTCTTTGTTAACCAGTCTACTCATTTGTTACGTAGGTCGACCCAGGACTCCCTCTGATTCCTCTTAAGGGTTGGAACACCAGCCAGCACTACCACATATGAGCAGGTGGCCGGTGGCAGGCTCAAGAGACATCTGAATGAGGCCTTTTATGATTTTTACTTAGGGTGTCTATTGTGCTCCTACTGAGATTGCCTTGCACTATTCCAGAAAGTATGTGGTCGGGGTGGTTAGTGCACTTTCGGTTGGGGTCGGGGGGTAAGGTTCTGATGGGGTCATTTCTATCTAAAGACCCTCTATTTAGATTAGGGTTTGGTGCTACATTGTCCCTAGGTGGGGAACAATCCTTAACTTATCTGCATGTTGGGCACGTGCTATTGCCGGAAGAACTAACAAGTGAGGGGGTAGCAGAGGCAGGAGCAATAGCGATGGTAGTTGGAATTTGGCTGATGCTAGCAGTGGTACCAGTCCCCAGGACAATTGTGGGTTGAACTGACATCGTAGATAAGCCAAGCTTCCTCATAGCTGTGTCTAGATGGAAGGAGATGAATTTCGAATCTAGCAGGTCATCGATTTGCTTGAACACATTATCAATAACAAAATTAGCAATAGTGTCCCCAACCCCCCAACATTCCAGTTGTGCCTCAGTTTGTGTACTAATGAAGTGAATTGTCAATAAAGTTTTCCCCTTTGGGTGAACTTATAAACTAACCGCAGTTTAGACAAAACACATACACATTCAATTCAATACCACACTTTAGGAGCAGCAAATGATATACATGATACAGGCATACAAAAAATGTACATTTTATTTTGGTATATTAAAAAATTGTTAAGAACAGTCATAAAAATACACAAATAAATTAATCACAACTGAATGGGACAATACACAAGGAAAATAATTCCAATTAAAAGAGGGGGAAGTACACTAGTATGAACACCATACTAAATCACACTCCAGGTTGTACATAAGTATCTAATTGGAGGAGTTTCTTTGTTCAATAACTTAGCGTTCCTCCGCCCGACATTGCATCGATGCGTTTCGTATGGCGTGACTTATTTACAACGTGACGCATCTAGGCAGATGCGTCACGTTGTAAAGCCCTGCGCCACATGAAACCTGCGTCAGGTTTCATGTGGGCGTTCTATCGCAGGGTGGGCGTTCCCTCGCAGGAAAGCCCCGTAAAAACTGACGCAGTGAAATCTACAAGATTTTACTGAGTCAGTTTTACAACGCTGCTGCGTCAAATCCTTACGCCTGCTTGAAGCAGATATAAAGAGTGAGGCGCCGCGTTGAGTATGGGTGGCCCCTGTGTCTTGCAGGAGTTACGTCGCGCTTGTGACGCGACTCCAGCAATGCGCTGCCCGTACACCACAAGATGCGTCACGCATCTGCCCTTCCTTGCACCATCATGCGCCACATTGTAAATGCGGCGCATCTGTGGTGGCGCATGGAGGGGATTGCGTGACGCATCTGTTCTGGCGCATCCCTGCTGATTTGCAGAGATGCGCCAGAACTTGTAAATATGCCCCTAAGGATATGAAATGTGTTCCAGGATGAAAAAAAGTGAGGGGTAAGCACTAGAAATATAAACAAATGCATAAATTGCTATAGTTAATCCTTCCCAGAAAGTATGAAGAAGGAGATGAGGCTGGGGGTGTGCAGCCATACAACCTTGAGAATGCGATTGCCCTATTAGGCTATATGATGAAAAGTGTTCTGCATCTGTTAAACATGCTGATATTTGGATAATTGCAGAATCACAGTTTCCACCTACATTTTATTTTCTAAGTAAGCTATATGAGAGTTTTGACTTTGCAAACTCAGCTCCCTCTTCAGCATGTCTAGGGATGGGGAAACATCCAGAACTACGAGGCCTGAGCCACTCGTTCTGGAAGCCTACAAGCATAACCACGCTTGCCTGAACAACACATTTGCCTAAACCACGCATATGCATGGTTAAGGCAAATGCGCTCTAGTGTTCGGATTGCGGAGACTCTAATCAGGAGCGTTGGAAAGGGAAGCGGACACAGACAGGTAAGTGGGTCTAGGGCAGGTCTGATGGTTGCTTTCGGGGGGGGCGGGCAGAGTTGGTGGCAAGTTTTGAGGACTCGGGTCTTTTGGGGGGGGCAGGGTACTTTTAAGGAGGGGGCAGGTTTTTAGGGCTCAGGGAAAGAGGAGGGGGTTGGGTTAGCTTTAAGGGCTGGGTTTGGGGGTGTATGTAAGAAATGGGCCGTTTTAAGGGCCAGGGTGGGGGGCAGGTAGGTTTTTTTTAATTTAGGGCTCAATGCGGGGCACAGGTAGGGGGCTTGTAATTTAGGGCTTAGGGTGGGAACTGGTAGGAAGGTTGCAATTTAGGGCTTATTGAGGTGTTTGGGGGAGGGGCGTTTGTAATTTGGGGCTTGGGTTGGGGGGGTCAGAGTAGTGGTGAACATAGCCATGGATGTCAAGCTGAAGACAATCAAGAGGGCTAAGTCCTTGGTTTAGACCCTGAGGATTCCAAGTCTAAGTCTAAGGATAACGAAACCTATACACCCAGTCTAATGCTCAGTCTCGTTCTGTACCTAGCCATATCCTCACCATAAAACATACCAGATTCATAGCAGCAAGTGCACTACTCTTCACCAATCACATATTAGAATTACAGGAAAAGCACTACTCCACTTAACCAAACACCGATCCTACTCATACCAAGTGCACTACTCCTTTTAGCCAAACATATATCATACTCATAGCTTCACAAAACACATTACAAGTGCAGAATAACGATTGCCCTGCTTACCCAAACATATATCACACTCATAGCAAGTACACTATTCCTCTTAACCAAACATATATCACACTCATTGCTTAACTAAACAAGTCACAAGTGCAGAATAATGACTACCCCGCTTACCCAAACATATACCACACTTATAGCAGGTACACTATTTTTCTTCACCAAACACCGTTACAGTTGCAGAAAAATGACAACCCCGCTCACCCAAACATATATAACATTCATAGCAAGTGCACTACTCTTCTTCACCAAACAATGTTACAGTGCAGAAAAATGATGACACCACTTACCCAAACATATATCAAACTCATAGCAAGTACACTATTCCTCTTATCCAAACATATACCACACTCATTGCTTAACTAAACAAGTCACAAGTGCAGAATAATGACTACCCTTCTTACCCAAACATATACCACACTTATAGCAGGTACACTATTCCTCTTAACCAAACACGTCTCCCAATCCTAAGAAGTACTCTACTCCTTTTTGCCAAACACATATTACAATTACAGAAAAAGCAGTATCCACACTTATCCAAAAACATATCACACTCATAGCACGTGCAGTATTCCACTTAACCAAAACGCATTCATATCAACTGCAAGGGCGGGGCTAGAATTCATACAGCAGAGTGGGAGCCACCAAAGCTGATGGTTGTGATAGGCCCACCAAACGCCAACTGAGGTTGTTTTTCACTACCTAACAGGTCCTAAAGAGGTCAGTGTTCCTTGATAGCCTCATGAGTCATGACTATACCTTGCTATCCCACTGATGAGTACTCTACTTATTAGAAACATACCACCATCATTGGAGGGCACTACTCCTCTTCAACAAACACATATCAAATACATAGCCGGACCATTGCTCCCTTCACCCAATACATCACAACCATTGTAAGAGCTCTTATTTCATCAAATAATTATCACTATCATAGCAAGTCCTTTGCTCCACATCACCAAACATACAACACAGCCATAGCAAGAGCATTCCTCCTTTTCACCAAACTCACAGCACACTCCAATCAAGTGCATTACACCCATTATGTACATTTTAGTTGTATTTATTGCATTTGTAGTTATTAATTGAGATGGCACCCTTCTTACATAAGGGGTGCATATGGTTACTACAGCTATCCTAGGTTGCATTAGCACTCGTGCATATTATAAATCTGCTAGCCCAGGCTATTTACTTGTTGTACAATTTTGTGTAACTTATGGTTATTTTAGATAAACATAATGATAAAAAGTATTTGTTTGCAAAAACTAAATAGTAGCAGTATTCCCAAGTGTCTACAGCATATGCATATTTGCGCCTTATAGGTCATGTGTTCTAATGGGTAACATGAAGTTCAGAGTTGGCAATTTTCAAGATGGTGGAGGTGAGGCTTTAGAATTTGCAGTAAGGTGGAGGAGGTTGCCTCCAGAAAGGTAAGGGGGCGGCATTCCATGACAGGCGCCAGCATTTGGAAGGGTCACAATCACAGCAAATCAACTATACCATGTCATTAAAAACTTATCACATCCAAACCATGTGAAATATCTCCGTTTAGGAAGCAATCACATCAAGTGCCCTCTTTGTCTTTACTAGTCTCACACATATAGCAAGTGTAGTAATCCACAAACACTTACCACATTTCACGAAACACATCACAGTCCTAGCACATGCTCTATTAAACTTATATAACATTGATACTATGTGCAATACCCTTCTAAAGGAAACAGACACCCATAGCAAGTGTCATATAGGTCTGTACTACTATCATAGCCATATCAAGTGTACCACCAGTCTTCACTAAACACATCTCACAATCTAGGAAACTCATAACAAATTAGAAAGTGCATTGCTTGTTCATTTGGTATCATTGTTATAGCATGTGCACTAACCCTCTTCACCCAACGTGTAACATCAATTGCATGGACACAACATCCCTTTAGGACATCATTGCACTCGTAGCCAGTTCTCTACTGATCATCACCTCTCACATACAGGGCTCACCGCATGAACAGAATCCCTCCTAAAATCATAGCAAACACATTATCTATAGTCTCACACGCAGTTTAGGCAAACATTGCACAAAGCATGGTAAGAAGTTCAAAAGATCCATAGTTTTCACAATTAAAAATGTCATATTTTGGTGGTTTAGCCAAAATTCATGGGCCCGATTACAAAAAGTAATCTTAGACAAAATCCTAACTTTACGACTTTCGGTATTCACATAAGGCATTTAGGAGTGGTAATGTTAGGAATCCTAGATTAGTTTAGTGAATCGCGCCCCATGTTGTTAAATACCAGGGGGCAGATTTACAAGCCTCTTGCACCACTTTTGCGTCACTTTTTCCATGTTAAAAGTGATGCAAAAGTGGCACAAGGAGCTTGTAAATCTGCCCCCAGGTGCATTGCAGTTGCTCGGGCATTTTATTGTTCGAAAATTAACAATTTAGATGTGATGCAAACATTTCCAAACATCGGTTTCTATCCTTTTACTTCATCTGCAAAAAATGAAATTAAAAATCTATTTTATTTCCCCGCAGAGAAATAACATACATCTTTACCATTGTTTTAGAAAGCATTTCAAGCCAAAGAGTAATGATTTGTATGCCATTAAAGAGCACGCGTTTTTAGTTTAAAATTCTAAGATTTGGACAACCCAGAAGCACTTTATTTCTGACATATCGGAAGATGTGACTCGCTTGGCCTTTACACTTAAATGACTCCCAAGAGAAAACATTACATTAACAAAATAAACTCTGATAAGCTCTGTTTCCAACCCATCAATCCTCAGGCCCTCGCTAAGAAGCAGGCTCTCCGTTACACTGCTTGAAATCTGATAAGGCGAATTGGTCTAAGAGCACACACTTGTTTTACTCCGTCTGGAATGGCACTGTTTATATACATCTTGCAAAATAGGATGAATGTGTTTGATTAGGCCTGGCAGATGGCCGTCAGAATTTCACTCAGATAGTAAAATAAATGCTTTTGTGATTCATTCATGGCAGACAATGTATCAGTTCCCTTCAGAGTCCATGTGCCAAAATGTTATATTCAGTGACTTTGACATACATTGTCTGTTGTTACACCTGTCTGTAAAAATCATGATGTCATTGTGTTCATCAATCATTCGCAGGCTGGCAAAGCATCTGTCAAGCTTGGCAGATGGTACATGCTGGTCGTTCTGTACCTTTGCTTTTAAATGTGGTGTTTCCCTACACACACATTGGTGTCAGTTGTTTACTGCACAGCACAAGAAGTGGCCACCCTTTATCACTCACAGCAGGAGGGAAACATAGGGGCATATTACCAACAAGTTGCGATATTTATCGCTAAATAGGCTTAGCGAAGTTTTTTTTATCGCTGAGCATCGCCGGAATTTATCACTGAGATAACGTGCGATTAGCAACGTTTATCTCCAAAGCGATACATTTTCCGGCGATAGCGACGAAATGCGTGAATATAGATGAGAATACAGCGATATTCACGCATTAGCGACGAAAAGCTCTTAGCCATGTTCTCCACCTCCCATTGGAAAACATGGCTAAGAACTGGTCTGGGCAGGTGTTAGTATTTGGAGATATTCGCGCTTAGCGGAAATATTTCCATCGCTACGCCTGCCTTGCTAATAGGTGATAGCGATGTTAGCGACTGTTTTCAGTTGCTAACAGTTTGGGTACGCCCACTGCATGTCATTAGCGATAAATATCGCTAACATGCAAAGCGGGCCCCAAACCGCTCGCTATCACCTAAAAGCTGTCGCTAACTGCTGGTAGCGACAGCTTGCTATAGGGCGATAGAATTATTGCCGCCTAGCGGCCGGCCGCTAAAGTGGCGAAAATTCCCTATTGCCACCCTTGATAATATGCCCCATGCTTCTTTGATTGCCTAATTCTGGAAATGCCCTAACTGTGCCACAAATGTAAATATAAAATACACCTAACAGTAATGTGTGGCACATTCAAGCGGCATAGGCAGATTTTTGTGCCAGAGTGAGCCAAATGCTTTTTGGGGATGCACCACGGCCAGTCACGGTTATTGACATTTCAAAACAGGTGTGAAGTAAAAGGCCGAGGTGAACAAAGGTGGCTCGACAAGTCTGACAGTGATGTGGCATTAATACCCAGTAACAATTGCAGTCAAGGAGAAAAGGAATCAGGTAATAGTTCTTCCAGTAGAGCTGTGAGCATAACCTTCGCCTCATAAATTTGCAAAAAAGCACTAGGTTCTGAAGGGGAGCTGGGGGTGAGGGTTTCGTACCACTAATAGTGAGCATAATTCACACTTCCTACATTTGCAACAAAGCCATAGGTTATGAAGGTGCACTCATTATAGAATCCAATGCCCTTTATTGTCTGCTGAACAAGTCTGACATTCAACAATTGTGTTTAGAGTTTGCTCACCCAACTGAAACATTGAAGAACTGTAGGACAACGGTGATTTTCTCACCACAAGTTCACTGGAAATTGCCGAAAATGGCATGTGCATTAGATGCAGTCCAAAAACCTGGATATGAGATTTCATGTGGCCAATTAGTTTTTAAATTGTAAATAACACCTTGTTTCATTACTAAATTCCATTTCCTTCTATTTTTCTATCCTGCATCTTCTCAGTCATGTGTTGTGATGGCAATCGACTTGTAAGGGCAGAGGGGAGAAATTCACTGTGATACCGAACTCACAATCTCCGGCTGTATACAGCTCCGCTAGACAGATCTATGGGGCATATTAGCAACTGCCAGCGATAATTATCGCTGGCCGTGCTTAGCGATAATTAGATTATCGCAGGCTATCTCTCCTTTTTATCGCCCTGGTAGCGCGGAATTCACAACGCGTTACTCCAGGGCGATAAAAATTCCAGAGATAGCGAGGTTATCTCCCTTTTGCAGGGAACATCGCTGGTTTTCCAGCGATGTTCCCTGCAAAAGGGCGATAACGTTGCTGATACGACCCACAGGGTCGTATCAGCACAATCCACCCCCTTTGTTAGGGGTAGCTAAGTCAAGAATTTAGCAGACATTAGTTTTTGGAGAAAACAGCAGTTTTCTCCAAAAACTTACGGCTGTTAAAATGCTAGGGCATCTTTGCTGATAGCGCGAAGCCGCGCTATTGATGTCCTGACATGTAGTGTATGTCAGGAACGCCCATTTTGCATCTCATTAGAGATGCAAAGGTAGGCATAGTGCAAAAGGGTGCTAACATGCGATTATTCATGTTAGCACCCTCTTGAAAATAGGGCGATATTTTTATCTCCACTTTTTAAGCCAAAAGGAGATAAAGCCCCTGTACATATGCCCCTTGGAGTCCTATTACAGAGCTATGGCTACAAATCAGAGGCTCCTGGTCCAAGCAGCCGCAGTCATGCATAATGTCATTAAGGCCTGGTCAAAATACTTGATAACATTCACCACTAATCATAAAATAAAAGGGATACCATGAAGGGAAAAAAGTCAGCAGTATAAGCCCCAGAACTTAGCGTGATGTGCAAATATCTGTCCTTAAGCATTACTTTAGAAAATATACTCATCTTGCTCTAAATTTTTATTTGGAATATAGAAACCAAAATATCAGCATACCACTTCAATAATGACATTATTTTGTCTTGAAATAATGACTTCATCATTTATTTATTTACTTATTCATTTAATTTTTATTACATTTTTATTAACTACACTTTTGATGCCAAAAAATGTAAAATGGCAGTTTCTGACACATGAACAGTTTCTGCCTTGGATGCAGATCGATTACTACACATGAAATGAATTTCAGTTACATGCAAATATTTCTACTACTTTTATACAACTAATGGGAATGGGTATCACCACACAATGAATGCCCACTATATGCCAAGTATTACCACCACTATACCAGAGGGAGCATTCTGTGGAGACTGGTCAACATGATGGCACATCCTATGGATGTCCACAATATGAAAATAATCATCACTATTATACCATGGCCACCATTATATCAGGGGTGGGCACCCAAAATTACACAATATATAAGAAACTATCACCATTATACCAAGACAAGCATTATGCCAAGGGTGGGCACCATCAAGTAATGGATCACCAAATATTCCTATGAATTACCACAGTAATTCCATGACCAGCTGTATACCAATAGTGGGCATAATAATGAGAAAGTTCCTTCAATATTCCAAGACTGTCAATTATTATGCAGGTGCTGCAGCAAAAAATGATGGACGGAAAACTAATGAATCAAACATTCACCCCAGCCGAGAGATCTGCGTTAAATCCTTTGTTCTTTTACTCCCAGCCATATGCAGATCAGTCTTGATCCAGCTCCTCATGGGAACAGTCCAGCCCGAACTGCCAAGCTGGGTCCACCCCTCATCAGCTAGGCTAGCTTGAATCCGACGGCACAGTGAGCAAGCTCTCGCTTGCTGAAATCAGAGAGTTTGTTATGGCTTGGTGGTAGCAAGCCACAACAAACTGCAATGTCCCTGGGGTGGCCTCCCCGGGACATTGCTGGAGCCAGCCCTAGGGGGTGGCAGTCCCAAGCCATCTAGGGCTCCTGGACGAGCAGCCAAGTGGCATCCCTGCTTTGATCAAATTTGCCCCAGGAAGCTGTTGTTTCCCAGGGCTGGGGGTTCGCAACGGACCCCCTTAATTATTGCATTTGTGTCCTGGGAGGTGGTGGTCCCCTGTGCTGCCGGGGAGGCCGTAGAGCCTCTTCGCCTTTGCTTTTTTTAATAAAGTATTTGCCCTGGGGAGGTGGCGCTCCCCTGCATTACTTACAAAAAATATAGTGTGCCCCCCACATAATTCTAATTAGCCTGGGGAGTTGGCTGTCCACAGGGCAGAGGGGGTCTGTGAGCCCCCCCCCCCCACATAATTGGAATTAGCCCAGGGGAGGAGGTGCCCGCATTCAGAATAAAAAGGTTCCCAGGGAGCTGACTATCCCCAGGTCTTTTATAAGCCCAAGGACGGGGCCCCATGCGCCCCCTCCTATATGCACCATATGCCCCAGGGACCTGGCCCACCATTCTAGAGCAAGCTCGGGAGCCCACGCTTGCTGTTTGAAAACTTTTGCTGCGTATTCAAGGATCCACCCGCTGGTCCGCAGCAAACACATATGCTTTTTTTCCCTGGCGGAACTTCTGAGGGACCCCCCCAACATATCTGAGGGGTAAGGGTATTCCTACCCAGCCCCCTTTCTTTACTTTTAACTTTTTTTCAGGGACTCAGCTTCAAGTCAAGTCGCAAAATGGCTGCCAACACTTCCTGGTTGAAGTGTTGACAGCCAATCATATTTTAGTAGGATTTTATATTTTTTTGTGTTAGATATCTGAAAAACTATTAAACAGATTTACACCAAATCACAAAAAGCAAGTTTCTGGACCAACATCTAGCTATCTGCCAAATTTGTTGCAATTGCGTTCAGCAGTTTGGGCTGTAGTCGTGTTAAAAAACAGAATAATCCTCATTAACTTAACATGGGGGGAACAAGTTTTGGGCCCCACCATTTTTCTCGACCTCTGCTTGATGGATCACCCCGAAACTTTCAACACAGCAGCTGAACCAACGAGAGAAAGTTTTGTGTACATGTTGTGGAGATTCGTGAAGCGGCGTCATAGTTATTGGCAAAACAAAAAATGCTTTTCCTATGGAAACTTTGGTCCGAAATATAAATACCTACTGGCTACATATAGATATTTCTGTTGAAATGACCTGTGATGTAATAATGCCTCATGAAAAGTAAGACATAGAACATTTTAAAAAAGGTAAGCATAATTTATCTAGCCCTGTCATCTCAACGCCAAGCAGGTTGAGGAAGATCTCCTTAATGTCGATGATCTCAGCCCAGTGGTGAATTACCTGCTGCTGGGTACGAAAGAGCCCGGTGTGGCTTGGAATGGCCTTTCAGCACTCTCTCCCACCACAGCTTTGTGTCTGCCGGGCTGTAACCTTTGCTGGCTTTGCTCCTACCTTCAGACTGAAGAGTAGATGGTGCTGAGCATATAAAAAGAGACCACTGCAAGCTCCAACTCATTAGAAGTGTATTGGGGCATCACCGCGTGTGCCGCCATTGACCACACGGGGTCCAGAGGGCACAGTGGTGCCTCTTGCCTTAGCTATTGCTGGGATAAGGAATACATAAATTAAAAGTGCAGAGACATATAATAACAGACACACTGGACAAAAAATGATAAAGAAGAGCACAGGGGCAGTAAAATGGAAACAAAATGTGAAAATAAAGTTGAAAAAATAGGTTATCTGGACAAAAATGGGGTGGATGGGTCTACGAAAAAGGGAAATGTGACATAAATAGTCCGGAGGACTGCAGAGTATACAAAATGGCCTTGTGCCTGCATAGCACAGCTTGCCATTTCACACTATATTTTATTCAAAGTGCATCTCCGGTGTAATTTTTATTTTGAGATGCCAGAGAGACATTATGCAAACGTTGGTAATTTTGTGTAATTGTTTTAAATTTTACATAATTTCTGAACTTATAATTAAAAGCAGCAGTGTAATGGCATACGTTCGGGATTTACATGTAACAAGTAACATGTAACAAGCAGAACATGAAATTCCAGAATTTACATTAATTACGTCAGGTCTGATTGAGAAATATAGTGATTGACTGTTAACTTTGTTTGTCAATAAACCTTTTGACGATTTCAATTAAAACATATTATTCATCGTCAACTTTGCCATTATCAATAAAACATTTAAATCCAATAAAATTTGTGCATGAGTTTTTTTAACTTTGAACATGCTAAAAGTTCAGCCTTACAACCTGCCAACAGGGGTTCCCGCACCCTAGAGACTAGGGGCAAAAGCAAAAATCCAAACTTGAGGAAAGCTTGAAACACATTGAAAATTCTCCTGGGGTCATTAATTTAAACCTCTGGGTCACTTGGGTGACTTTCAATAAAACATTGTTAGGGCTCCTGATGGGACTGCTGAACTCCTGACAGCCCCCCACTCATCTACTTTACGTTGGAGGTGCTCTGCCTTCCTGGGACACCACAAGGAATATTATGCACATTTTCCAGTCTTACTTGCAAGGGCTTATGTGGTGCCTCAGACCCAGCTGATCAGACATGGGGGCTTATGGGGCAACTCCCTGCCCTCTGGCTATGATCTTTTTCCTTCTTTTATTTTTAAAAACGTGTAGCCCTACTTTGTCTTTGTGGTTTTTAAAGGGTGAGTGCCCCTGACCCTCCATTGGGGCACCCAGCACATGCTGGATCGCATGCTGGATTTTGTGTCTATGTAGGGAGACCATTTCTAAACGGCCTGGCCACTCACACCCTACAACAGCTTATCTGTGCTGGTGTGAAACCAGCATCCTCTCTTCCTTGTCTGTGCTCCTTCACTGTTGGTGGTAAACTCAAGGATGCCTCTCCTCTCCCACCTGGGGCCAGCACAGACAGGGATCAGTGTGCTGGGTGTCACCCTAATCACCCCAAAAAGGGCATGGGCAGTGGTGGTGGGCACTCAGCAGTGCTCCTAGGGGTGAGACCCTTCCACGTCGCCTTCTGACTTTCAAGCATGGCAGTGCTCATTTTTGGTGCTCCCTATTTTTCTCCACATAGGCCTATCTGAGTCCATACGAAAGGGGTGCCCCTTTGGACCATCTTTAATTCCTGATGCCATGTTTCCTTGCTTCAGTTCCTGGGAAGATGAGAATGGCCTGGGACATTTACTGGACGATGGGGGAGGACACCATGTACACCTCATCCTGGTCTGTCTCATTAGGGAAATAAGATTCTTACTGTGTTTTGGCCCCTGTTGGGTTCATGGGGTCTGTTCCGGTGAATTGCTCCTTGTCACAAGCTGATAAGGATGAGGACTGTCTATTTTTTGGCCTTCTGGCCGCTAAATTTTCATTAATCATTGTGAAACTGACTTTATACTTTACTACCTTCTTGTTTAGGACCTGCCTTCTGTCTTGATGCCTGGTACTTCTCCTGGGCCTGGCGTGTTCCTCAAAAGCAACCCGAGGCCCTAAGGCTGAGTGCCCTCACTCTCTGCACCTTCCAGGTTTCATAGCCTCCTTTGGCCACTTGCAGCGCACATGGTTCAGCGAAATTCATGGTCCCATTCAGTTTGGAGGTCCCACTCCTGAAGGATCAGTCCACCAAAGATATAGGGAAGACCTACAGGGTCATGCCCAGAAGTAATGTCCATTTTCTGTCCACCAGAGGGTGTAGTGGCCATACAACACGGACTTGAGAGAAATAAATCCTAGTCCCTGGTCCCTACTGAAAACAGACGTTCTTGAGTCCATCCTAGCAGTAGGGGTCAGGCGTCTTATCTCATTCCAGCTGGGCATTACTCCGTCTTTGCTTACCACAGTCCTGGCCTGTTGTGCAGGGGGCTTTATGTGAAGGGGGAACCTTCTAGAAGGCAGGCTCCTCGGCATGATCCTACGGGGCCACATCATCACTCCACCCCTACCTGCACAGCACTTTGTGACACTTCAACATGGTGACTTTAGGTGGTGTATTGAAAGACGTCTCTGTGAGCCTTGAACCATGCCACTAACTACCACACTTGCTTGGTACCTTCCCTTTAAAAATTCAACAGGGAGCCCTTTCATTGTTTAGCTCCAGGTGTCTGGTTGTCCTTCTTTGTTTCTTTGGGACCAAGCCTTCCCAAGCCAAGTGCAACAAGAAAGGTAATGCAATATGCAGATTCTATCCCCACACTTCTTTCCCAAACACTGCCTAATAGCTCTATTATGTGGGGAGACCTTTGACCCTCCAGCAGAATAATTAGCTTGGACAAGCAAGGGTAACAAATGCCTATAATCTAGAGTCTGATAAAAATGATACTTCTTGAAGTACCACAAGGAGAGTAGATATGTGGAAATTAATGTCAATTCTGCATTTGAGATTGTGATGTACCATAATATTGATGCATCCGCTAAATCGACAGGCCTAAGGTGAAATTGTAATTTGATGTACATACATTTAAACCAGTGTTTATAATACAGTGAAGTACACAGGGCCCGATTCACAGAACTAACTTAAGACAAAATCCTAAACTTACTACTTTTGGTATTCACAAAAGTTAGGGCCCGATTCACAGAACTAACTTAAGACAAAATCCTAAACTTACTACCATTTACGTATTCACAGAAGGCACTTACTCATTTTGGTATTCACAGAAGACACTTACTCATTTCGGTATTCACAGAAGTTAGGACTCCTAACTTTAGGACTCCTAAATGCATTCTGTGAATACCGTAAGTCTTAAAATTAGGATTTTTCTCAATTTAGTAGTAGTAAAGTTAGGACTCCTAACTTTAGGACTCCTAAATGCATTCTGTGAATACTGTAAGTCTTAAAATTAGTGTTTTTCTCAATTTAATAGTAGTAAAGTAAGGACTCCTAACTTTAGGACTCCTAAATGCCTTCTGTGAATACCGAAAGTCTTAAAATTAGGATTTTTCTCAATTTAATAGTAGTAAAGTTAGGACTCCTAACTTTAGGACTCCTAAATGCCTTCTAGCTCAGGCCTACTGTATTCAACATTGGTTTTCCCATAAGACAAAAGTGGAATACAATTACTCTTTCCTCTGGGGAACACACAGCTTTGATTCAATCAAAAGCTTGCAAAGTGAAAGATCATCATCTGGGCAAAGTCTAAGCCCATCTTTTAGTACTGATTGTTAAATCTTTTTTCCTGCTGGTCGCTTGACAACTGTGCTGCCAAGTCAAATGTAAAATGACAATGTGTGGCTATTTAGAGCTTGGCGGTCAGGGAACTAAGTCACAAATGTGGTGGAGTACGCTGTCTGCCAAACTGACGGTCGCTATTTAGAATCAGACAGACTGTCACGTTTCGCTGGGCACAATGTAAATACGCTGGCGCAATTTACGTAATTTCAGCGTTTTCAAGTTCTGCTTGTTACGTGAAAAACCTGAAATTATGCCATTACACTGCTGATTTAATTACCTGTTTGGAAATTATGTGCTGCCGTCTCTTAGTCTGACGTATTTATTGTGAAAAGCAAAGCATATGGTAAAGTCATTAAGGGGGAATATTATCAAGTTGCATAAACACCATGAGAAGGTGGGTTGAAGAATAGATGAAAGAGTGCAAGGATGAGTGAGAAAGCCATGTATGGTGAATTCTTGAGTGCCTAAGCTCACCAGTGACTGAAGAGGCTCTTTCAGTTATAAGCCAGACCTATTGGAATTGCCAATGCTTGTTTCACTTTTCATCTCGTTCCCCGTATCATAAAACAGTTTTCCTTAGACTTTCATGTTAACCATTACTAACTTGGACTTAGATTTTAAATGGTTAAAGCTATTTTATCTAGATTTCCCTTGATCAGTTTTCTTTGTTTTGTGCGAGATAGTTTTTTAGTTTATGAACTTGTTTTGACCATACATTCAGTACTCATTTGAATGTAATAATTATTCGAATTGATGAAATATGCGTTCCCGGCAACAACATCAGTCAGTTTTAAGCTTGGCCCATGTTACTCTAGTTTGAGACATTGATACTTCAAGAGGTCTTTTGTTTGCCTTGTGGAATCCCCCTGACAGGTAGCTTTCAGTGATTAACTACAACACATATTGACATATGTTGCCACTCTGCTCCTTAAATACCCCAGGAGGTGAGTAATTGACAACGGACACTTTTATCAAAAGAATTGAGAAGTACCCCACCTAAAGGGTAGCGTTCTTGGCTTTTACTTCAGTGACTGTCAGTCTACTTTCTATCAGGTCGTATAAAATGTATGTATGTTTTACCGCTAGAACCAATTAAGAACTGTGCACAAATTGCATTCCAAGGTGTGTTTGTACAAGAGGTTACCACCGGCTTCTAGACGGCTTTAGTTGCCCTATGAAGGGGACAACATACACAAAATCAGGACATAATCTACTTTTTCCATTTCTTTGCAAAAATGTCTAAATGAGGCGAAATACCATCAAAAGCTCAAACGTGTTTTTGTACCTGCCTTTTATTCTTGAATATAAAACTGGACCTCATGTAACTGTATGGGGTCCAGAAGTAAGAATGTATATTTTCTTCCGTCCCGATGCGTGATTTACTCGACTACTACTGACCTGTGTAAAATCATTGTGACTGTTAAACCAGCCGTTCAATTGGTCTGGCATCATTCTCAGGTTAGACTGATCCCTGTGATCAATCCATTCATTGGCTCTTACTAAGGGTTGCTGTTTCATGCCTATCTCCTCCCATTGTTTTCCATCATATTTATTTATTTATTTTATAGTGTTATAGAGCGCAAACCAGACCCGTTAGGGTATCAAAGCGCTTTACAGGCTTGAAGGGGAGGAATACAAATCGTGTTTTTTTCTGTAACCAAGGCCCATCAAATTTGGAAGCAATTCCGAACGTTGGATGGGCCTCACAAATCCAGTAACTTAGAGTTCAAACTACCCTTAATGTTCACCGATTTGATTATATATCATGTCATACATTAAGTAGAACTAAATGTGACCCAAATTGAAATGTTTTCACTGGTGAGACGCCTACACCTTGTAGTAGGCTGCCCACTCCTACAACCTACCTTGATAAAAACCCAATAACCAATAAAAGGGGTAGGTTTTAAGCACACTTTGATGGGAAGGTTTAAGGGTCCAGCCCAAAAAAATAGCAAATTTGATGGCTTGTTTCAGTTTCAATTACACAGAGATGTGTATTGGATAGAGATACTTCTAGGACCATATTTTTCTATTTAAGTACCTCTCAAATGGCTTTCTTTAATTAATAACCATTACATTGAAGTCAGTGCCATTTGCTCCAGCATCTGCACTCTTTACACCAATATCATTTAATCAGTGCCCACTTCTATAACACGAGATTAAACCTGAATCCCTGCCATGCAGTTCTGGAAGGGCTCATATCATCAAGAACTGCCTCCTCCATTTTGATTAAACACATTTCAATTCAGTATTAGCATTTTGGTTGGAACACTTAATGCCTTAACATATTAATTCTGACAGCCAGCGGCAAAACAGAGCCCGGGAGACTAGAAGCACTTTATTATTGTAAAATACTTACAGCAGGTTCGTCGTGATGGTTTGTCACAACACAATAGGACGCCCTGTCACAGGGGATAGACTAATGTTGGTTCAATAGGCGATGAGTCCAAGAAGGGGGATAACATGACAAGCCGCGAGATGCCCCAAACCTTGAAAAGCTGCCAAGATGGAATGTAGCAAAGAAAGCCAGGGAGGACCAGATGAAAGCTGGAGGCAGCCGCCTGCTCTTTCCAAACAGCATGTTTTTCTTAGCGAGCCTGATAGACGTGCCATGACTGAGCAGCTAATAGTAAGGTTAATTAAAAACAAGAGCTCGTTTCACCATATGCCTTATTGACCAAAAATATTATCTTCTCAGAAGCTTACTGCAAGAGCTTTTCAAGCTTGATTGCGCATTATTCAATGCTATTTTTATAACCTCTGGTGCATGTTCGGTAATGCAATGTGGATACTAGAATGTTTAATACGTGTATTTGAAAGCATCTATTCTTTACTGACAGCAAAGGAAAGTGTGAGTTTGTTTTGATTGCTGCATAATGAAGGCTTTGTGAGGCGGTGGCATCAGGGTTAAATAACTATAGCTTTTTTTCAGAGCTTGGAGAAAAGATGTCATCATTTGGACATGATTTTGCCCTAGCATGTTTAGATGGTTCCATGCTTCGAATTCTGGCATCAGATGACCTCCATGGCAAACAAGCATTGGCAAAGGCAATACGTTTCAACTTGGCGATTGGTGAAATGGCTATATTTCTCCATTTTATATCACACACATATTTTCACAAAGAAGAATAACACAAAAACAGGCCCCTACATAAAATGTAGCACCCGTATACATACAATACCAATTTTAAATAACAAATAAGCATCATATATAGTTTTAACTGCACAAGGTAGGTCCTCCCTTGAAAGCAGGTGTGCTTAGAACAGGTGTAATGAATCTTTCTAGTTACAACATACACCCCAGGAAATTCGGATTCCTACTGACACAGAGAAAATATACTGTAACCTGAACATATACTTTGAATCTTTGAACACAAAGAAGACAAAAAAGGAAAAAGGTTGAAAAATAAAGGCGAAACTGCATTGACAAAGTATTTGTTCACTAGTCATGTGATCAGAAAAAAGAACCAATGGCTGAAGTAGACTGACCATTTGCCTCATGCTGTATGCTGTAGTAGGTGAAAGCAGAACATGAATAGCAGCTGAGCAAACCAATGCATTAATAACAAAATCCCTCTATGTATGTAAACATGTATATCCTTTATTTATGAATAATTTTGATTTCATGATATTGTCGAGAGAGCTGAAACTGTGTAAAGAACAGAACTTTAAACTGGGAGTAAATTGTTAGGTGAGGTGACAGGTAGCATCTCCCATCCCAATTTTACCAAACCAAATAGTAACGTGGAAGATAGTAGACATATACACAAAGAGTTAGAGAATGTCAATTCTGTCACAAAGTGATTCAGCCATGCAAACACATGACAATACATTGTAAGAAACTGCGAGGCCGATTCACAAAAGTAGATTCAGTCATAAAGTATATTAAGTATATTTAGCTTTTTAACATCTGCGAGGAATCCACAAATGGATTCCATTAAGGGCGAAAGGGGTTTTACAAATGGAGACATCTCTATCATGAGGCAGAAGAGATTAGCTTTTATAGATCCTACTAATGGGTTGGAAAAAGTTGATTCGATTTGGGAACATTCATAAACATCTATGTTTGTGATGGCAAGTAGTGCATACACAATTATCAATTTATTTTTTTTACATAATAATTTCACAAACTCCCTAGTTAGACATGGCTCAGCAATGTAAATATTCCTAACCACTTTACATCAATCAATCCCTACCAAACCCGTCCTACTCTAAAAATACCTTGCTATATTTTAACACTACCCTTCCCTGAACTCTAAAAACCCCACTCTACCCCTTAACGATACCCTTCACTGATCCCAAAAAACCTCTTATTGAGCCACAATGCTATTCTTCCATGAACTTTAAAAAACCCTTGCTATCCCTTAACACTACCCGTTACTGATCTCCACTGAAAACTCCCTGGGAATCCAACTCAGAGCCTCAACCAGATTCACAACACAGGGCCCGATTCACAGAACTAACTTAAGAAAAAATCCTAAACTTACTATCATTTGGTATTCACAGAAAGCACTTACTCATTTTGGTATTCACAGAAGGCACTTACTCATTTCGGTATTCACAGAAGTTAGGAGTCCTAACTTTAGAACTCCTAAATGCCTTCTGTGAATACCGAAAGTTTTAAAGTTAAGATTCTTCTCACTTTAGGAGTAGTAAAGTTATGACTCCTAACTTTAGGACTCTATGAATACCAAATTAGTAGTAGGTTTAGGATTTTGTCTTAAGTTAGTTCTGTAAATCGGGCCCACAGATTTCCTCACCTGTTCAGTGGCAGATCAGAAAAATGCATTCAGTGAGTCCACATACCTACAGACCATTTATATACTCTTGTGTTTGAGCAATTTCCTTATGCACATGCATGTTGCTCTGGATAAAACTTTCACCTGAAGGCATTCCAGGATTTGTGGCAGGTGCACATCTCTGTGCTTCTTGCATTCATAGAAAGATGCACTGAATTTTGTGCCTGACCCACCTTCCCTTACTCCACATTATACAGACTTGTGGATGCTGCAGGGAAAGTCACAATGAACAGATGGGACGGAAACACCCTATGCATTGCGGACCCCGTAGTCTACTGTTCCTGAAATCCAGCAGCAGTGAAGTACAGATTGGATTCCTACCACTAATTTAAGGGTGGAAATCTAAAAGCAAATACTTATGTATGTAATGTAATTCTCAGATAGAACCGATGTATACAAATGAGGCAAATGTGCACCCGCTACTTTAATTGCAATATAATGGAAGGAAACCTGAACATTAGCTATTTTTAAGATCACACCTGTATGTGAAATGTCAACAATGCAATAGAGAGGAGACTTTGGCTTTCTGGTACCTATGGGTTTTCTTTTACTTTTGCTGGCTCGAAAAACATCTAAATATGACTTAATCCAAGCACTGCTTGGTCCACATTTGACTTTATTCTTCATATTTTCAGCTCATTTTTATGGCCCTCATAATTTCCAAAATGTCACTTTGAGCACATACAATATAACGATTGATTCGCCTTTCAAAGTAAAATTGATTTCTAATTAAGAGTAATATAGAAAGTTTTGGAACCAGGCCATCTCTCAATACATTTTCCCTGCCTATTCTTGACATTATTGCAGAATTTCTAGCGGCGCAATTGCAGTTTCAGTATTTTGATTCAAGGTGTTCATATCAGTCAGTCAAAAGTCTTTCTTTCGATTAATTAAAATCATAAAAGCAGCATCAAAAATTCATACATACAAGTTTAAAATTTTAAAAATTATATACAAACGGATAGGTATACTGGTTTTTTAGCAGCCATACAAAACATATACAGAGTTTATACAATTCATGATTTGTGCAAAAATAAGAGCAAATAGCAAACTTTGTAGCACCACTATAGGGATCACGGTATAGAAATACACTCTATACAGATAAAAGTGCAAAAAATTACAAGTTTTCAGATATATATATACACTCATTTTTACAACTCACAATTTGTTCAGGAGTAAGGCCTTGTATCACCTCTATTGGGCACTCAGAAAAACTGAATACCCCCTTCTCCTTCTGCTGCGTCTTGTAGTAGACAAGTGTTCCCATTACTTTTGTTAATCCTCACAGCTGCCACCAAGAAACTAGCTACGCAAAAAATAGTATACACGCTGCCCAGTAGCTGCAAATGTAGGAGGGCTGGTCTCACTTGCAAAAATCCTGCTTCTCTTAGTATGGGCAATAAAAAATGTTTACGGGCCACAGAGTACTTTTCACAAAGCATAATTAAATGGAGTGAGTCTTGAGTGGAGAAGTTGTCACAGGAGCATGGTGCAGAATCTTCTGGTTTAGCCCAATGCACAAAAGAACCTAAAGTAAGATGTATTAAATTAAATCTAAATCTTGTCAACAAAAAACGATGGAAAGGTTTTGTGACAATCCTTAAGTAAGGTTCTATTGATGGGGACGACTGCAAGAGATAAATACTTCTTGCACCCTTTTTTTTTAGCTCCTCTTCCTCTCTGTCTGCCTCCAGCAACATTCTAAAATTGTGTTTAATCCAAACCACATTCTCCTTCTTGATACTCTCTGGGGCTGTATATAATCCAGGTCGGCCCAGTCTGGCACACGCCGCTCTAACGTATGCCAGCCATGGGATTCCCTCTGCCTTCTCCAGTGCCAGACAGTCTTTAAGAATAAGATGATTAAGTGTGATTTCCTCGTTAAGCCACGTATTTGCCCAACAGATCAGGGGTGCTATCTTTAGATGATCTGAAATGTAGCCAAGCCTAGCTCCGAATGTATAGATAGAGTTGGGGTTGACTGTGGAACCGATTACAAAGATCTAAGAAATCTATTTTCCACAAGTTGAATTTTTCCAACAGAGGCGTAGCCCCAAATAGAGGCCCCATAGGTGAGAGTATTCTGCTTAATTCAGAGACTCTGTCCCTCACCACCCCTTGTTGTAAATATTTTTGTCCACCCTAAGCGTGGAAGGGTATACTCAGACATGAGTCCCTTGCTCATTGCACCATCAGGATTCAAGCAAGCCGGGCCGAAGACGGCTGTAATGCCAGAAACCGGTCCCCGGAAGCTTGTTTCCTTCCCAGTGTAAGAATTGGCTTTTGTAGTTTGGTTTGCCCTATTCCCATCATGCACTGGGACAGGAACAGACTAATTTGCATACAGCCAGGTTCTGAAACTGGGATGGTGCAGTGAGCTAAAAAACGGTGTTGGATCTAGCCCTGATCTCTTGACTGGGTGAGAGTATTCTGCTTAATTCAGAGACTCTGTCCCTCACCACCCCTTGTTGTAAATATTTTTGTCCACCCTAAGCGTGGAAGGGTATACTCAGACATGAGTCCCTTGCTCATTGCACCATCAGGATTCAAGCAAGCCGGGCCGAAGACGGCTGTAATGCCAGAAACCGGTCCCCGGAAGCTTGTTTCCTTCCCAGTGTAAGAATTGGCTTTTGTAGTTTGGTTTGCCCTATTCCCATCATGCACTGGGACAGGAACAGACTAATTTGCATACAGCCAGGTTCTGAAACTGGGATGGTGCAGTGAGCTAAAAAACGGTGTTGGATCTAGCCCTGATCTCTTGACTGGGTGAGAGTATTCTGCTTAATTCAGAGACTCTGTCCCTCACCACCCCTTGTTGTAAATATTTTTGTCCACCCTAAGCGTGGAAGGGTATACTCAGACATGAGTCCCTTGCTCATTGCACCATCAGGATTCAAGCAAGCCGGGCCGAAGACGGCTGTAATGCCAGAAACCGGTCCCCGGAAGCTTGTTTCCTTCCCAGTGTAAGAATTGGCTTTTGTAGTTTGGTTTGCCCTATTCCCATCATGCACTGGGACAGGAACAGACTAATTTGCATACAGCCAGGTTCTGAAACTGGGATGGTGCAGTGAGCTAAAAAACGGTGTTGGATCTAGCCCTGATCTCTTGACTGGGTGAGAGTATTCTGCTTAATTCAGAGACTCTGTCCCTCACCACCCCTTGTTGTAAATATTTTTGTCCACCCTAAGCGTGGAAGGGTATACTCAGACATGAGTCCCTTGCTCATTGCACCATCAGGATTCAAGCAAGCCGGGCCGAAGACGGCTGTAATGCCAGAAACCGGTCCCCGGAAGCTTGTTTCCTTCCCAGTGTAAGAATTGGCTTTTGTAGTTTGGTTTGCCCTATTCCCATCATGCACTGGGACAGGAACAGACTAATTTGCATACAGCCAGGTTCTGAAACTGGGATGGTGCAGTGAGCTAAAAAACGGTGTTGGATCTAGCCCTGATCTCTTGACTGGGTGAGAGTATTCTGCTTAATTCAGAGACTCTGTCCCTCACCACCCCTTGTTGTAAATATTTTTGTCCACCCTAAGCGTGGAAGGGTATACTCAGACATGAGTCCCTTGCTCATTGCACCATCAGGATTCAAGCAAGCCGGGCCGAAGACGGCTGTAATGCCAGAAACCGGTCCCCGGAAGCTTGTTTCCTTCCCAGTGTAAGAATTGGCTTTTGTAGTTTGGTTTGCCCTATTCCCATCATGCACTGGGACAGGAACAGACTAATTTGCATACAGCCAGGTTCTGAAACTGGGATGGTGCAGTGAGCTAAAAAACGGTGTTGGATCTAGCCCTGATCTCTTGACTGGGTGAGAGTATTCTGCTTAATTCAGAGACTCTGTCCCTCACCACCCCTTGTTGTAAATATTTTTGTCCACCCTAAGCGTGGAAGGGTATACTCAGACATGAGTCCCTTGCTCATTGCACCATCAGGATTCAAGCAAGCCGGGCCGAAGACGGCTGTAATGCCAGAAACCGGTCCCCGGAAGCTTGTTTCCTTCCCAGTGTAAGAATTGGCTTTTGTAGTTTGGTTTGCCCTATTCCCATCATGCACTGGGACAGGAACAGACTAATTTGCATACAGCCAGGTTCTGAAACTGGGATGGTGCAGTGAGCTAAAAAACGGTGTTGGATCTAGCCCTGATCTCTTGACTGGGTGAGAGTATTCTGCTTAATTCAGAGACTCTGTCCCTCACCACCCCTTGTTGTAAATATTTTTGTCCACCCTAAGCGTGGAAGGGTATACTCAGACATGAGTCCCTTGCTCATTGCACCATCAGGATTCAAGCAAGCCGGGCCGAAGACGGCTGTAATGCCAGAAACCGGTCCCCGGAAGCTTGTTTCCTTCCCAGTGTAAGAATTGGCTTTTGTAGTTTGGTTTGCCCTATTCCCATCATGCACTGGGACAGGAACAGACTAATTTGCATACAGCCAGGTTCTGAAACTGGGATGGTGCAGTGAGCTAAAAAACGGTGTTGGATCTAGCCCTGATCTCTTGACTGGGTGAGAGTATTCTGCTTAATTCAGAGACTCTGTCCCTCACCACCCCTTGTTGTAAATATTTTTGTCCACCCTAAGCGTGGAAGGGTATACTCAGACATGAGTCCCTTGCTCATTGCACCATCAGGATTCAAGCAAGCCGGGGCGAAGACGGCTGTAATGCCAGAAACCGGTCCCCGGAAGCTTGTTTCCTTCCCAGTGTAAGAATTGGCTTTTGTGGTTTGGTTTGCCCTATTCCCATCATGCACTGGGACAGGAACAGACTAATTTGCATACAGCCAGGTTCTGAAACTGGGATGGTGCAGTGAGCTAAAAAACGGTGTTGGATCTAGCCCTGATCTCTTGACTGGGTGAGAGTATTCTGCTTAATTCAGAGACTCTGTCCCTCACCACCCCTTGTTGTAAATATTTTTGTCCACCCTAAGCGTGGAAGGGTATACTCAGACATGAGTCCCTTGCTCATTGCACCATCAGGATTCAAGCAAGCCGGGCCGAAGACGGCTGTAATGCCAGAAACCGGTCCCCGGAAGCTTGTTTCCTTCCCAGTGTAAGAATTGGCTTTTGTAGTTTGGTTTGCCCTATTCCCATCATGCACTGGGACAGGAACAGACTAATTTGCATACAGCCAGGTTCTGAAACTGGGATGGTGCAGTGAGCTAAAAAACGGTGTTGGATCTAGCCCTGATCTCTTGACTGGGTGAGAGTATTCTGCTTAATTCAGAGACTCTGTCCCTCACCACCCCTTGTTGTAAATATTTTTGTCCACCCTAAGCGTGGAAGGGTATACTCAGACATGAGTCCCTTGCTCATTGCACCATCAGGATTCAAGCAAGCCGGGCCGAAGACGGCTGTAATGCCAGAAACCGGTCCCCGGAAGCTTGTTTCCTTCCCAGTGTAAGAATTGGCTTTTGTAGTTTGGTTTGCCCTATTCCCATCATGCACTGGGACAGGAACAGACTAATTTGCATACAGCCAGGTTCTGAAACTGGGATGGTGCAGTGAGCTAAAAAACGGTGTTGGATCTAGCCCTGATCTCTTGACTGGGTGAGAGTATTCTGCTTAATTCAGAGACTCTGTCCCTCACCACCCCTTGTTGTAAATATTTTTGTCCACCCTAAGCGTGGAAGGGTATACTCAGACATGAGTCCCTTGCTCATTGCACCATCAGGATTCAAGCAAGCCGGCCCGAAGACGGCTGTAATGCCAGAAACCGGTCCCTGGAAGCTTGTTTCCTTCCCAGTGTAAGAATTGGCTTTTGTAGTTTGGTTTGCCCTATTCCCATCATGCACTGGGACAGGAACAGACTAATTTGCATACAGCCAGGTTCTGAAACTGGGATGGTGCAGTGAGCTAAAAAACGGTGTTGGATCTAGCCCTGATCTCTTGACTGGGTGAGAGTATTCTGCTTAATTCAGAGACTCTGTCCCTCACCACCCCTTGTTGTAAATATTTTTGTCCACCGTAAGCGTGGAAGGGTATACTCAGACATGAGTCCCTTGCTCATTGCACCATCAGGATTCAAGCAAGCCGGGCCGAAGACGGCTGTAATGCCAGAAACCGGTCCCCGGAAGCTTGTTTCCTTCCCAGTGTAAGAATTGGCTTTTGTAGTTTGGTTTGCCCTATTCCCATCATGCACTGGGACAGGAACAGACTAATTTGCATACAGCCAGGTTCTGAAACTGGGATGGTGCAGTGAGCTAAAAAACGGTGTTGGATCTAGCCCTGATCTCTTGACTGGGTGAGAGTATTCTGCTTAATTCAGAGACTCTGTCCCTCACCACCCCTTGTTGTAAATACCATAGGATGCAATAGCACAGCATTTAGACTTGTATATTTTTAGCATTGCTTCCATGGGTCTGGCTCCCAATTCTTTTGCAAAGTTAAGGAGGGCTGATGTGGATCTTATGACAGCATTACTTTTTTGTTTCTCCTGTGGGAGCCAATTAACTTTTTCATCAAATAGGACACCTAGGTAATTAAAAGCCGGTACCCTAGAAAGATGATTACCCAGGCATCTAAATGTGGGGACCTTACTGGTCTTCCTTCCGCGTCCCGCAATCATTACATGGGATTTTCTACTGTTAATTTTTAAGTCTAATGACTCCATAAAGGTGCCAAAGTTATCCAGCAGCCTCTGGAGGCCCACCCTTGTTCGGGCTATTAATACGGCATTATCCGCGTACAGGAGGACCGGGATGCCCGATCCCCCTGCACGCGGGATGTCTGCCCCAACCCCAGTCAAGGATTTTTCCAGTCCGTTAATGTATATTAAAAATAGGAGGGGTGCCAGAATGCAGCCTTGTCTGACGCCCCGCCTAGAGTTAAAAGGGCTCGTGCACCTTCCCTCCTGCGTGACCCTGACTGCTGCAGTAAGATTCTGGTGGAGATCACTTAGAAAATAAACTAAAGGTGCTTCTATCCCTAATTCCAGGAGGATATTCCACAGTTTGGAACGATTCACCATGTCAAATGCTGATGAAAGGTCCATGAACCCAAGGTATAAAAGACCATCTTTAGCTATAGTGTATTTGTTAATCAAAAGATGTAGGTTCAAGCATTGATCCATGGTGCTTCTATGTTGCCTTAATCCATACTGTAGACTCGAGAGCACCCCCCTGTCAGTCAACCAATCACCCAGTTTCTGCAAAATGACTCTGCCCATGATCTTAACGGCCGAGTCCAGAAGGGAGATTGGTCTATAACAGGCGGGGTCCCCTCTCCTCCCTTTTTTAAATATAGGAACTATTATTCAGGAAGCCCACGAGGAGGAAAAGCCCACTGTAGATGCTGCATTAAAAACGTTAATTAAAATCTTCGCCCAAACGGGGGCCAGGAGCCTTATGTTTCAGGGTTTCACGTATGGCCTTTTCTACGTCCGCTATTCAAAATTTGACCGGTTCAGTCGGAAGTCTCAGGATGGGATCACTAGAGTGTAAATCCAGATGATCCCTGTCACTGTAGATGTTCGTAAAGTGATTAAGCCAGGCATCATCAGAGATCACACAATCTGTGTCTAAGTTAACCCCTTCTGAGAAAACAGACTGAGTTATAGTGGCCCAGAACTTCCTGCTGTCCTTCAACACATCAATTGACTGCAGGTTATCCCATGCCTCCTCGTTGATTTTATTTTTACGTGTTGATATTGCCCGTTTGTACTCCTTTCGGAGAGAGGAGACAAGGGCTCTGTCCCTTGGGGTGCATTTAAGGGCTTTTAAGAGAGCCCCATGCGCTTTTGAACACGTGGAGTCAAACCACCTGAATGCCTTATTGGTATTAGGCCTACTCTCCTTGTGTAAATGTTGAGCTATTTGGTTGCAGATTACTGAAAAGGAGGTTCGGATTCTGAACCCACCGCTTTCTCATCCAGGCATATTCCAAAGTTAGGCTCTACCTGGTTCGCTAAATTCTCAAAGAAGGTTTCTGGAACTACTGCTTCCCATTTTATGCGTCTTCCTTGGTCTATCGAAGACAAGGGCATTGGTGCAACCCTGCCTGAGTCAGTAGTAGCACCCTTGCACCTCAATTCGACTTCCAACACAAGCGGGTTATGGTCGCTAAATGTCGATGTCATAACTTTGTATGACCAAGTTTTTAACCTGACGCATGGAGAGACGAAAATGTAGTCGATCACAGCCTCGTCCCGTAAAAGTGGGGGCTGTCTCCCCTCCCTCTTCCTTATCCGGTTCAGTTAAATTTAGCTTAGATAGTAATTCCTCTAAGGCACCCCCCTGTTTAGTGTGTTCAAAATGGGGTAATCTCCCATTCATTAGTCCCACTGCGTCCTCCCCATAACAGTCCCACTGGCAGGGGTGTAAATTAAAATCCCCAATGAGGATTATCTCAAAATCGAAAGAATTTTTGACTTATAGACTGATAGATAATGATCTAATGCACTAAAATGATCCTCTTGCAGAGAATTTCCTGTTGCATTGTACAAATTTATTAAAAGGTAATGTTGATCGGCTATCAACCAATCTATTATAAGGAAGTTATCTGAATCCCCCTTAAGATGTTTAAAATTGCCTATTAGATCTAGGGAAATCAGAAAAAGTAAACCCCCCTTAGGTCTCCCCGCTGGGCCCCGAACCGCGGGGATAGAGAAACTATGATAGCCATCTAAAATAAAACCTGAATCTGCATCCCAGGTTTCCTGGAAAGCCAGGATATCAAATAGTTTTAAGAAATTTAACCAAATAGGATCTGAACTTTTTGCTCTGATTCCCTCTACATTCCAACTTAACATTTTGCATATGCCAACTTGATTGTGTGTTGTATTAGTAACAGTATCAGTATCAGTAACATCGGTGTTCCCGCTTCCAAGCCCCGTTAAATCGTCTCCCAGTCAATCAATTTAGTCCATCTGCGAGAGGGGTGAAAAGCGGTTGTGTAGCTCTACCTCATCCCTATGAGGAAGATGTATCAGGGGATCTAATTGTGTGAGAGTGGCTATTGATCTTGATGGAGTGGTAGCCTCCCCTCCCCTTCGACACACTTGTGTTTAACTCTCCCGGCCACTCATCATTGTTTGATAGGGGGGTTGTGTGGACGTTGCTATTGGTCTTGGTGGGACAATGATCTCCCCTCCCCTTGGGTACACATGTGTTGAACTCCCCTGCCCACGCATCCTTGTCTGATAAGATATTGAAGGTATGTGGGTGGGACATGGATTATATCGTGTGTGTTGCTGATTCAATTGTTGGCAGCGACTATGGACCCCAACTGGGGGATAAAAAAACCCCAGTGGGAGCGGTCGGATCCCCTTATTGTCGATATTAGAACCATCCCAAAATAACTTGTGAGCGGTGTGCCTGTTACTAAAATTAACCACTACACAGTCTCCGGGGGTGCTTTTGGGGCAATGCCCTACCCAATGGACCCTCCTTGCTGTAGTGAGTGCACAAACAACTTCCTCGCCGCCTGAACTAAACTGATGGCACCACTGCCTAGCTTTAATCATTAGTTCAGCGGTGGTTTCAATGGTATCGGTCCTAATTGGAGGTACCCCTGTGAACACAGCCACCAATGGGACTGCCTCTGGGGGCAATTCCAGGTTGCGACCATGCCAGTGCTGTCGACCCTTACTCCCAGTCGATGTCTGGCTGAGTCCCATGGTTGCGCTGGGCAAGGGGTCCCCCACCACTGTCTCCACCAGGGGTATCCCTATCTGCCTTTGGGGGCCCCCTATGCCGGGACTTGTTTTCTGTGTATCAGCGGTTAACTGACTGATAACAGATGCTGCTGGCTGAATGACACCCCCCACTATCCCCCTATATTGCTTAAGTGTATCATCAATATATTCGCATTTTTTCAAAAGCCCAGACACACATGTGTTTAAGGTATCAACAATGTCTTTGGCTATGGACAATAGGGCAGGTTCCAAATGCGAGATGATTAAGTCTTCCACCATTTTTCCGATTAAATCCTTAAGGACAGGTTTTATTCCAAATGTCTTAGTCCTCAATGACTTTCTTCTGCCCATCATATTTGTGTTCTTACATCTATATTTCAGGGGGGGTTTGTGTGTTACAACAACCGGTATGGTGGCAGTCTCAGGGGGAATATCCTGGGCAGTGGGGGCAAATATAAGGGTGGGAAGCGCTCCCCTGGACGCGATCACGAGGTTAGGCTCCAAAGGAATCACCCGTTTAATGCTTGTCAGACACTCTTGTGTGGGGTCAGTTAAATCTGTAGAGTTAAGGCCCAGTTCTTTTTCGGCATTAGCAATCTCTTTTGACAGCACCCCCACTGCAGATGTTAGATAAGAGATTATCAATTCAGATTTTCTTGGGTGTTTAGCTTTAGTCCCCATATCATCAGTGGCACATACCTTTTTCCTTTTGCCCATGGCGCTGGTTGGATGTTAGGGGGGTCGCCCGGCCCGACCTCCTTCGACCCCGGACTGCCACAGACGGCCCGCCCTCTGCCCGGGCTCCGCCCGCGCGCGTCCCGCGTGGCTCCCCTTTCACTTGTAGCGCCTCCGGGCGCTGGTATGGCGTCACAGGTCTTGCGCCGGCCGGGGCAGCTGGGGGATGTAGTTCCCGCTGCTCCCGTGCCGACCGAGGTGTAGTTTTAGCCAAAAGCCGTTGCCCTCACGGCGCAGGAAGGTAGGGGAGATGGTGTTGACCCTGGTGATGCCTCTGAGCCGTTCCCCTCACGGCGTGATTGTTTGGAAGTGCCCCACCTGGACGCTTGGCGCCCCTCTCACTTGTAGCGCCTCCGGGCGCTGGTATGGCGTCACAGGTCTTGCGCCGGCTGGGGCAGCTGGGGGATGTAGTTCCCGCTGCTCCCTTGCCGACCGAGGTGTAGTTTTAGCCAAAAGCCGTTGCCCTCATGGCACAGGAAGGTAGGGGAGATGGTGTTGACCCTGGTGATGCCTCTGAGCCGTTCCCCTCACGGCGTGATTGTTTGGAAGTGCCCCACCTGGACGCTCGGCGCCCCTCTCACTTGTAGCGCCTCCGGGCGCTGGTATGGCGTCACAGGTCTAGCGCCGGCCGGGGCAGCTGGGGGATGTAGTTCCGCTGCTCCCGTGCCAACCGAGGTGTAGTTTTAGCCAAAAGCCGTTGCCCTCACGGCGCAGGAAGGTAGGGGAGATGGTGTTGACCCTGGTGATGCCTCTGAGCCGTTCCCCTCACGGCGTGATTGTTTGGAAGTGCTCATATCATTTGTGGTTTATCTGGCATGCAGTTCTTTGCCTTGACTAGACTTTCTCTATCCAAATGTTCTCTCATTTTGCTTTGCCCTAACGTTGCCCATGATGGTAGAGGTTACAGTGGAATCCTGTGAGTTTATATATATCTGTGGCCATGCTTACCACAGCAACAGCTATAATTTCAGTGCAAGAAATACACCTGCTGTTATATTATAAAACATTCAATTAACTACTACTTGGGACCTGTAGTGCTGGGATGAGTCTTGGATGATGAATTTTCTATAGCTGCTTGCCTGGGATTTTTGTGCAGATATGTTTAGCCAAGAGCAATGTGAGGACTGGGAAATTATATGAGAGAGGGGTAAACAAAAGGAGGTTTGATTGCATGTGAAAGAGTGTGAGGGAGCCTGGATAGATCTGTAAGTGGAAATATATAGATGAACTGCGTGAGATGGGCTAAAGAAGGTGGCAGTTGTGTTTGAGCTGGGAGAAAAATCGTTAGATCAGTGAAGGGACCTTGTAGTAAAATTTGCTTAGTCGGAGTTATGAGGAGAGTTTGGGAGTGCTATGAAAGAGGCTGATCTGCAAGAAGGATATGACTGAAAAATTAGGATGAGTTTCTGTTCTACTTTAGGTCCTGGATTTTCTTTTTTGGGTCTGGCAACAGGCCGCTACATGCTGCTGTAGCTGTTTTACTGAGCTCCTGTCATTAATCACACATAAAACATACACAGAGAGGCCCTTTAGGTCAGCCCCTTTCAGTATTTGGCAAATTTAGTTCAGCCCCCTTCAGGCACCGATTGAACAATATGTCATTCACACGTTGATTTAGTCTACTCACCATTAGCAATCTCATTGTTCGATTATTGTAACCCTCTTTACCTAGGCCCTCATGTTTCCACTCTTTATAGGATATCTAGAATTCAGAATGCAGTTATCCTGGTTATTCTTCCACTTTCTCGTTTCTCGCCTCTGTCCTACTTATATGCCATTTTGCACTGGGTTCCCAGTAGAAGAGTTTAAGGCTCTTTGCTTAGTTAAAATTTTGTTTTTGAACCTATAACTTATTTTAGATCTACATATGACTTCGCCCTGTAGATGATTTTACACATAATTGTATTTATGCACTTAAATGTGATATTCAGTCCTAAATGTTTTATGCACTAAGGGCCTTATTACGAGTATGGCATTCCACAGGACAGCCATTCTTATGATGGCGGTCAGCCTGCTGTATAATGAGAGTGGTGGTTGGACCAACACGGGACCACTGATTCTGTCAGAATCAAGGATCCTGTTGCGCCGCCGGTCTGGAAATGGGCATGGATAGGCTGGTGGTGCCGCTAGGGCACTGCGGAGTATATTCCGACTTCCATTTCCACTGCCCTTTTCATGGTGATGAGCCTGCCACGAAAAGGGTGGCAGACATGGAAGTTAGGGTCCCCTGCCACTTCTGGTCAGGGCCTGGGGGGCATGCAGTGGGGCACAAGTAGTGCCCCCCTGGAGTTACACCCCTGTTCCTGTATGGTATGGCATGCACGACATAGTGCATGCCACACAGTGCAGGAACATACTGCAGGTGCTGTCACAGCAGCTGTTGTTAAAACTCTCCTATGAGTCTAAGACCAACGCCGTGAGCCCGACCCAGCACTGCTGCCAGCTATGGTTACACCCGTAATCTAGCGGGCGGGCGCACTACGGCCTTAGCGGTCCTCTTGTCGGCACAGCGGTGGCGAGCAGACAGGAGGACGGACTGAGGTTCCGTGAATTCTGAACCTGGGCCATAAAGGTCGTGGTTCTGTTACGATTTTGGTAACAGCGAACCGTAAACAGTGAGCTCAGCAAGTATGAGTGTTTTCGTCATGTTACACCGATGGATTCACTGTGTATTTTAAGATTTCGTTCTGAACCCGTGGGTTCCATTTTGTGCATGGCAGCCATTTTGTGGTTGCCCTCACATAGGCCGATGACTTTAGCTGACTTTTAGATGACCTGAGTGAACTGACCGTGTTGCCTGAAGCTGACCTTGTTAGGCCAGTTCCTTGCCCAGTAGCTGATCTAGATTAAGGATCAGAGCACAGGAGATTGTAAAGTTTGGTATGCACATACACACCCCTTATCCTACTTCTCATCTGTTTCTGTTCCTTCTTTTATGACCTGTTTACGATATGGGTTGTGGTCTTTTATTATGGGTTTGGCCGGCTTGTGTAAGAAGGAATGTTAGGCATTTTTGCATGCTTGCAAAAGCTAGGACTGCCCCTTACTTGTATGCTGAAGTTTGTAACCCTAAACATATAAAAGGCCTCTGCTTTCTGTACTCTGCAGACTACCTTATTCAGTTGCTACCGCTTCTGTGTGACGTGGCGTCACTAAATTAAGTTTAATAAAGATGTCTTTTCATATTTCAGCTTCTGTGCCAAGTTCTTTGTTATATTAATAAGTATTCCCTGAGAATGAAGATTACAATTCTTCAAATGGCGCGGCCAAGTGGGCTTAATCAGAGAAGTGACTTTCTGTGGGAGTGATCTTGTCAGAGGACTGAAATCTACTGAGGAGGACAGAACAGGATTCTACTAAGGAGGTACTCTGTGCACAGGGATTCTGGAGATTCTTTGATTCTGCAGCCCAGTATATTTTTGATCTTCCTGATTTTGATCCTCCACATGATGTCACTCCTGAATGAGAACCTTTTTGGCGTGAGTATTCGAAAAAAGACCGTTAGGTCATGTAGAACTTGACAGTTAGAATTTGGATAACCTTTTGATTAGTAAAAGTAAGAGTTAAGTATAAGTGGGTCGCTCCCAGTCCTTTGTTCTTTGGTTCTTTGGTTCTTTGAGTCCTTGGTTTTTGGTTCTTTGGTCCTTAGTTTGATTGGTTCTTAGTTTTGCTTGGTCCTTAGTTTGGTTCTTAGTTTGTTTGGTCCTTAGTTTTTATTTGAAGATTGCAATTTTCAAAAACCGAGGGTCTTGTATATTTACGAGTGTATCGATAGAGATAGCCCCTTGAAGTTTGAGGCTAGATTAGTGAGCTATAAGATGCCTGATTTTAGCAAATTTGGAGCTTTGGGTTGGCCAACTTTGTATACGTTTGGATTAGCCGGCTTCCCCTAAAGCGAATATCTAAATAGGTTTAGATTTACAAACATATTTCTTCCTTGGTGATTTTGTATCCCCAGGGAATTAAAATATGACATAATACAAAACAAGGATCCTTTGTTCTGCGCAGTTTTATGAATGAAGATATGCAGAACGATTTTGTTTGGTGTTCTGCTAACCAAAGCTAGTGAATTGAGTGTATTTTCGCTTCTTGGACATACATCAGTCTGTTGGGCTGTTTTTGCAGTCTTTTTGAAACACAATTGAGAAGCGTTTCTTGTAAATATGACTTACAACTAATATTTACAAATGGTTTGGTTTAAGTACAGTCTGTGGGCTGTCCTTTATTTTTGTTCTGAGTATTGGTTTGTGGGTTAAATGTGTGTTTAAATGTCTATGTGGGTTTCCCATTAGTGCAATTTCTGTAAGTGAATAGCGTTGGCGCTATTCATGAAATGCATGGCAAAAAGCGCCCCGTATTGTGTGTCCTGAGTGTTTCACCCCTTTCTGTTTATGTCTGAAATAAGCTCAATGTCTGTTCATGGTTTTTCTTGATGTTTTCAGTATATTGAGCAACATTTTGTAAGCATATTCTTGGGTCTGTTGCTAAATAAAATTGTCCTTTTTAGAAAGAAAAAATGGCGCAAACATTTTGTCATGTTTCAAGTTAGGCGTCTGTGCTTGGGCTTATAAATGAATGCGTCTAAAAATGATAGGCAAGGGATGCAGCTTGCTCTTATATGTGGAATTATCAAAAATAATTGGGTTTATTAAAAATAAATTATTAATTATGAAAAATAATTATTAAAAATAAGTGCTACAAAATTCGTTTTTTACTATTCATTAAGCTTAATGCTCATACTATGACATCCTAGCATTAAAATTTCATTTAAGTTGTGCTATACCGCATGATGAGAACATTAGCATATAGAATTTCACTTAGCGCAGGCGTAAAAAACTCATTTTTATAATGATTTCCATGGGATATGCCTGATTAAAAATCTCTGTAATTTGTAAAGAACATTCTGAGGATGATTAATATGTATCACAAGTATAGGATATTTATTTTTAAATGCCCCAAACATCAAAGTCGAATTTGGGTATTTTTGCCATTTAAAATAGCTTTAAAGTGCTTTAGGCTTCAGTAAATGCATACATTTAGGTATATAAACACAAATTTGCAGGTTGTTCCCATTTGGGGTTGCGTTTAATGACTCAGTGAGCCAATGTGCCTGGTGCAGAGGTTTGAGTTTAATATCAGGGTTGAAGGTTTTTAACTTTGGCTGGACCTAACTGAGACCTTCATCTATTTAAGGTTAATGAAATGAGTACCATTACAAACAAGCATTTGTTCTAAAAACTGGTATGTGCGTTTATGTTCTGCGAATCATTCACAGTAAATGTTTTAATAATATAAGTATAGAAATAAATTATAGCCCCTAACAGGAGTAATATATATAACATGTGTTTTAAATAGAGTGAATTATTGCAGGTTAGGAGGAATCCGGAACAGGCTGCTCAAGTTACGCTAAGATGCTATCTTTAGTTTTCCTGTAAACAATGGAAGGAGGCTGTCATGTTGACATTTGTGACCTTTTAAATTAGGACTTGTCTCTGTGAAATGCAGAATGACCTTGCTAAACAGGCCTCTAAAAGGAAGGGTTTCTGGTTTCTCCACAAAATTAAAGAACTTAATTCCAAAGGGAAAAATATGAAAAAGGTTTCTTTGAAAGTCCAAACACATGCTAAATGCTCTGCAAAAATGATACATTTGTATTTCTGCTCTAAAAAATGATGTCCGCTAGTTGCTTTTATTTAACAGAAAATGAGGCATTGCATTAAGTTTTAGACTACATGCCCAAGTGAGAACGAATTGTGGGGCAAGGCTAACATGGAGTGTCAGTGAAAGAATTGTACTTTTGGAAAGTTAAAAGGGCTTCATGTTGCAAGGTGACTGACTAGATGGTAACAGTTAAGTAATGGAACTTTATTTTTGTGTCTGTTAATGTGTATTATGTTTTCTCTTCTGATTAAAAGTTATAATTGATATTTGTTTGCTATGAAAAATGTCTCTCTTTTGTGTGTTGTGTTTTTTTTTCCTGCTTCTGCCTGCAGATCATTCATGGATTGTTCTGGGAGATTTTAAGGCTGACAAGACACGTGAGAAAGAAATGTCCATGTGTTTTTTTCATGTTTGTGTATTTGGTTCTATCATGAATTGTTCTTGCTGGTTCTGTGTGTCTGAAAGTTGTATTTGACAGCAGATATCCCCTAATTGGTGATCTACTGTCAAAAAGGAGGGTAAGGATTTTAAACCTGACACGGTATTATGCATCACCGCTCATTTATATATGCTATTGTTTTGTCTATGCTTTTTTTTGTGCTTGATATACAGCGAGTATATCTGATGGCTTGACATGTCCGTTTTGTGCGTTTTTTGTTGTTGCATGTTTTATGTTTTATGTTGCTGCTTATGATACTATTACAAGTTTACCTGTGTTGTGAAGGGATATACATGACGATGTGTATCCTGCAAACAGTTGGCTAGAATTGCTTTGACACTACATTTCACAGAAAGACAGACAACACTTCATCAGTGTATGTCAAATTTGGCTTTAATGGTATTTGAAGGAAAATAAAAAAGATATACAGGAAACAAGGTTTCACCTACAGTCACATTACTGCCCCCTTTCCTGTAAGGAACAGGCAGCCCTAAAATTATGTATCCTGAATTGGACGTAAGGATAAATTATAGATCTGTGACTTTTGTGCATGGTGACCTAATTTTTATATTACATTAGTCAGTTTTGTTCTGCTTCCTGAATAGTGTATGGCTTTGTACCATAAAGGAAACAAGGCTTAATTTTTCCCCTGATTGATGTTGCATCGTCCCTAGTAATTGGGGATGTTAGCTGTGTCCTAGTCCCATTTTCCCTTTTCCATATTCCTTTCACCAGTTAGCCTTCTTTTTGTTATTATTGTATTAGGTTCACACTTCCAGACTGCAGTAATGTACCAGAGACCCCATATTATGTATAATTCCCTTTTGTATGACCAGACTGGTTTTCAAAATTTTTCTTTAGGCCTACTCTGATGTTTTCCAGTCTGACTGTTAGGGTAGTGATGGACTGATTAACTGACTCAATACTATAGTAAGATAAGTTTTCCACCTCAATAGGAGACACCTTACGATTTTTTGAATATGACAAATTCAATGCCTATTCTAATTTGGTTTTTAGTTCCTTTTTTCTCCTGCTTTAATTTTTGATGGACCAGATGTATTTTAAATAATGGAAATACCAGGACTCTCTAGTTATTGTCTTTTTGTTTCCACATCTTGATCATTAGCTTTTGTATTGCATAGTCCACCTGATGCACAATTATTAAAGGGAGGTATCTACATGTCCCTGATAATATGTATTATGTGATCTCTCTTTTGAGGTGTTCTAGATAAGGAATTTAGGAACACCTATATGTAGTCATTGAGAAAAAATGTGTTTACCCATTAGACGATGCCACTATGTGTGAAGACATCCATTTAGAAAGAATTCTCATGTCGCTATCTACCCTTAGATGATGGAGGATATGCTCTCACACGGAAACCCAATTGGAAAGCTAGAGGAACTGTTTTGCCTACTGCCTTTATATTTGTATTGCTTTTTGAAAATTACAGTGCATTCTAGACCAAAATTGTCCCATGGCGTGTGGCCACTCCTTTGAAGATCGCAGGCCACCTGTTTGCAGTCCCCTTGTTATACAATGAACTGTTTAAAGCATCGCACTTGCTTCATCAGAAGGCGTTCAACATCAGAAAAAAAAGGAGGAGCTGGTTTTGCCACAGAACCAGAATTTCAGTGCAAAAGAGCGCCTGTCATGTACTGGTAACCTCTGACAGTGTGCAGTCACTTGAGCCCCTTGGCCTGAGTTTTGGCCACGCACCCACCTTTTTTCCTTTGCTCCAACGGAAGTGCAGTGCACCGGAGGATCCAAGATTGGCAAAAGGCACTACATTCTGGTGCCCATGAAAAAGCAGCCTGAGCATCCTCTGACACTGAATGATGAGTGTTGGAGCCTGAGAATGGTTCCGGGTCCGCACAAGATGATCTGTGCCCATGACCAATGAAGAGCACAATATCTGTAGTGTCTGCCACAGAGGAGAGATACTGGTGCCCTGGCATTATTTTAAAGTAGTATTCTGTTTAGTAAAAGCAGAATAAAGTCCATTTTCTGTGGAAGAGTATCCCCTTTTCACCTCAGAGCATTAATGAGGGTCACCACTGTTTCACTTGAACATACAATAAATTACTGAAATGCATAGGAAGCCCTAAAAATGTTACTAGATAATTTTAGGATTTGCTTTTTTGCTTAGGGTTGTGAAAAATTATAATTTCGTTTGTAATAGTGGTCACTACTTTCTCCTGTTGTCTATATGTTCTTAACAACGTGTTTTTTTAGTGTTTTTAAACATGACATTGTCTTTTATGAGTAGGATTGGTTTTTTTTTGCTACCCAATTTACATCTGTACCTACCTCCCAACCTATGTCTCTGCCTACTACTACTTCTTTGCATTCTTTCCATACTTTACCTGAACATGAACTGGTTAGGAGGTCAGAGTTTATTAATAATTCCTTTGTACAGCTTTTGCATCAACACCAGTTAGTAGTGAACATCACTAATTGTTGGGTGTGTGGTCTTATGCCACATACTACAGATAGAGGTATTCCCTATTTTGTCCTGCCATATGCAGCCTTTGTGCTACTACGTGTGTAAGGAGACCTGTCCCGAGAGAGTTGCTAAGTAATAGGATTATGCTCCACCAACATCTTGATGATCTGATGAATATAGACCTGGATTCAGATTTACGTGAGTTTAGGTTATTGCCTATGTAGGGGCAAAAGGAGGGTCTGAGGTTCCGTGAATTCTGAACCTGGGCCATAAAGGTCATGGTTCTGTTACGATTTTGGTAACAGCGAACCGTAAACAGTGAGCTCAGCAAGTATGAGTGTTTTCGTCATGTTACACTGATGGATTCACTGTGTATTTGAAGATTTCGTTCTGAACCCTTGGGTTCCATTTTGTGCATGGCAGCCATTTTGTGGTTGCCCTCACATAAGCCGATGACTTTAGCAGACTTTTAGATGACCTGAGTGAACTGACCCTGTCGCCTGAATCTGACCTTGTTAGGCAAGTTCCTTGCCCAGTAGCTGATCTAGATTAAGGATCAGAGCACAGGAGATTGTAAAGTTTGGTATGCACATACACACCCCTTATCCTACTTCTCATCTGTTTCTGTTCCTTCTTTTATGACCTGTTTACGATATGGGTTGTGGTCTTTTATTATGGGTTTGGCCGGCTTGTGTAAGAAGGAATGTTAGGCATTTTGCATGCTTGCAAAAGCTAGGACTGCCCCTTACTTGTATGCTGAAGTTTGTAACCCTAAACATATAAAAGGCCTCTGCTTTCTGTACTCTGCAGACTACCTCATTCAGTTGCTACCGCTTCTGTGTGACGTGGCCTCACTTAATTAAGTTTAATAAAGATGTCTTTTCATATTTCAGCTTCTGTGCCAAGTTCTTTGTTATATTAGTAAGTATTCCCTGGGAATGAAGATTACAGTTCTTCAGGCCAAACTCGTAATAAGGCCCTAAGAGCCTACACTATTCTGTTGATGGCTCACCAAAGGGGATATTGCACATAAATTAGATTTTTTATTTTCATCTAAGTGTGTATTGACACCTAAATCAATTTTTTGCACGTAAGCATGTTTCTACACTTTTACTGATGTTACACCACACACCATACTGATGTCGTACCAAATGTGATTTTTCACATACATATGATTTTGCACATTGGTGTGTTTGCCTCTCAAATGTGATTTTTGCTCCTAAATGTGTTTCCACACTCCTAATGATGATGCATGGTGATTTTGCATTAAATGTGAGTTTTCAACTAAATGTGATTTTGCTTCTAAGTTTGTTCCTAATGTTTTACCATCTAGGTTCAGACATAAAATGATTTTATGATGTAAACATGTTACTTCAGTTTTTTGTTTTATGATATTTTTAGACTTTGTTGACAAAAAAAGATTTTATAATTCATTTAATAATTTCTCAATAGACATTCTGAATGGCAAAACACTTTGTCATAGGCACAGAGGAAACAAGCAAAGAAGCACAAACTGGTGCACAGACATAATATCGACTCCAAAATATCGTTTGGACAGAATATCGACTCCAAAATATCGTTTGGACAGAATATCGAGTCAAAAATATCGTTTGGACAAAATATCGACAGGACAGAATATAGACAGCCAAAATATCGTTTTTAAGGTAAGTGAAGTAATATCGACTGTAAATAATATAGAAAGTGAAAATATGTAAGTATATAATATAGATAGTAAAAAAAATCGTTTTTATTTTTAGGGTTCAGGGTCAGTTTTGGGTTTTTGGGTAAAGGGGTATTTTTAGGGTTCAGGGTCAGTTTTCAGTTTTTGGGTAAAGGGGTATTTTTAGGGTTCAGGGTCAGTTTTCGGTTTTTGGGTAAAGGGGTATTTTTAGGGTTCAGGGTCAGTTTTCAGTTTTTGGGTAAAGGGGTATTTTTAGGGTTTAGGGTCAGTTTTCAGTTTTTGGGTAAAGGGGTATTTTTAGGGTTTAGGGTCAGTTTTCAGTTTTTGGGTAAAGGGGTATTTTTAGGGTTCAGGGTCAGTTTTGGGTTTTTGGGTAAAGGGGTATTTTTAGGGTTCAGGGTCAGTTTTCAGTTTTTGGGTATTATTTTATCATATTTTGTTACTATATATATATGTTTTAATAAATATGAAATAAAAAAATATTTATTTAACTTTCATTAATTATTTAATTATTATAAGTTAATTTAAGTAATTTTAAGTATATTTTAGTAATTAATTATTAATATTAATTTAATTTAACACTGTTTTTAGTAAATACGATATTTTTTACAACTATATTTTTGTAAACGATATTTTTAACTCGATATTTTTGTACTTACCTGTTTGTAGATAGAAACCTGATATTTTGACTGTCGATATTTTGTCAACGATATTTTTGATGGTCGATATTCTGTCCCTCGATATTATTTCAGTGATCCGCACAAACTACTGCACAACAGAGTCAATAGTTTATGTAGAACACAATAGAATCCAATAACGCTTTATTGGCAGGGCCATCATGAACCCCTTGCTTTAGCAGTATAAGTGGGGGTGGGTGACAGAAGGTAGTTGTGTTTAACATAAATGATTAGCAAATTGTTCTATATTTTCTCCTTTGACTGTAATTGGAGACGCTTCTCCCCAAACGAATGTTCTTACATACCAATAATAGAGCTGTGGGGCAAGGGGTAACAAAAGGTACAAGAGAGTTCAAGAAAAGACAAGCATTTACAATGCAATGGTCTCGGCATTATTAAAGGTAGAGCTATTGGCACTGCTCATGACATTTTTTTTTAAAATCATAAATAAATAGCATTGTCATTTACATTGCCAAAAGCTTAATCGTTAAATAAATGGCATTGTCATTTACAATGCCAATAGCTTAATTGCTCGCATATGCATGACCTATTGCATTTACACCCACACAGAGCCACACACACACACACACAGCAACCCACACAGAGTCATTCACATAGAGCCACCCACACACACAGAGCCACCTACACAGAGCCACCCTCACACAGAGCCACCCACACATAGAGCCACCTACAAAAAAAGCTATCCACACAGAGCCACACACACACATACACAGAGCTACACACACACACACACACACAGACACAGAGCCCCCCACACACACACACAGAGCCCTACACACACACACACAGAACCCACACAAACACAGAGCCACACACACAGAGCCACACACACAGAGCCACACAAACAGAGTCACACACACAGAGCAACACATACACAGAGCCACACACACACAGCCACACACACACAGCCACAAACACACAGACAGAGCCACACACACACAGACAGAGCCACACACACAGAGACAGAGTAACACACACACAGACAGAGCCACACACACACGGACAGAGCCACACACACACGGTCAGAGCCACACACACACAGACAGAGCCACACACACAGAGCCACACACACACACAGACAGAGCCACACACACACATACAGAGCCACACACATTCCACTACAAGGCCATCACATTTACTGAACTGAGCCCTGAGGCTTTCACAGTCTGCAGAAATTGATTCATTACAATATGAGTGCAAGACTGTCTACCTGATAGCGTGCTCAGGGTAGCCGGTTGGGCACAACAGCCCCCTCTTTGTCATACTGTCAAAATGGCAGAGAGAGCAGTCATTGGCAGTAGTGTCTGTTCCTGTCTCACCAGAGCTCAGACCCATGTTTCTATTAAGCATCAGGCCCTTGCTTGCTGTCCTCTCTCCTTGACCTCAGACTGACCCACTGTTTGTAAAGGCATATCCATGCTGACCGCCTGCAGCTACTTCTACTCCCTCCCTCAACCCCAGCTGGAAGAAAATGGCACTCGAGGGCTGTGTGGTTACTACAACTTGTGAATCTACTAATCTACAGACACAAGTTATTGGTGGGACTACCTCTCCCTGCCAGACTCATTCTCACAAGAGACACGAAACTGACACTTGCGAGAGAGGCCACGAACTGAATGAGCAAGTTCCCATCAGACTGAAAAAGGGATATGCGCTGGTGGGCAGTGTGAGGAGGCTTGCACTGTCATGGAAGAAGCAGAACAACAGGAAGCACACAATCCAGGCATCTGTCACCTCCCGGGGAGAGGTAAATGGATTAGGCAAAGCCACAAAGGCACGGGTCGTCCCCTCAAACGGGCCATTGATTAGCACGTCCACTCTAATCTGCAGCACCGTGGCCAGTCCCAAACACAGCGCAGGGGCGGCTGCATTTCAATGGCATTCCTGACAAACATTATTGTTTTTAAAGCGCACGCTCAGATGAGAGTTGAATGGACAGGCAGGCACAACTTATCACATACGCATCCTGAAATAAAACTGCAAATCAGTCCCGTTATATGCAAGAACAGGCTTTACCCCTGACCACAGTAACCAGTTGCTGATAAAAACAGCAGCAAAATACTAGTGGAGTGGCACACTATGCTAAGCACAGATTTGTAGTTTGTGATTATAAACCACACCCTTAATTACATATCATCCCCCCCCCGTTATTTCATCCCACTTAAAGCCCTGCTGGGTTCTTGGTCAGCGGCTCACTGATGCCTACAGGATGTCAGCTTCCTGGCACTAAATCGAGATTAACTTCCCTCCCTCTAAATGCCCAGGCCTCTTTTCTTACATCTTTGCACCACACCCCGAGACCTCCTCCCTGCTCAGGCTGTTGTCGTTGGGCTGACAGTGGCTGGGCGCCGCCATAACATCCTGCATCGGCTGTGTGTCTCGGAGCGTAAAGAAACGGAAGTACAGTGATCCATTGAAATGAACACACGAAGGCGGGGGGAGCTTCTATTTTTGTTTTGTAGTTCTATATAGCGCGAACTCGACCCGAAAGTATTGGAGCGCTTTACATGGTCACCAGTTGCCTTACATAAGTATACATTCATTTTTGGGTAAACACGGGGAGATTAAGTAATTTGCCCAGAATCACAGGATTTTGGGCCGACGCTGCTGAGACTCGACCCTGGTTTCCCAGTTCCAAATTCAGTAGCTCTGACCGTTAGGCCACATCGGTGCAGCAGGTGCAGTGGTACTGGGCCCAGGGACCTGAGGGCCCACTGATTCCTGATTATTGGTTTATTAGTAATATTCAAACAGGAGTCGGGGCATTTCCTTCCTTGGCCTAGGGCCTCTGGCACACTGGCTTCGCTGCAGACACACGTAAGGTAGGATAACCCAGTGGGTCAAAGAATTTACTGTAGAGATACGTGAGTATCCTCCAGGCCATGGGTGAAAAGAACAGAGAGGGCGAATGTGCTTGCTGCTGAGATCCGTCCATAAGCTGGGGAATGCAATTGCCAGTCCCTGTTAGGTAGATCAGTGGGTTAGTGTCGTGATCTAATGTGCGTTCTGCAAAAAGTTACATGAAACCCGCAGGTTACAGACTCAAATCACAGTTAGAACTATGGGGACGAATGAGCTTGCGGCACAGATCTGCATGCAGCTTGCATGTCACAGGATAGGATCCCAGAAAAAAACGTCATCCGACTCATGCACTTACTGTAGAGCTTTTCAGCAATCTCACACTCGCAGGTTCAAACCCAGCTACGATATCTCGGTGGAATAGCTCGATGGCTGCAGAGATCAGCGCGCGAGATGTATAAATGTCACTGAGAAGCGGCAACTTGCCCCATGTGCTATTTAACTGGGTTTAGCACCTGGAACTCTCACAGATCTCCACGACACGTGCATTAACCCACCATGGAAGCCTTCTACTGTAGTATATGAAATAGGTTTACAATTTAGTGTACCAAAAACGCTGCTGCATAGAGACACTGCACGCCTCTCTATGTCTACGCCCTTGTCCCTTATGGTTGGGGGTGGAGTAGAAAGCTGTTCCTTTCCCAAACCACCATGTCCTAGGGCTGCGCCTCAGTCTTCTCTTCTTTCACTGATGTGATCTCACCCCACGCCCTCCAGATGTTTGCACTGAAGCCTGAGCAGCGCCAGATGTGCTGGGGGGCCACCCATCCGCAACCAATCCTCTTAGGCTGGTATATTTAGTATGCGCCTCTAAGAGATAGTTTCAGACCAGGAAACGTAAAACACCCCTTCTCAGGAACAAAACAACACTTTTTGAGGCAGAGGTCAGGGAGAGCCGGCTCTTGTCTTGTGCCATCTGCCCAGGCCCATTATGGCTCCGATGTCACCCGCAGGGAATGGGCGATTGTGTGGAGGGGCTGTGCCCCTCCCCCCAGAAGGAAAAGGAGGAAGGACTCAGACGCTGTCCAGGCAAGAGGAGGTCACTGTGTACAGAACTTTTATTTTTGCAGTTTTTTTTAAAGCGCAAATTCGATCGAAGGTATTGGAGCGCTTTACACGAGCACCGTTCACATTACACAAGGTCGCATTCACATTTTTTTAGACACAGGGATATTAAGTGGTTTGCCCTGAATCACAGAGTGGCGAGCCAACGCCGACACTCGAACCTATTCCCCAGTTCCCAAGTTGGTAGTCACCATATTCTCTCCCTTTATGTGTTCCCCTCCCATTCCCAACAGATCCAGGAAAGATGGTTCAGGCTCTAAAGAACCGCCGTGGTCCACAGCATCCTTGCGGCGCCTCCTGCTTCTCAGTCCCAACAAGACCACGTTTCTTCGAGGCGAGGCAGAAATGCCTCGGAGAAACACACGGTCATTTTGGGATTCGGGGGCGTGTTTTTTAGGTTTGAGTGACTGAAGACGTCACAGATAGAAAGAACCTAAAAAACACCCCCCCGAATCGCAAAAAGACGGGGCTTGATCGGAGTGACACCCCTCTCCTCCAATGGCTGGCCTCCGTTTAGGAAGCCAGCCAATGGAGAAGAGATGCGGGTTCAAGCCCCCTAACAAAGACACATTAAATCTCGGAGCTCCGCCCACTGCTTACGCAGTGCGACGCAGTCCTCGACCTAAAAAACGAGAATAAAGATGGCTAAAGAAGAAAATGGAGAAAAAAATGACTGAAGATAAGAATGTGTGAGTGGATGAATGGAGAGAAGAGTGGATGGATGAAGAGAAGAGTTGTCACACCTCTGGCATCCAGCCCAATGCAGCTCCCCGAAGCTGCCTCGGGCGGGCAGGATGCACAGTGGTGCAAGAGTGAGTCAACGTGGTGGGAGTGCCGATGGGTTGAAGAGTTCTCTATTCAGATTTACCTGTAAGCGACTGACCCACTGTTATAATGTCCCACGCTGTCATTCTTCTCTCTGGGTGGGCCTTGTAGGGAAAATGCCATTGTCTTTTCTTAGTTTCTGGAGAATTCTTTGTCAGGGATTCCCTCTACATGAACATATCTTTCCCAAACCAAAATGGCTGTCTTGCTTTGCTTACCTATCTGAATCTCCCAATCCAATATGGTGGCACCTGTTTTTCCTGATGCAATTTCCTGTTTGCAGGTATATAAGGGATCTACAGGCATATGCATCAACGAAAATACTTCCCGGTAAAACACCGAATCGGTAAAACAGGCTGATACCGAACGCAAAACCATAAAACGCAATGCATCAAACAAAAAATCGGAAAAAAATAAAGAACCGCTAAAATCCTCCGCGGTAAATTACCGATTCGTTAAACAGACATTCGGAAATACCGAACCCCAAAGCATACTTCGGAAATACCGAATAGGCAATAACGAATCGAAATGGAATGCATGAACAGTCGCTAATACCGGAAATCCCTAAAATCGCTATTTAGCATGAGCAAAATAAGGGGAATCACAATCAGGAGGTAAAGTTAACAGAAGGACAGAAAAAAAAAACTAACCCCATCAGCAGGTGCTGACAATCAGTAACCCTTCATAAATGCCCTGGGAAACCCCACATGTACACCAAAATGGCTGCCCTCTACGTGCTTGCTAGGAGGTGGAGGATCAACGCCCAGGCCCAGCGCAGGAGGATGATACAGGACAGGATCTTCAGGGTGCGCATCACTTTGCTGGGGCAGATCGAGGAACAGGTGTACGCCAAGTATAGACTCAACCGTGCCATGATAATGGACCTAATAGCAGACCTGGCACCATTACTGCAGCACGAGACCCGTCGGACCAACGCCATACCAGCCCATGTGCAGGTCCTATGCTGCCTGCACCTGCTTGCATCTGGAAGCTTCCAGGGGGTAATAGCTGAGACAGGAGGCGTGTCGCAAAGTGCTTTATCACGCTTCTTCCACCGGTTCCTAGAGGCCATGCTGACATTTATTAATCGCCACATCACCTTCCCCAGAACCCCCCAGCAGCTTACCCACACCAAAAGGGAATTCTACCAGGTGGCACAATTCCCCCATGTCATAGGGTGTGTTGACTGCACGCATGTCCCCATCTGTCCTCCATCAGCCACCGAATACATTTTCCGCAACCGGAAATCATATCATTCTATTAATGTGCAGGTGGTGTGCAATGCCAAGTTCATCATTACGGACCTTGTAGCCCAATTCCCCGGGAGCACACACGACGCCTACATTTTCCGTCACTGTGGCCTCCACAGGCGCCTGATCAACGGTGAATTCAGAGAGGGACACCTACTAGGTACATATAGCTGCATCATCGTACTCCCCATCCACTCCATCCCCACATGTATAATTTCATTCATGCTGATTACCATTCTCTCCCCATCCTGCAGGTGACAGCGCATACGCATTGCGTGAATATCTCCTCACTCCCTATCTCAACCCAGCTACCCCGCAAGAGCAGCGCTACAACAGAGCACACATCAGCACAAGGAATGTGGTTGAGCGAACATTCGGCATCCTCAAGAGCCGCTTCCGAATACTGCACAAGACTGGAGGTGCCTTGCAGTATGACCCAGTGACCTGCTGCCAGATCATTGCTGTGTGTGCCATCCTGCACAACATCGCCACGTGCAGGGGGATACACATAGAGGTGGAGGGAGAGGATGAACTACGTGCCCAGCAACCCCCCCCACAACACCGACAGGCACATGTGCCCAACACAGCTGAAGGGCAAAGGAGGCGGACATACATCACACGGAATCATTTCTGAGACAGGTAAGAGAGTGACTTGACAACAGGAACAGATTTGCAAGGGTTTAATGGGCATGGACACCTGACTGGTGCAGAAATACGTAACACAAACATGCTGCTGCTGCAGTTAAATTAAAACTATAAATGTCCCTTCTCAGAACAGGTGACGCGTGCGGCACTTTGGTCTGGCCATGGTTACCTCACCAAGGACAGTGTGACTTTGCCACATGTTCACTTCCGTTTGCCGCGTACCCCCAGTCTCTTGTCCTGTGACTCCTCGGGTTCTACACGATGGGAGTCAGTGGCAGTTGCATTGCGGCCACTGCGCCTCCTCACCCTGGTGTCCGGCAGGGAGACGCTGCTGACACTGGAGGCTGCCTCACTCCCCTCTTCCGCTCCCAGACTGCTGACACTGGCTGACCCTGGCTGCAGTTGCTCCACTGCAGTGGTCACCCTCTCAAGGGCCTTTGCCACATCCCCACAATAATGACCTAGCTCCACTTGCAGGGACACGGACCTGCGGGACAGCACAGCCGTGCTGTTGCACAGCTTATTGATGGCCTTGTTAGTAGTATTCACTGCCAGCATGATCTGCCTGTGACGCCGGCGCTCACTCTGTTGGCCTGCGACTATGGCACGTGTCAGTTCTTGCAGGCAAAGCTTGATATCTTTGTTGCCGGCAGATACGGCAGTGGTGTGCTCACGCACAGCGTCAGTCATGTTGCCAAGTTTGTTGCAAAGTTTTGTCATGGTGAGTTTCATGGCACCCATGTGTCTCCCCTGCAGGCGCTGGACACGCAGCATCCGGGTCTCCACAACTCCGTACCCTTCGGACAGATCGACCGGTCTTGCAGCAGCCCGACCCGGGGGCACAACCCTCTGCCTGATGCGCTGTCGGCCTGCAGTTTGGCTGGTTGGAGTGACGACAGCCTGGCGTGGAACATTTGAGTGTGATGAACATTGATCTGACTCCATCACGGACAGGGCGGCAACATCTGCTCTGCGGCTCTGCGGAGTGGCCCGCACTGGTGGTGGTGGTGGTGGTGGTGGTGGTGTCTTGGACCGCGAGGAAGGTGGTGGTGGTGGTGCTGGCTTGGACCGCGAGGATGGTGGTGGTGGTGGTGCTGGCTTGGACCGCGAGGACGGTGGAGGTGTTGTCCGCCGTGGTGGTGAAGGGGAGGACATGACTTCAGCTCCCTGTGAGCACTCCGCATCTGACAACTCTGGCGACTCCGAGATGACAAGGCGGCCACTGTCGTCAAAATCGATGGGGGATGCATCTGTGTGTGAAACAGTGCATAGTTATTATCATGGTATAGTATGTGACAATAGCTGTGGCATCTCACAATAAATTACTTTTTTGTGACTGACATTTGACCCTTGGCTGCTGTATTCATCTCTGGGCTCAGGCATGCACCCATTCATGTATTGACTACATCTCCCATGGTGCAACACAGTGGTGAGGGTGTGTGTCTAGGGCAACGCTACATGTGCACTGGGTCTGGCATGGGGGATTGGGCAGGGACTTAGTACACGCTGCATCGTTACGCTGCCATGCTTCTTACCTTGTCCTCCTTCCGCAGCACCTGAGGTGTCCAGACTTGTGACCCCCACAACAGCTTCCGGTTCTATGGTGGCCTCCACTAGATCCTCCAGGGCTGTGTTAGGCGTCACATTGGATGTGCCCCCTCCTGTGCCAGCAGCATCCTTGACCCTCTGCGCTATCCTCTCCTTGGCCCTCTTACGCAGGTCGTACCAGTGTTTTTTTAGGTCGTCGATGCTGCGGTGGGTGACTCCGCAGGCATTCACCTTGTCCTTGATGCGCAGCCACATCTTTCTTTTTTCAGCCTCTGGCACCTTCAGCGACAACTTTCCAAAGAGTCGGTCATGGTTGCTGGTCACACTCTCTATTAAGATTTCCAGCTCCTTATCTGAAAACTTCCGTTTTCGCTTTCGGGGTGTGTCCTTTCCATGCTGGGGGGCCTCCTTCTCCATCTTGTCCTGCTTGCCTTTTCCTGGTTGCTACTGGTTCTGTCAGGGTCCTCAGCTCCTGTGCTCTGCCTCCTCCTCTGTGCTACTCCGAACACTGAATGCAGCGTGGCTGTCCTACTTCCTGGTTGTGATGTCATCGGCCTGCTTCCGAAGCATCGCGTAAATTTCCCGTTTTCGTTAATATCGAATCCGCTAATACCGGATTCACTAATACCGATTCGGTATTACCGATTTCGGTTTTTGCTACTCTCGCTGGCGTATAATCGTTATTTAATAGCGATTATTAACGACTCGGTAATTTTTAACGATTAGTTTGATGCATCGCGGTTTGCATGTTCATAATAGCGAGTCGTTATTTTTCGGTATTACCGACAGGTATTACCGAATGTTGATGCATATGCCCGCTAGTCATTTCTTCCTTGCGCCGCAATGCTTCTTAGTGTGTTAGGTGTGTTTCCTGTTTTCCTGCTGATTTCGGTCCAGGAGTTTTGTCAGTTTCTGGAGTACTTGTTTTCCTTTGGCACTTTCAGTACATCTTCCTGCCCTCTCTGCCACCAGTTCCGTGCAGTCTTGCCATGGGTTTACTGCTACCTGATTCGTGCTGCTATCGGGGGTTTCTCCTTCATAAGGGACATCTTTCTACAGGCACTAGCTGCTAGACCCTGTCTAGTGTCGGAATTATCATGGCTACTAGGCGTCACCCTTATCTCTAGCAGAAAAGGACAATCAGAACTGGGTTTCTCCAGTCTACCCATCATCAAACTCTTCCAGGTCGACATCAGATTCCTGACAAGAATAGATGGATGGAGAGAAGTACGGATGCGTGGATGAAGAGAAAAACAGATGAATTATGAGAAGAAAGAAGACAAGGATAGGTAGATGGAGAAAAAGATAGATGGGGACAAGGATGGCTTGAGCAATGAATGGATGAATTGTTAAGTGGAGAAAAGAAGGAAAGGTGGATGGATGGATGAAGAGGAGTAAGGAGAGAAAGATGGAAGGTTGGAAAGGCAAAGAAGTATGGAGAAAAGGAAGAATGCATACATTATGACTAGATTAAAAAAAAAATAAGGATGTGGGAAGGAAGGATGAATAAATGGATGAGGAAGGAAGGAAGAAATGATTAACGGATGGATGGAGAAAAAGAAAGAAAGTGGAAATTATTTAGGAATGACTGGAAAAAAGATGGATGAAGAGAAAAATGCATGGATGGTCAGACGGAAAAACCTTGAAGGATGCATAGAAGAAAAGATGGACAAATGGGTGTATTAAACAAATGAGCATGTTCTTGTGCCTATAAATATATAGCATTTCAGACAATTTGCATTAACATTTTTCATTAAAATGAACAACATGCACCATTTTTTTCAAATGATTCTTTAGGAGTCAATCTGTGAACAACCCTGAGAGGAGCAGCCACAGTAGGAAGCCCTTGATAAAAGTGATTACAAGAGTGTCCGTACAGAACTATCTGGGAAACGCCTACATTTTTAGCAAAATTCTTTAGGTATTGATGTGTAAATGCACCATTGGATCCACATGTTTTCAAAATTCACTTCAGGAGCGGAACCACCCTGAATGAGTTCCAGCCTCACTCACTCGCTCATTTCCATTTTGGACACGGTTCAAAGTGGGGAGAATGTTATTGTTCTGCATACTCCTCTGTTTATTGGCACAACGTGTGTTTCCAAGAGGGGCTAACACTTTGTAAATTTACAAAAGGATCCATCATTTTATAAATGTTTTTTTTTTTTTCTGTTGGTTTCACGAGCTGGCAGGTACTGTGCTACTTTCATTGCTATTTCTAATCTTTCATCTTAAAAGGACTTTCCTGAGGATAATACGTATGGGTTTAGATTTACTAAGGTTTTGCGCTGGTTTTGCATCTCATAGAGTGAAGCAATTTTTTGCAGAGTCTGGTGTTTAGATCTATTTCCCAGTGCAAATCACAACAAGCATGGAAAGTTGCTTAAAGTAAAGCAAAGCAGCACTGTGAGCTTCTTTACTCCATGGTGGTGTCTCATGGGCGGTGAGGGGTATTCCCATGCAATCACCTATACATTTTGAAGCAAACTTCTATCTACTAACATTTAGAAACAGGGGATAGACCACAAAAAATATGCGTCTTTTAGGCAGCTGTAACAGTGGAGCAAGTTTTAAAGTCTCCACACTTGTTCAGCTTTATATGTATGCTGAAGGGTGCCATTCCTATATAAAGTCTACGCTTGAGAGAATTTACACATCCTTGCACTATGGTGCTTAAAGTGTATGTACCAGTACAGAGGGAGAAAAAACAGTCCCATGTCTCTCTTTCTGTTTTGTATGTAATGCAGTGAAGCAAGTTTTCTTTGCATCAGAAGTGTTAATTTAGTTTGGCCCAAGGTTTCCTACCAGAGTACTCAGGGAGAAGCTGTACATGGTCAACTGCATCCTGGGAGAAGTTCTTGACAGAATTCTTTCTAAGAGGGAAACGCTGCCCGACCTGGTTGGTTGAATGTATACACCTTTGAAACTCACTTAATCATATTGTCAGTGGGCTGTTGCCCAACTACCAGGACGAGGCTGTAGCTCTCCTTCTTCTAGCAAGTCCTGCATGGACCCTGATGTTAGTTTTCTTTTAGGTATAAACAATCCCGAAGACCCTTTCTGAAGGTCTGCTGGCTGCTTCTGTTGGAGACTTTGCCTGCATGTATGGCCCTGTCAAACGAAGCAAATCAGAAATGTGGACATATTTAATAGAACATCATTTAACATTTTCCAGAGATGAAAGGATCACCACCTCAAAAATCTGCTGCTTCAAATGCAGGTGAGCTGCATGTAGGCAGTGGATGCAGCTGTGAATTCGATGAGAGATGCACGAGTTATTTTGACAGAATCCATTCCTGGTGAGCACACTTCGTGATTAGTACTAGGTTTTGATCTCAGGATGGAGAGGCACGATTACATAGTGGATTTCATATGACAAAATAGTGTACATAAACTTTGCATTTTTGTATACATTGCATGACCCTTTCCGGATTCTCATAGTGTCTGTATTGTGTTGCTGACATTTAGGATTCTTCCGGTATATCCAATCTAGTGATCAATAATAGTAAACAATATTTATATATAGTGGCCCAGGGTTTATGACTATATTCTCCATTACTTCCTCTTTGTGTGTTTTGAATTCCATACTACTTTGTATCTGTCTTTTATTTTAACTGTACGCATAAATATGTATACTGAGATACTATTAAAGTATTGAGTCTTCACAAAAACTCACAACTCTTTCTGAACACTTACATCTTCCTTTGACATCCCAAGGAGATCTCTCCTGAAGCCACTATATGTAAAAAAGCATATCCTCATGCTTTGAGGCATCAGCACTTTTTTTAATCATCAACAGACACTCAAAACCTTGCAAGTTGCAGAAAATATGTGAGAATCCAGGATAAACTACTATCCCCTTGCCCAGTACCTTCCAAGCCGGTTCCCGTTCCTCAAAAACTAATAACTGGCTATTTTATGGTTTGCCCCAAAGTTTTACCAACACACTAAGTCACTTTATACGTTTTAATTCCGATTTAATATTCTAATTCTCTGTAGGGACATTGTAAAAGAATGCCTTTTATGAGTAAGGATTTTATCTTACATGTGATTTCTAGTACAACTACTGCTCCTAAGGGTGTATCGATGGTGCTACCATTGCAATGGTTTAAAGTAACTGTGCAAAGAACTTAATAAAAAATAAATGCTTGTGAAAGAAAAACACACCTATGTTGCATCTGTGATAAATTATTTTTATTTGATGTTATTAATATTTATATAGTGCAACAAATGCCCAAAGGCGTCTTGGCGCTGGCGTCTGTATTACATAAATACTAAGCACAACCAAACCATAAAGAACCTTAAAGAGAGATTTAGAAAAGCATGATCTGACAGTGTGCGGGGAAGTGTGCGAGAGTTTGCAGCCACAACATAGTACCTTGAGACATTTACCAGTGGTCTATGTGAGTCCACACATTATGTGGGACAGAATAAAAAGCATTAGCACACTGATGGTGGAATTTATGTTGCCATGTATCTGACAAGTTAAATGTGTTGAGAAGGTCTGTAAGTGTCCGTCGGGAATGAGGTTTAGCAACGGCTGTGAAACCAGTGGAATCAAGCTCTGGCTGTCTCGTATGATTTAGGTCACCGCTCAATACAATATAGTCAGCCTGGTATTGGCTGATTTGGGAAGACAAGTCAGTAAAGAAGTCAGGGGAGTCCGTGTTTGGTGCTTACACATTGACGTGTAACTTTATCCTGCCAACTCTCCCAACACAAACAAATATTGACCAGTGGGGTCCGAGGCAGTCCTCATCATCTTAAAGGCGACACTGTTATATATCTAGATCAATCAATCAATCAATCAATCAAGGACATTTATAGAGCTCACTACTCACCCGGAGGGTCTCAAGGCGCTTGGGGGGGGGGGGGTGCTGCTACTGCTCGAACAGCCAGGTCTTGAGCTTCTTCCTGAAGGAGAGCATACCCCACATGAATAGGAACTGCAATGAGACAAATAATGATGAGTACCCCAGGAGGATGCATAATTTCAACCTGGTGTGTTTCCTGAAGGAAGGCCACTTGAACCCTGTGCCGGCGTTAAAAAAACAGGACCTGTGTACCTTTTCATGGATTATTAAAGCCTCTGATGTTCCATGTCATGATTACGCACTTGTATAGCGCACGACTACCCGTAGGCATCTCGGCACTTGTACGAATACCGCCGAGGAACCCTTCCTGGCCTTATCCTGTGAGGAGCCCACTCCTGGGCACCCCCAAGGTGAAGTCAGGCATCCTCAGCGTTGTTGGTGCCGTTGTAGAGATTAAGCAAGCTATTGCCCAGAGGTGCAGAGTGGGACTCATGATTAGAATAGGCACTGAGGCGAGAATTATCAGGTCAGAGGAAATTGAGCCCGAGGCCCGCCGAGGCGGGAATTGAACCCTGGTCCCGGCCAGACTACTGCATCAGGGTCTGCCGCTCTAACCATTGGCGGTACAAAAGGGGGTGGTGATGGACGGAGCATCTGAATCAATCTAACACTCACACCCAGTCAAAAGATCTGGGTTTAATCCATCACCGTTCTTTAGCCCACTCTGCCACCCCAGTTCAGACATGGCTATATGCAAATCAGTCTGACCCTGTGCCTCATGGGAACAGTCCAGCCCGAACTGCCAAGCCATGTCTTCCCTGGACCGGAAACAAGCTTCCGAGGACCGGTTTCTGGCATTCCAGCCGTCTTCAGCCCGGCTTGCTTGAATCCAGTGGCAAAGTGAGCAAGGGACTCACGTCTGAGCATACCCTGCCACACTTATGGCGGCCAAAAGCGGTACAAAAGGGGGTGGTGATGGACGGAGCATCTGAATCAATCAAACACTCACACCCAGTCAAAAGATCTGGGTTTAATCCATCACCGTTCTTTAGCCCACTCTGCCACCCCAGTTCAGACATGGCTATATGCAAATCAGTCTGACCCTGTGCCTCATGGGAACAGTCCAGCCCGAACTGCCAAGCCATGTCTGGATTCAAGCAGGCCGGGCTGAAGACGCACCAGCAGCGTAAAAAATGTGCCTTGTTGCACCATATTTACAAAGTGACGCATCTAGGTAGATGCGTCACTTTGTAAACCCCTGCGCAACATTATACCTGCGCCAGGTATAATGTATGCAAGGGGGCGTATTAACGCAAGAAAGGTCGTAGAAGTGACGCAGTGAAATCTATGAGATTTCACTGCGTCACTTCTAGGACGCCGTTGCGTCAAAATCTTGCGCCTGCCTCACAGCAGGCGTAAGACTGACGCAGGCCCTTTCACATGGGGCTTGCGCCATGTGAAAGGACGCATTGCTGGAGTTGCGTCACTTTTGTGACACCCTCCAGCAATGCGTCACTTTTGCGCTTACAGATACGTCAAAAATACTGACGTATCTGTAATTCCTTGCGCAATGATGCGTCATATTGTAAATATGACGCATCATTGGGGTCGCAAGGAGGGCACAATGAAAAGTGACGCATCGCTGTTTTCTCGCAGCGATGCGTCTCTTTTCTTAAATGAGGCCCAGAGTCTCTGCTAATATATGAGGGCATATTATCTGAAGCCAATGTAGCACTTGAGTAAAGATTGTAAGAGTAAACCTGGAATGTACCATGTCAATAGAGAGTCTTCATCAAGAAATAATACAAAAATACAAACAACAATACCCAAGTAGCCCCAAAAGAGAATAACATTACAGACATAGTGGTATACACCTTGGGGGGTGACAACTCCCGGAGGAGCAAAGCCCAGATGGGGCAATAAGTATATAATAATACGTCATTGAACAAGTGAACAATGAGAGAAATATAGAAAAAAATACAATTCAACGTGGAACAAAAGGCATCTACCAGTTGAGGGTAAACACATCTGAAAACTATGGAAAGACAGCCATATTCATATGTCAGCAAAGTGTGGAGGGCAACCTACGTTGAGTGAGCACCAGCTGAAGCAGGCACCAAGACTGCAGAAGGGTCAGCATCAGGGCCTCCACCAGAGGGACATCTGCCAGAGAAGTACTTTTTGCAGAATTGAACAGCGTCTAGTGTTGAAAACGAGATGATGACCATTGAGTTCCACATGGAGACGTGCAGGATAGAGCATCCCGTATTTTACCCCTTGTTTTTGGAGAGTGCATTTCAAATAAGTGCATTTGCAATGGGTTTCTTGCACCATTGGTTTATAATCTAGAAGAAGTGAAATTTCAGATCCTTGATACTGCAGCAAACTTTTGTCTTGGGCCAATTGTAATGAATTATTGTGATCTCTAAAATGTGGGAGCCTGGAAATAATCTGCAGCTGCAGTGTCCGAGGCACTGGCTGGGGGACAATTGTTCGAAGTGCCCTTTCGACCACAAAAGCATCTGTGAAGGACTTCCTGTCAAAAAGCTCTGCTAAAAGATGCTCCACAAAGACATCCATATGTCCCGTATTGGTGAATTCCAATATTCCAGTGATACAAATGGTATTACGGCGGGACCTCACCTCCAAATCCTTACTTTTAGCTGCAATAATTTTAAGGATACGCTCAATCCATTCAAGGCACTTCACTCTTTCCACATTGCCGTCCTCAATCTCCAAGATCCTGCACTCTGCACAATTGATCCTCACATTATGATGTTCAAGTTGTTCAGTCATGGCATAAAGCTGATGTGATAGGGTATCGAATCTGGAGTTAATTGCCTTCAAGCCAACTCGAAGTTCGGACAAGATTGTGGCAGAGCCATCTGGTGGGGTGTCAGCCATTGCATGGTCTGAGGTGCCACTGGAGCCGGAGGGCGAATGCTGACCGCGCGGAGTCTGAGCTGGGTAAGTTGTTTCTGTTTGAGATCTCCGTGGCCCATTGCAACATACGCACCATGTCTGCTACGGAGAGAGAACCAAAAGCAGTAACCGGCAGTGCGAGCAGGAGCAGCTAAGGCAGATGTGGCTGAGAGGGAAGAGCCAGGCAGAACAGCAGTGGCAGTGAAGGGAGGGATAGCTGGTGATGATAATGGATAGAGATAGTCCAAGCACAAGTTACTGCATCCAACTCAGCTTGGCAATATGATGCAGACAATGTAAAGAGAAGCACCCCGCATTACTGAGCAAAGAATGGAAGTACATGGGGTGAGCAGATATCACCATGGGTCGCACAGTGACAGCAGATGAAGGAAGTGGAAAGAGCTCCCCAGCTCCAGAGGCTTACAGTCAGCGACCCAAACACATTGATGGTGCAGGAATGGAGGAGCTTCTAAGGAGCCTGAATAGACATGAGAGAAGGAGGGAGGCAAGTAAGGTCTCAAAACACAGCAGAGGCCGCTCAGGGGTATATAGGAGAAGTCCGCTCTGTTCAATCAAATTTTGGCACTAAAAAACGGATGCAGGGCAATGCAGGACAGTGTGGTACTGTTGAATACAGTGGCCTAGTCGCAGCCACTGCAGTCATACAATCCCCAACTCCCCAGCTCTGCAATGGCTCACCGTCAGCGATCGGAAGACACAGGTCCAGTCTCCAGAGCCTAAATGGTTTCGGCAGGTCGCTCTGCCATAACAAGCCCAGCAGGGAGCCCCAGGAGAACCCTGCCCTGAGGCTAACCCGCGGGCCCTGTCCCCATGGGGCCTCCGAAGGCCGTGCCGCACTACAGCAGGCAGATAGTCACGGAAGAAGTCAGTCAGGAGCCGCACCGAGACCCGGCTCAGTGGCATTCAACCTCAATTCGGGTGGAACAGTTTCTGTAGCAGTGAGGAGCCCATAATGAAGCTGTGGAGAGCTTGATGATGAGGATACCACGGGCAATGCTCAGCAGATCTTCAATGCCGTGTGGCCATCTTGGTCGCCGGCTTGGCCATGACCCTGAGAACCTCCTTTGCTCTTGATGATAAAAAGGTTAAAACTGGATATTTTCTCTTATAAATAAGAAATATCACCCAGCCAGAGAGCCCTTTATTGTGTAGGCAAACAACATGCTGGATTCTAATGAGCCAAGTCTGTCACCACAATACTCTACCACAACACCACCGGCTAAGAGAAGCATCATACAATTACCTATGCCCCCAGCAGTTCCTGCCATCATGCTGGAGACAGTGACAAGTCTACTGGCACGTTCAAAAGTGCCACTTGGGAATATGATGCCTTTGCAGCTACTTAATTCTTAGCTGGGCAAAAGGTAATCGTGAATTATACTTTGCTTTCTGCCTTCAAACTTGTGCAGAGCAAAGCCTGCACAATCATTGCATATTTAATTTATATGATTTACTGATGTTTTATGAGATTTTTTTTTTTCTCAGACAAGTATTTGCCTCAATACTATTTGCTATTTAGCTAGTGGAGATACATGATTCGGATAGTTCCAGATTTTGTAACTACTGTTAATAGTATAAAAATATTCATCCAGTTGCTGTCCCTAATGATGGACAGTCCAAGGAGCACGCATTGGTTGAACGTTTTGAGTACATTGCAGTGACTGGTCGCAAGTTGCTAGTCTGCATTTATTCTGAGGCTCTTATTTTTATTATTTCATGCAGTCCATTGGCATCTGACAAGCAATAGTTTGTCCTGATTTTGTGGTTTATAACCTCAAGTAAGCATATGCCCATCACGCTATGAACTGTCAACTGAACTATATTAACGGTGTGTTTATTTACGTATAAACACCATGAGTGCTATTTTATGGAGTGTCTAAAAAAGTATTAAAGTGATTACTAAAAGCGTTGACATAAGGGATATAAAAGGGCATTCAGAATGTTAATGACTGACAACATTGCACTTTACATTTCACTGCTCAATATGGCAGGCCATCAAATGTATGTTCTTTTTTAATTTGTTTTCCCATTTTTTGCATATGTCGGGGAAATGCTGTCCTCTATGCAACGCCTTTGTGTTTTTTCCATTTCTTTAGGCACTTATAAAGTGATGTAATCAAAATGTATCAGCGTACCTACCTCTAGGATTTGAACATAATTATAGAATTTAAAAAGGTGGCTGAACATCAAGGACCTGAAACATAAATGTCTTCTATAAATTGACAACTTTGGTAATGTGTGCAGAGTTCTGAGTTGCAGCGGTACATTGCTGAATAATAAACGAACCAGAACCTAACATATAAGGTACCTTCTCTGAAACCTGGAGGCAACGAGGTTCCAGATGGTTAGGGGCTACACCATTTTCATTAATGTGTTGTATGCTGGGCCATTTATGACAAAACATAACCTCCTTGATTAAATTATTGATGTAGAGGTATAAGCATTTCGTATGGGGTATTATCTGAATTAGGTAAGTGAGAGTAAATGTTGCAATCTATGTTGGGGTAGCAGCATTTTGTCTCTGTTAAGACTGCATTTCAGTTGTGTGTGTTTAGATGAATAGTCTAGCATGTTTTTTAAAGCTCACCAGTACAGAGTAGGAACAATGAGAGCTTCAAACGCTGTTTTAAATTGGTCTGTGGAAAATAGGTGATTAGCTGTTTTGAGTGAGTGAAAGTAGAAATTTACAATCATGCTTACCTGGTGTATATGTGGTGAGAGGCCGAGGTACAAACCAAGTTGAAGGTGGGTAATTTTTCAGTGAAAGAGAGAAAGGTGGGAGAGAATGTTCTGATTTCAAGAGGTCCAGTACGAATGGGGTGAAATTATGCCTATGCAAGGGAGTGGAAGGGCGAGATTTTGATCGATACTTTACCACTATTGATCTAAACCTCGATCTGGTCGACTGAACCTTTGTTGCCTGTCTTTGAGGAAAGAAAGTGCACCTCTCTGCAAGTTAGTTCACCCAATAAAGGACTCTGCTCCCAAAGATCACAAACAACTTCTAGCTTTCAAAAGTTTATTGTAAGGATATGATAAGTTGCAAATACAGGCATCTCAGAATGAGATTCACGAGATACACAGGTCCAATTACATACATGTGCTCTCGGAAAGCCCTCAGACGAGCAACGGAAATCACTAACACAAGTTCTAAGAATAATAAAACTATCAGCATTGACGCATATCTCTCCTTCATTTAAGTTGGAGGAAAACGCACAGGTTAGGCTGTCCCTACCCTGCTCTAGATGGTATCCCTACTTAACCAAGTCCCAACCTAACAAAGGTGTCAGCAGTGAATGACCCCCAAGGGAAGTCACTCACTCTAAGTCTCTTGGTGAAAACCTATAGTTCTCCAGTCATGACCCCTCTCTGCCTACCCATCCGCTCTCTAAAGGGTCCTCAGGTATCTGCTCTAACTCCACCCAGGGGTGCTGTCCCTAATACAAAACAGTCAACAACATTTGAGACGCCCCTTGCGAGACGCCCCTCACGTGGTGTAGCTTCTGGCTTTTTCCATGATGCTTTGTATTGGGCCTCATACGTTAGAGTTGACCTTGCTTCTCAGACTCTTCTCCGGCCCGCTGATACCCCTTAAACATTCCGGAACCCTCCTCCATGTCTGGGCCGTCTACTGAACAGACCTCTATTCATTCATTTATAATTGGATCCCCCCTTTTCCTTTGCAGACAGATATCTGCAGCCAAGAACCCAACTCTCATAGACTTCCAAAAAGGCTTGCAACATTTCTTGGCCCAGACATGTACGTATAAATCAATGTTAAAACATTTCAGGCCTACAATATTTCTCATCATGATTATAGCATTCAACTTCTTCATTAATTAAAGCATGTTAATATTCTTATTCTATTATTCAGTAAACATCTCTAAAAATCATGGCCCATTTAATGCAATGACCAAAACATTAATACAATCTGTGTCGTGAAAAGAAACACCTTCCCTTTTAGCTCTGGCCCTGAGGCCTACCACATTCTGCGTTTAACCACATACCATCTTACATTTTAACAGCTACACGACATGGATTCAGAAATAATCACATCTACTAAAATCATATAGTGTCACACATTTCTGTATTAGTTCCACTTCTACTTAAATCTCTACATTAGCTATACATTCAGAATATAATTACAGATACTATTAGCACTCATGGCATTTCTCCTCATGATTTGTGCTTACTACAGGTAAGTGTGATGTACTCATACATTTAGGTCAGTTTGCGCTCTCTCAGTTCCCCCCTTTGATGACCTCTCGGGGTCATCACTAACATTTAAACTGCAGTTATTGCTGGCATGATTTGTCTCTGCGCTTCCAGAGCCCTCAGGCTCCTGTACTGATTATCTTGTATGGCAGCCAATCTCTGCAGCTGTTCTCTTTGGGCCCTTTCTGACCTTCTTGCTCTGTACCATTTGAATACCCTCACCAATCCCCACAATATAATCCCACAGATCAATATTATGATGATAGGTTTTAGTATATACCACACAAAGCTTTTGCCTATGGTGGAAATCCACCCTCCAACTTCACTCATTCCGTGGCCCACCTTTTCCCAGACATTTTCTCTACTCAAGTCTTCGATCTCCTTGTGAATATTAGTTATGTTCCTAATAACTTTCTCAAGGGGCTTCGAATTGTCTGGAATGTAAGTACAACATTCCTGGACCTTCAAAGCCTTACAGACTCCGCCCTCTTTTGCTAGTAGGACATCTAACGCAAGACGGTTCTGAAGAACCATAGCCCTTATCGATTGCATCTCTCCTTCTACCAGCATTAAGGACTGAGCAGTGCTGGCAGACAACCTGTCGACAACTTTTGCCAGTCGTCTAATTTTAACATCATTAAGGATTACTCCCAAAAGAGGGAACATAGCTCCAAAGACATCTCCAACCATTTCTGCATCTCCTATATCTCTCCTTCCCCTCGATGATGTCTTGCCCTCAATGATCACTAAGTCTTGTGCATGATATATTTTGGGGAAGACAATTGCTAAGTAACATGATCCATACCAATTATCAGGTAGTCTCACGTAGGCATTTCTTCCACATACAAAATACACATTTGGAATCACTTGCATTCCCTTCAGGAAATCCTTAGTATAGTACTCTATATTGAAAGCATGTTCACAGTCGACTTCTCCCACGTATACATTTTCATAATACGTTTTGGCTCGGTGAAGACATAGCTTTCCTCTCTGCGTCTTATCTAAAGCTATTGGACCACTACTACCCTTTCTCTTGTGTGCCTTCTCTTCCTCGGTCCAATCTGTTTTCCATTGTCCTGATTTTTTCAAAATCTTTTGCCTCCTGTAACGATCATCCACCTGCCCTATGAACTTCTTCTCGACTTCTGACACCTTGCATGTCAGGTTATTTCTACGGGCATGTGAAGTATCTAAGGTAATCCAAGGAATGAAGAACTTGGCCAATCTGTCTTCACTCTTCCAGTAATCCCATTTGTTCATCTGCTTATAATTTGGGACTTCTGGCAACACTGAATCATAATTGGAGAAATAGTATTCAAAACTATCTCTCTCATAAAATATACTAAGCAATAAGCTACATGTAATGCCATATGTCAGCGGGAGGTGATGATATCGAATGCCTTCATCTACAGACGCCGGCAACTGCATGCAGACGTAACAATCCTTAACCTCCATGGCATCCACGTATTCATATAAAAGTTTAGCATAAGCATTTGACCTAAAGTCTCCTTGGGACTCATCTACGTGTAACCTGCGGGCTTCTGCAGCTAATAACGCTTTCTCTTGAGTGTTTTCCCTTTTCTCACCAGCAACAGTAGGTGTAAGCGTTTCTACAGAATTCACATCAGTTACCTTTGCCTCTTCCTCATGTCCCTTTACATAAGAAATTGTTACCACTAAAGCTATTAATATTATCACTCCTACTATTAGTGTACCTATTATACATTTAGCTCTGCGGTTCTGGGTGCCGGCTTCCATTTCGTCAGACAATATGGCTCTCTCTTATCTTGGCAAAAAGTTCTATTCTTCTCGTTCCTTTACAGTCTCTTTTTAATCCTTTTATCTTTAGAATCCATACAACTGGAAGCTGACAACCTTTTTCGCAAAAGTCCTTTAACAGTTCAATAAAGACAACCCTAGCCCTTCTCCATCAACTCAAGGGAAGTTCCCTAATATTCTCTGCTTCCTGGGCGCTAGGTAATCTTCTTTTTCTGCTTGCTTTATTTACAAAGTCCTTTAACAGTCTACTATCAGGTTTGTGCCTGTAGCTTCAATAGCATAGTTCAGTATTTCCAAACGAAGATTGTGCTCTTCATGTGCTGTTATCGTTGTACCAAAGTCGGGGAATTGCAATTCTGAAAGAAACATGTGTTTTAACTTGCTGAGGCGGGGAGGTCTGGGGAGCATGAATGTTAGTGACCCTTCTTGTTCGACTCCGGGTACCAACAGTCGTATTTCCACGGTGACAATGGGCTCAGAACTGGACACCACCACCGCTCGGATCCTCCCTGTCTCCGGTTTCACAGACATTTGTCGCCAGATATGTCCACTCAGGTGTGGAGTATCTTCTGTTAGGCACACGCACTCTTCTTGACCTTCTTCGGTCCGGTGCTTCAGCGCCCTGAGCACCTTCTTCCGGGTCTGAGTCTTCTGATATCGGAGGAAGGGTTACCTCTGGAGTTGACCTCAGGCTAGAGCTCCTTCTTTGCGGCCAATTAGCTTCTCCACGTGCCCTTCTACTCCTTCTCCTTCTTGTCTGTTCTCGCTCTCTGTCAGACCTGTCAGTGTCTGACTCGTACTCCCAGCTACTTTCTCCTTCTGTAGCGTCTTCCGTTTCGCTGTTGTACTGACCGTCCTCAGCTTGGTCAGACTCGTTCCCTGCTTCTGCTGGCACCTCTACAGCTTGGCTAGCCCCCTCTATGGCTTCTCGGTCCTCTTCTGGACGTCTATCCGAGAGAGGAGCTGTTTCTTCCCGAGGTGCTGGAACCCTTCGCGTATGTGACGCGTGGATCCAATTGGGCAGGCCTCCCACCTTCACAGCTGTGTTCGTGATCAGGATGATCTGGAAGGGCCCACGCCAACGAATATCCAAGCAGCTTCTTCTCACATGTTTTTTCACCAGGACCCAGTCCCCAGGGTACAGGTCATGGCACGGGCCCTGGCACGATGGAACCTCGGCAGCCTGCACCTGAAGGGACACAGAACGAATGGCGTCAGACAGCCCCTTACAATAGTCCAGGATCATATCATCTGTGATATTTAACAGTGCAGTAGTTGGGACAGATGGCAGCCTCATTGCTCTCCCCATTAACACCTCATGTGGTGATAACCCCGTTCTTCTGTCTGGGGTACTACGAAGGCTCATGAGAACCAATGGCAGGGCGTCAGGCCAACTCAGGGTCGTTGAGGAACAAACTTTGGCTATTCTGGCCTTGATCGTGCCATTGATCTGCTCCACAATTCCTGAGGCTTCTGGTCGGTAACTGCAATGCAACTTCTGATCGATATTCAGAGCTGCACAAATCATTTTCACAAGCGCGCTGTTAAAATGTGTTCCCCTATCTGATTCCAAAAAGGCCGGCACCCCGAAGCGCGGAATGAGTTCCCTAAGCAGTAACTTGGCCACTGTGAGGGTGTCGCACCTACGTGTAGGGTATGCCTCAACCCATCTGGAGAACACACAAACAACCACCAGGACATAGCGGAGGCGGTTGCACCTTGGCATTTCAATGAAATCTATCTGCATTCTATTGAATGGACCTCCAGACCTTCCTATGTGGCTCAGTGCAACTGGTGTTCTTTTTCCTACGTTCAGCTGCTGGCAGGTCACACAACGCTGGCACACTGCTTCTGCTGCTATTCTAAACTTAGGATTGTACCAAGTCTGTCTAAACACTCTCAGCATAGCATCTCTCCCTAAGTGTACGGGACCATGTATGAGTCTAGCCATTGGACTCACCATCTCATTGGGCAACACTGCTCTGCCGTCTGCTGAGACCCAAAAATGGGACTCACCCATTACACATCCTGCCTTTTCCCATGTTTCTTTTTCAATATCAGGAGCATTTTCTTGCATGTTTGACAGTTCATCCCAAGTATCAACAGTTTCCAGTATCATGGCTAATTCAGTCCTTACATTTATTCCACCCACTTCCACCTCTGTGAAAGAGTACCCTTGTTCCGCGCAATACCGCGCAACTTCATCAGCATATCTATTGCCTTTCGAAACGAAGTCCTCATTTCTGGTATGTGCGGTGCACTTTACAACTGCGATACCTGCTGGGCATTGCAACGCCTCTAACAACAGGCGCACAAACTCTCCATTGCGAATGGGAGAGCCTGAAGAGGTCATGAACCCTCTTTGAGACCATAACTGCCCGTAATCATGAACTACCCCATAACCATATTGGCTGTCGGTGTATATGGTGACTCGAATTTGATTGCTTGCCAAGCAAGCACGTGTCAAGGCAACAATCTCGGCTACCTGAGCGGAGTGTACTCCTTCCAGGCACCCAGCTTCCACAACTCCAGCAATTGTACAAACAGCATAAGCTGCTCTCAACTGCCCAACTTCGTCTCTTACACATGAGCCATCGACAAAGAAAATTTCGTCTGGGTCGGTCAGTGGCTCATCTACGATGTCGGGTCTGGGTTTGGTGCATAGTTCAGTCACATCGAGGCAGTCATGGTCTGTACATTCATCATCATCCTCGATATCATTTGGGAGTGGCATCAAGGTAGCAGGGTTCAAAACAGAGCATCTCTTGAGGGTCACATTCTCTGCAGCAAGAATAACTTGCTCATATCGCGTGAGCCTGCTGTTGGTCAGATGCTGTGTTTTGGTCCTGGTCATCAACAGTTCAACAGAATGGGGCACGCACACCTCTAACGGGTGCCCCATGACGATATTTTCACATCTCTCAATGCTGACACCCGTTGCAGCAACGGATTTGAGACATCCGGGCAACGCTGCGGCTACTGGGTCTAAAGTAGCCGAGAAATAAGCAACTGGTCTACGGGCATTCCCATGGATTTGGACTAACACAGACAACGCGCAACCTTCTCTCTCACAACATTAAAGAAAAAATGGTTTATTGTAATCAGGCATTCCCAATGCCGGAGCACGACACAGGTCCTCTCGCAGCTGTAGGAATGCCATCAAACAGTCTTTGTCCCATGGTACCGGATCGCTCACCTCCTTGTGCGTCAGTTTTTGCAAGGGCTTTGCTTTCAGTGAAAAGTTCACGATCCACTGTCGGCAATAACCCACCATCCCTAGGAACATCCTGACCTCTCTCTGTGTCTTAGGCGCATTCATTTTCATGATCGCCTCTATCCTGTCTGGTGACACCTTTCGTTTGCCTTTCTCTATTCTGTGTCCCAAGTACTGCACTTCTGTCAGGCAGTACTGCAATTTTCCCGGGGACACCTTGTGCCCATTGGCAGCTAGGTGATTTAACAAAGCAATGGAGTCCTCCCTGCAAGCTTCTTCTGTTTCTGACGCCACGAGGAGGTCGTCTATGTACTGGACCAGAACTGACTTCTGGGGCAGCACTAGACTTTCAAGATTTTTCTTCAAAAGCTGGTTAAAGATCGATGGGCTCTCTGTATACCCCTGAGGGATACGACACCATGTTAGGACGCGATTTTCCAGCTTAAATGCGAAAAGAAAATGGCTTTCTTCGTCCAGAGGGATCGAAAAGAAAGCCTGACAAAGATCGATCACAGTGAACCACTCAGCTTGGAATGGAATCTGAAACAGTATCACTGATGGATTCGGTACCACTGGACAACACGAAACGACTATGTTATTAATCTTTCGAAGGTCCTGCACTATCCGAAATTTCCCATTTGGTTTCTGCAGACCCATAATCGGGGAGTTGCATGGACTACCCACGATTTCTTTCAGTATTCCCTGTTTAATCATGGACTCGATCACGGGTTTTATGCCTGCAATCGTTTCTGGAGTCAATTTATATTGGGGTGTTCTTGGGAACTCAGCATGCGGTTTCACTACAATTTTCACTGGGTCCACCCCTTTGACCAATCCAATCTCTTCCCCAGTGAAATCCCATACTTCTGGTGCCACTGTCTCTCTCAAGTCCCAGGGGAGCTCATCTACTGTCAAAGTAGGGTACAGCTCCACACATATTCTTGAGTTTGCAACTTTGAAATCTGCGTCATCATCATTGGTCAATACCTCCACTCCCTGAGGTGTACAGTATATAGTACAATTCAATTTACACAACAGGTCTCTCCCTAGCAGACACACAGGGCTTGAATCGCAAACCACAAACTGGTGCTCATCGCTGTACTTCCCTATTTTCACCTGTACCGGTTCTGTCAATTGGCTGGTTATTCTCCTGTTTGCGACCCCCACCACCTGTATGGTCTCTCCAGACATGGGCAGGTCTGGAACTGCAGCTGATCTGATCGTGGATCTAGTGGCTCCTGTGTCCACCAGAAATGTCGTAGGGCACCCTGCTACTTCTGCTTCCACATAGGGTCCCCTCTGGTCCACCTCCAAGGCTGCCCCGAGGGTGCAGTCTTCTCCTTCCACTCTCTGTCCGGTTAATGGGTCCACATAATAGCACTCTTCCCCTTCTACAAACAGGGGCATTTGTCTATAGGTCTTACCCATAGTCCCTACTCGAGGAGGTTGCGGGAACTGGGCTCGGGGAGGAGCTCCCCCCCGTTTGAGCACCTTTCCTTGGTATGGCGTCACCCCTCTTGTAGGCGCGCTCTGGACCTCTTCCTCCTCTATCTCTTGTTCTCCTATCTCTACATTGTAGGGACACTCGCGTTTCCAATGCCCCACCTCGTTACACTGGTGGCACCTAGTCGTTTTCTTCAATGCAGCTATATCTATTCTGGGTCTAAAGGTGGAACTCTCCTCATTGCCCTTGTTCTGACTGTACTGCTTCTTTCCTCCTGTACCTGTTCCTTGCTGCTGTTGCTGTTGTCCCCCCTTCCCTGCTGCCTGCATCTGTACCACCATCAACTTTTCTTTTAGTTTCTTAGCCTTGGAGTCTATCTCATCACAGCAGTACCTGGCATATCTCAGTATTTCGTCTAGGGGTTTACTTTGCCAACAAATCGAGTGTTGCTGAATCATTAAACTAATATCCGGTCTCAGTCCCAGGACGAACTTGGACACAAATTGCCCTATGTCTTTTGGATCCATTACATCCAAGCCGCTATACTGTTTAAACGCCTTCAGCAATCTCTCGTAATATTCGTGGACTGTCTCTTTGGGTTCCTGTCTTGTTCGGTCTATTCTGACCCAATCTATGTCTTGCATTGGCACTTTCTCTTTCAGCCAAGTCATCACTCTCTCGAATTTTGCCATCACAATCTCGGACGGCCCATTAGTCTTAGCATCTCTCTCTGGCTCCGTTGTGGGCCACTCAGCGCTAACCTTGCATGCTGTCCACAGATCTCCTGGTACTACAATGTCAAACAGCGTGTTCAGATCTATCCATAGGACCTTTGAGATTTTTACAAATCTCTCCACTTGCTTGTACCACTCCACTGGGTTTTCCCGCAATTTGGGGAAAGAGGTGGTAAAAGCAGCTAAATCTCCCCTACTCCAAGGGACATGTACATAGTTCCCATTTGCGACTTCACGCAAAGGGTAAGCTTCTATTCCCTGCTGTCCTCCTGGTGTCATACCAAGCGTGCTTCTCCTGCCGGTCCCTTTCTTGGACCACCTCTCTTCCCACTTATCTAGTGCCCTCCATGTCCTTATTCCAGCGATCAGTTCCCTTATGTGCGTTTTCAGCCCAATCGTTCTCCTCTCATCTAGGTCTCGATCTGTATAATGTAGCCTGTGGTTACCCTGTAATGCTTTGGTTCTTGACAAGTCCACCATATATTTGCCTGCTAGTTCGACTAACTTCTCATGGACTGCTCTCGCTTTTCGAGTAATGTCCTTTGCCATATACAGTATTTCATCCTGTTCATACATTTCCATTCTTTCTAAAGGCAGGGTACCATCTACCATATCATCCAGGTCTGACCTTAAACTGGCGACATCGAGTCTCTTGGCTTTTATCTCAGCTCGCAATATGTCTTTCGAAGGGGGCTCACTGGTCTCCCTACCATCCCAACTTCGAGCTCTACGTTTGGGCTCGGGAGAGTTAATGGGTGCCCTCCCTTGCTCCCATCTCTCCAGGTCCCATGCTCGGCCATCCGATCTTGGAAGGTGATGGAACACGGGCCTGTTACCCCTACTCTTGCTCTGCCCACTCTCTTCTTCTTCTCTCCTCTCACCGCACACCTCTCTGTTATTTTCCCTCTGATCTCTACTCTCTCTTTGCCTAGTATCGCTCAGTATCTGATACGATCCTTCCTGGTTCCCCATATTCCCTGGGCTGCGCTCATTTCCGTCATCACAGGGACTATGGTGCGACCTCTCACAACTCCCATTCAGTTCTCTGGTGCCGGGCACACAGTGTGGACACTTAAAGCTGTTTCTGTACTCTTGCGCTCTCCTCTCCCCTTCACTGAGTATTGGGCGCGCCACCCCTCCACTCCCGGGGCCCCCGTTTTCCAGGTCTGTTCTATCTCCTCTCCGGGCCCAATGGGTGACTCCCCTACTATCTCTCTCTCTACAGTCCCACTCCGGGCTGCTCTCCCCAGCCCCGCAGTGAGTCCGAGCTCGGCTGTCCTGACTTTCCCTTTCAGCTTCCGCAGCTATGATGCTCTTTTGAGCCTCCACTGCCTCATCCCACTGCTTCATGTACTCATTTAGCTCTTGAAAGGATTTTCGTCCAGATCCCCTCAGATCCACTGGCCATCTAGGGCCCCCAGGATCTCCTCCTGGGTCCCCTGCTGTGTGCATCGGGGTGCTCCACTCTCTCGGTATCGGCATCTGACTTGGGGAATTGATCGTATCGTTCCTCCTTGCCTTCTCTGCTCTTTCTCTGTCCTTCCGTACCCGTTCTTCCCCTCTTGCTCTTTCTTGGTCATATATCGATATTATAGGACCTATGGTAACAGGTACCTGTAGTGCATCTGGTAATGCGTAGGATGTGGCGCTTTCCGTTTCCGGCGCTCTTTGTACCACAAACCTCCCGACTACCTGTTGCACCTGACTAGGCTGGGACAGCTCTTTCTTTGCCTCAGGATCCCACTCTGAACTGGGAAGCGGTCTATGCTCTCCTGCATTGCCCCCCTTTTCTCCTTCTGTATGCTCGACCTCTCCCCCTGCTCTATTATACGGGGGTGGCCTGTCTGTCAATAATCTGTTTATCAGGCTGTCCTCTGTTTCGCTCTCATCATCTTCTTCTAGGGGGCTTTTATTTACGGGCACCTCTAACACTGGATACAGTTTATTTACTTCCATGTTATGCACTCTCCATCTTTTAGCATCCGCATCCCACCTGGCATCCTGTACTGCCCTTACCGATCGTTTCACCCTTTCTTGTCGTCTGTTCATATTCTTTTCATGCGCTGCCCTAATCCATGCATCAAGAGCTTCAAACTGGGTCGGTCTAGGCAAGGGTCTCATTGAGGTCATGACTGATTTTAATCGATGTAACACCTCTAATCTGAACGTCCCGTACTTCGGGAACGTCAGTTCCTCATTTCCTTCAGTAATCTTACTCCACTCTGATATCCAAAGGATCGTATGCAGCCCAACATTCACTGCCATGTAACGAGCTGGCGTACCCTCCGGCGGGGCTTCTTCCCCTTCATACGATCCCCGCTTCTCTTTTTTAAACACCGCTCTCAGCCATTTAAAACACTTCATAATTATGCGCACAATATCCAGCCTCGCTACTCTGTTTACTTCCTGATGACAATCCACCAATCCTGTCGCGGCTTTGCTAACTTGGCCTATCGCAGCGCGGTCTTTCTCCGGTCGGCCAATCACGTCGCGACCCTTTCTGACGTCACTTTTCTCCGCTTCGCAGCAGCACCCCTCCTTTCTCAACTCGTCTCCCGGTTATGCATGCGTCCCATTCATACACCGAAAAATGACTACTTCCGACCAAGCGGTCACTTCTCTCGACTGTACGTCCACAGTCTATATGTAATTGTCAACACAACTGACGAAATGTCTATCGTCTCTCTGATAGGTTGCTTACACACACAGTAACTTCCGACCAGCGTCCGTTACTCACGCACTCACTCTTACGGTCCCCCTATCTCGGTCTTTCGGGTGATCAATGGTACCTCATGACCCCCTTCACACTAGTTGACAATTACTCTGGGTGTCCGATACACCCGAACCACCTAAGCTCTCCTTGAACTTAAGATTTCCACCGGTTGCGCGCGCTCACAACCTGTTCCACAGTCACTCTACAGACATTCAACTCCGCCAGACATTACAACATAGATACAATACAAAACACCGCAATCTAACACGCATAACCCTTTATACTCACTCTCGACCGATACTGCTGCTTTTTCTGTCTCACGTCATCCGGATCTTCTTCAGCGGGCGGTTCTTCCGATCATCGATCTCTAGGGGCCTTGGGGTAAGCTAACCTGGCCTAGGTCACCGTCCTCAAGAAGGCAACCATCCTCTATAGCTACCAACTGGAAGGGCGAGATTTTGATCGATACTTTACCACTATTGATCTAAACCTCGATCTGGTCGACTGAACCTTTGTTGCCTGTCTTTGAGGAAAGAAAGTGCACCTCTCTGCAAGTTAGTTCACCCAATAAAGGACTCTGCTCCCAAAGATCACAAACAACTTCTAGCTTTCAAAAGTTTATTGTAAGGATATGATAAGTTGCAAATACAGGCATCTCAGAATGAGATTCACGAGATACACAGGTCCAATTACATACATGTGCTCTCGGAAAGCCCTCAGACGAGCAACGGAAATCACTAACACAAGTTCTAAGAATAATAAAACTATCAGCATTGACGCATATCTCTCCTTCATTTAAGTTGGAGGAAAACGCACAGGTTAGGCTGTCCCTACCCTGCTCTAGATGGTATCCCTACTTAACCAAGTCCCAACCTAACAAAGGTGTCTGCAGTGAATGACCCCCAAGGGAAGTCACTCACTCTAAGTCTCTTGGTGAAAACCTATAGTTCTCCAGTCATGACCCCTCTCTGCCTACCCATCCGCTCTCTAAAGGGTCCTCAGGTATCTGCTCTAACTCCACCCAGGGGTGCTGTCCCTAATACAAAACAGTCAACAACATTTGAGACGCCCCTTGCGAGACGCCCCTCACGTGGTGTAGCTTCTGGCTTTTTCCATGATGCTTTGTATTGGGCCTCATACGTTAGAGTTGACCTTGCTTCTCAGACTCTTCTCCGGCCCGCTGATACCCCTTAAACATTCCGGAACCCTCCTCCATGTCTGGGCCGTCTACTGAACAGACCTCTATTCATTCATTTATAATTGGATCCCCCCTTTTCCTTTGCAGACAGATATCTGCAGCCAAGAACCCAACTCTCATAGACTTCCAAAAAGGCTTGCAACATTTCTTGGCCCAGACATGTACGTATAAATCAATGTTAAAACATTTCAGGCCTACAATATTTCTCATCATGATTATAGCATTCAACTTCTTCATTAATTAAAGCATGTTAATATTCTTATTCTATTATTCAGTAAACATCTCTAAAAATCATGGCCCATTTAATGCAATGACCAAAACATTAATACAATCTGTGTCGTGAAAAGAAACACCTTCCCTTTTAGCTCTGGCCCTGAGGCCTACCACATTCTGCGTTTAACCACATACCATCTTACATTTTAACAGCTACACGACATGGATTCAGAAATAATCACATCTACTAAAATCATATAGTGTCACACATTTCTGTATTAGTTCCACTTCTACTTAAATCTCTACATTAGCTATACATTCAGAATATAATTACAGATACTATTAGCACTCATGGCATTTCTCCTCATGATTTGTGCTTACTACAGGTAAGTGTGATGTACTCATACATTTAGGTCAGTTTGCGCTCTCTCAGGAGTGAAAAGAAGGAGTGGTGTTATTTCTGAATTGGGTGTGAAAAGGAGGAGTGAGTCGAGTATGAAGAATTTCTCTGACACCTACTAATGCAATTTGTAAAAGCAAGTTTTAAGAGTAGAGATCTCTTTGTTGATATTGTTAGGTAGATATGTGTGTCAGGCACACATTGGCACACATAGATATTGCTAGCCTCTAAGATTAGGATAATTGGCAGTATTTGTTTGTTGAAGGTGGTAGGAGTTGAATCGATCCCACCGATTCATAACAAGACATTTTAGATTGGCCTGAGATATATTTGTCAGCCTAAACTACTTAATTTTTGTTGTTGAGAGGGCAGGAAATCCACCTCAGAGTCTTTCCTTATCATACAGTGATAAGATGATGAATTTTCTTGAAAACAGCTGAAATAATAGGACTATATTCCTGTTATTCAGCTCCTATATGTCTCTGGGAGCGAATGTAAGCTATCCAAATACACATGGGGTGTTATGTTAGAATAAACAGTTTGTGGTACACGTCATCCAGGATTTTTAGTATGACTGAATCTTTGCTGAAACAGGACAAAAGTCTGATTGGTAGTCTGCAGCTAGATGGCCCACGCCAATGAGTATAATCAATTGACTTGCAATTCATTTCTCCAGGGCCTTCTGTAGCCAAAAGTGGGAGGGTTCCAATTGAAGACTGAATAAGAGGTGTGGACCAAAATTGGGGGCTTTGAGGAGTGAGTAATTGGTCCAGTGTTTAACAAATCAGGACATTTTCTATGGGTGTGATACAGATGACAATATACATGATCAGTGTCTAAGACTTTATTGTGCTTTTCCTCTCTCCACACATATAATGATCTATGTTGCCTACTTGACAGATTGGAATCTCAAAATCATCAACATTCTAAGGCATGCTGCACTACCTAACTGTAGGAACACAACAACATGTGCATTGGGAAATATGAGGTAAGAACATACCATGGGGCATATTTACAAGAAAGTGGGGAAGGGTGTGGTTAAGCCAAAAAGGTCTACGACATGCTTTCTTACTTTAGACTAGAATATGGTGCAGCCCTGCGTTTCCCCCAGCGCTGGTGCTAAATGTAGCTGCCTAGCACCAACACAGTCACCCTTGCACCATAGTGTATGGGTGCCTGTGTTGAGGGAAAGATTTTTTAAGTGCACATAAACAATATCCAAATGCTGTTTGTAACTTCTATGTGTGCTGCATTTTTTTTAAAAAAAGATTGTTAATGTGCAGGAACAGGGAAGAGGTATGTTGCTGGAAACTACAAAATCGAGGAGAAATAAAGCATTTCTCCTCGTTTCGCCTGTCTAAGACCAAGTTTTCCCTTGTCTTAATTTTGGTGCTGCCTCCTATTTACGCTGCTATTGTAAATAGGGTGCGGCGTCAAACCACAACACCCATTGCTCGCCCCTTTCACGCTAAGTGTAGCATGAAAGGGGGCCTTATTTACAAGGCAGCGTTAAGCCACGTTTAGTAAATAAGGCAAAGCTCCTATCGCCATCACAAAGTTGCTAAAAGTGACGTTGTGATGGCAATAGGGGCTTGTAAATATGCCCCCATATGTTTACATAAATAAATAATAACCTATTAAGGACTAATTGACATTGTAACACATCTTTAAGGCCTATTTGACATAGCAGTAAGAGGTGTGTTTATTGGTTCACAACAGATGGACTCAAAGTTGGGAAAGATAGTCTCTGGCAAATTAAGGTGTTCACTGGCAAATGATAAAAACAATAATAAATTGGGTTGAGCAGCATAATAATTTAGAGAATGCTTTGAGGTTTCTGTAGGTATTGGTGGAAGATTGTCACATGATGAGAGATTAAACACTAATTTACTTTTGATTTCACATATCATTTTTTAAAATTTTGGAGAAATTCATCACATTTAGAGTGTAACAGTGATGGTATGTCGACAGGACGGTAAATGGTATTGGATTGAATGTACCAGAAACGGGACCAAGAATCGTTACAGGTGATATTTTATTCTTGGAAAGTTGGATTTAACTTATAGGATGGATTTTTTGTAATCATGTTGATTCTGTTAGTATAGTGTGAAATAAAGGGAAATTAAAAATTCACAATGAATCTCTCACCTTCCTCAACAGTTATTTGTGGAGAGGAACCACTGAGTTTACTACCATATGAATATTACCTTTGTAGTCCCTGACTAGTACTTACTTTAAACTGCTGGTTGCCGGTGTGGGCCACTGGCACTTATTTTTGTGACTGGCACCTATTTTTACCATCAGATATTTACCCGCAGTCCTAGGGAGACCTCAGCAATGAGAATCTGCAATGCGTAGGTCCCTCCATGAGTGCGGGCCTCCACCCGAGTGTAAAGGCGCTTTGTGAATCGGGCCCACAAATCAGAAACATGGATGAAAAGAAAGACAGAAAATCCATCTCAAAGGTATAAAGCAGGAACCTGCAGGAGGCAGATAAAGAGACAGAGGGTGTCTGGTAGTGGATTAAAGAGGCTTGAGGTGGATTTAATACTTCTAGTTGCTATTCAGCATTATACACATTAAGCCCTGTTCCTGACTGTGTTGTAGACGCCACCCTGAAGGTCCAGTGCTTTACTTCAGGAGTGGTGAGGTTTTGGAGCATAGTGGGTTTTCTCCCTAAGGCAATCCTACTTTTTTTAGCAGGGTTAATGTTGGGAAAGTTAGATGTGGTCACAAGCATGTCTTGTCACAATCAGTAATGAGGTTGAAGATTTAAGGATGATGTGCTGGCTGACCTGGCTTACAAAGCCTATGCATTACATAGGAGTTGGTGCTTGGATTATAAGGCATGTAGGTATGAGTATGTCTGATACTGATTTGGGCAGTGCATTCCCCATCGGTGGCCTTGCATAAGTATTTAAAGGCACAGAGGGATATACACTGCAGTGCATACCCCTCAGCCCCCTACATTTGTATGAGAGTAGAAGAGCAAGAACGTCCAACTGCAAACACCAGGCTTCTCTAAACCAAAACTTCAAGACCATTAAAAAAAATAGAATGCTCTAGCAGAATAGTCTTGGGAGGGAACAAAGGGGAAGACAGCAAGGATATATGGAAAACCAGAGATTCTCCCACAGTTGAAAATATCAGTATTGCAAAATGGGTGAATTGGTTAGTTTCATTGTATAACTATACTAAGAATAGTGCATTTGAGATACTGATAATGCACATACCTCAACAAGTACCTGTGAAATTCTGGTTCTAGAGGATGGGTGAAGATTGGTCCAGTTTAAGGGGACAGAAATCCTGCAGTGGGACTAAAGACGAGACACAACAAAACACATATACATCATAGGTAGAGCGAGAATGGAACTATGAAAACAACAACAGTGCAGCAAATAGAGTGAGACTTGTCTAAACGAAAACTAGACATACGTTTGCCAGACAATGAGTATTTGCATCTTGCCGTAGTTTATGGTGTCTCTGCCTATACTTACTCAAAAGTGGAGACAATAACATGAACTGTAGTGGCAGCAGTCATCCTGGATTGGGTACTATTGCAGTAACATTCAGTGACTCTACAATTGAAACCCATTACCTTGGAATGGAGTCTTTGCTCACCATGAGTTTTAAATCTGTAAATATGTTGTGGTTGCCATAGTCTTCAATTGCCTTCCCAGCTTTACCACTAACAGCAACAGGCTCCAGAAGGACAACCTGTCCAAAGCTTTTTGCATCATAGGTGTGCATGCACATGAAGGCACTTAACCTACTCCCACCACACAGGCTCAGCAAAACATGATCCATCTAGATTTTCTGCCACCAGAAACAAGAACGCCATCGAGCATACCCAAGGTCAGTACCTCGCCAAATGCCAGCATAATTGCTAAAGTCACTTGCCCTACACAGCTACATATTAGCCCACCTATCACAGCCTAACTAGCTGTGCCTTCACCAGGAACAGTTCAAGAAGACCAACCAGCATTCCCAATGATGCAGTCCTGACCCACAAAGCAAGACACTCGTAGTGGTCTCATGACCTACCTGTAATCCAGAGACCCAGCTAATCTCAGCGCATCCAACAGGAAAAGTTTCAAAATACAGAAGACTTTATTTTCTCAAACAGCCTAGCAGCCTAACAACCTAGCAACCACATGGAGCTCACATGACCTAGTGCCATGGCACGGCCCCATTCAGATACAACCTACTTAGTTATTCCGTCACCAGAAGCATGTTCCAGAAGGACAATCAATGTTTACAAAGTTTTAGTCTATCTCCACAAGCTGCAACACTCATGAAAGTCATGTGATCTATTTTTAATCCACTGCCTCTTGCTGCTTTCCCAGCTTTCCTGCCAACAGGAACCGACCCAATAAGTCCAACCAGTGTACTCCAGGCGTAAGTCCTGGCCCATAAACCAGAGCTTTCAGGGACATTGTGATCATACTGTTCCTATGCAGACCCCAGTAGTTACACATGTACATTTAATCTGCCACTAGGCACAGGTTCAAGAAAAGTGAACAGAGTGCTCAAGACATTAGACTTCCCTGCAAAGTAGCAGACTCGCACAGTTCTTTTGATCTCTGCTACTCCAGAGCCATAGCCAATAATGATGCTCCATGGTTTCCTTCCATTTGGAACATGTTTAAGTAGGCCAAAGAGTGTGCGCCACAAAAAGCATCAGCCTTGCCTCTAAAGCCAGAGGGCTCATGAGGCTCACTTGACCTACTGCTACTGACTTTATGATGAGTTCTCAAGAATGAAAATATAGTGTAAATGGCTGTATAATACTGACTATGTATCGAGACTCAAGCAGCAACAAATAAAGATGTGTACAAAGACAAGCGTGTATAACATGTCCCTCAATGCAAACATTGAGGAGTACCAGAACTGGCTTGTGAGCAGTGTGCAACTCTATATTCTGAAACTGTCTGACTATTGATTAAACGGTTGACAAGTAACTCTGAGTACTGCCAAATTGTAATTCCTGAAAATGTCCTGAAATGCAAGCACAGGCTGCAATAAACATGCAGGAAAACTCTTTGCACTTGAGTACTCAAACTACTGTTAACTTCATTAACTCGACAGACTTGCATTTCATGTAATTATGTGTAATTTCTCGTGGCTCTGACAAAATTGTGCATAATTACAGAAAAGTAGATTACACACATTTCATATTCTCCTGCGTTGTTGGAAGGATTGATCCAAATTATCGAAACAGTCATGGTTGAATGGGATTTATGATAAACATAGAGTTGATACATACGATTAGAGAGACTATAAAAAATATTTTTGGTTACCATTCTTAAATTATTTGGATAATTACTCTTGCTAAATTGTTGTTAAATATGTGCATTGCTTCTTATTATAAAACAACATTGTTATTCTTCAGTTTCTTGTTTAACTCTCATCTTCTCCCCTTCTATTCTATCTCTTTTCTCTTTCTTTTTTCTTCCTGATGTTTTTCTTACATTTATTATTAGAATTACTACCAAACAAACACATACTTATGATAGTCAGCATAATACAGCATTGTCTTATTTCTTTATATATGTATTTATTTCACTTCACTACTTGAAATGTCTGTTAGATACCAATGAATATATAAAACAAAATTCAGTACAAAGTTGAAATCTGTGCTAGAATTATGACATATAGCATGGCTTCATAAAATGTGCTTCTTATACAAAAAAAGTGATGGATGGAATGCTTGAATTAATCTCAGCCACTGATAATCACTCGGGCCTCATCCTCGTCCATCTTTATTTAGTACAACATGCTGCATTGGTTTGCCCGAATCAGTTTTGATCCCGCTTCATTGAGAACAGTGAAGTCCAAGCTGCCAGATGTATTCCTTTCTGAAGAGGAACACAAGCAACCCACAACCGGTTTCACCCTCTTTAGGGCGCATCAGTCAGTTAGCAACAGATTTTGCATCTCCAATATTCAGTTCAATTTTCAGATCAATTTTGATAAATGGAACTGATTATTTGAGAAAGAAGTCTTCCTCTGAGAATTCATAATGGAATTAGTTGTATTTTTTCCCTAAATATTTGCAGTTGGCAAACTATTTTAGAAAGTATGCAACCCACAACCGGTTTCACCCTCGTTAGGACGCATCAGTCAGGTAGCAACCGATTTTGCATCTCCCATATTCAGTTCAATTTTCAGATCAATTTTGATAAATGGAACTGATTATTTGAGAAAGTAGTCTTCCGCTGAGAATTCATAATGGAATTCGTTTTTTTTCCCTAAATATTTGCAGTTGGCAAATTATTTGAGAAAGTATGTTTATAATATGTTTTTCTCAGTTTAGGAGTCCTAACTTTACTACTCCTAAACTGAGAAAAATCCTAACTTTAAGACTTTCCGTATCCACAGAAGGCATTTAGGAGTCCTAAAGTTAGGAGTCCTAACTTTACTACTCCTAAACCGAGATAAATCCTAACTTTAAGACTTTTGGTATTCACAGAAGGCATTTAGGAGTCCTAAAGTTAGTAGTCCTAACTTTACTACTCCTAAACTGAGAAAAATCCTAACTTTAAGACTTTCGGTATTCACAGAAGGCATTTAGGAGTCCTAAAGTTAGGACTCCTAACTTCTGTGAATACCCAAATGAGTAAGTGCCTTCTGTGAATACCAAAATGAGTAAGTGCTTTCTGTGAATACCAAAATGGTAGTAAATTTAGGATTTTGTCTTAAGTTAGTTCTGTGAATCGGGCCCAGAGTGAGGAGGGCGTCGCCCATCAGGATCAGGTAAGTGTTTTTTTAATTTCTTTTTTAATTTTCTTTGTTGCCCTTCCTCACTCAGAAGATGCCAGCCCCACTGCCTCTTTCCTAAAACTATACCTGGAGGTAGGCCAGGCCCATAGGAGAACTGGGTGATCCATATCTAGATCTGCAGAGACTAGCCAAAGGAGTAGCCCTTTATGCCAGAATCTTGACCATAGAAAAAGAAAGGGCTGATATGGGTCTTGCACCCACAAATAGTGGTATCAATACAAAAAATAGGGGGAGAGGAAACCTTTGACCCTAAATTTCCCAAAGGAATTGTCCCTAAATATATTGAGGGTGATGCCACTATCAAATGATTTACTGCCCTTGGGAGGGCATGAAAAATGAGGAGGTTACACCAGAGACACTAGTGCTCTCTACTTTGGGACTTATTTGGGACCCGTTAGGTCTGAAGAGTAGGCAGTGGAGAATAATTTGACTCGACCTGAGTGCAGCAGGTAAGTGATTTGATTCTTGGGCAAATGGCACCATTCTTGAACATGACGCACCATTCATGCACGAGCCTGCGGGCTGTGTCTTGATATAGTCTTTTGACTGTCTTGCTTGAACGGCACAAGCCAACAGGCTGTGTCTTGGTCTATTCTGGTTTGAACTTAATGGGTTTGCAGACCCTTTTAGAAAGATACAGAGTGTTTGCGAACAGTCTGCCAGACCAGCTGGTAATTTTTTTTTTCTTGCAAAAGGTCTGGGGCTAGAGCCTGTCTTCTTGAACTTGGTACAGTCTCCAGACTGCAGTGAGCGGTTTGCGGACCATTTGTTTTGATTCTTGGACAATTGTTCCCTTGTTTATTTTCTTTTATTATTTGTGTTGCTGTTGTATTTGTCCGTTGGGGACAGCATATGTGTCTTATATTAAGATGCCTTGATTAAGTAAGTTCTGAAGTTTTGGATGCCGATGTTCTACTGATGCTCGATTGGAAGAGAGTCAGCCAGCGCCTCCGGAGGGTTCTCCAACGTCAAACACGGTTTTGGCCCTATTATGTTTAGCACGTTGTGGCATAAGTATACCAGGGACAATGCTGAGTTACAGTGGCTGCTTACTGGCTCGTTTGAGGAACAGAAATTGAATTTCTTGCAGGATAAATTGTTCGCTAAAAAGAGCAGGCAGTCGATATTTGATTCTCTGAGAGTGTGGCAGAAAGAAGCAAAGCAGCCCCGTTTGAGAGCAGAAAAAGAGGCCCAGTGGAGACAGACGCAAACTATAACACAGAAAGCACTGGCCTTTGAGAGGGAAAGGGTGGAGAAGGTATAAAATATGCAGATAGAAAGTTCTGTTTACAGACTGATAAATGTTATGTTACTAGAGAGGAAGGTGATGATTTTGTAGAAGGGCTCTTGGATTCTCGCCCCCCACCTCCTTATGCCCCATAACGGATATATCTGACAATCCCGATGTCCCAGTCTTCGGCCACCAGTGCCGCCCTCTCTGGTGTTTCCGTTTCTGGCACTACTGCTTTAGCCCCGGCCCCATTCGCTTCTCCCCCACCCACGCCAGCCACAGGGACGGGAGCCATTAGCTCTCCTATCCTGTCTACTAGTTCCGTTTCAACTACTACGGCCCCATTCACCCCTACAACCATGACTCCCTATATGATGGTACCTGTCACTGCATCCGCTCTTTTCCCCTTGAGTGTGACCCCCCCAAATACTGTCAGATGCTGAGACGTCTGTGGGTGGGATGCATGAAGCGAATTGGGCAGCAGCTCGAGACCGCATGGAGAAAGTGTTGGTGCGTTCTGCTGTGGGTGATGAGGAAAAGCGAATGGTGGCAAATCAGGCAGCTCAGTGGGCTCGACACCCTATCTATAGTGTGGAAGACATGTGGAGTGTGATGAAAGATTATGAGCCCTTTGTACAGGAACATGCTCTTAAGCACGTGTCGGCCATGCTAATAGGACTGTGGGAACAGTGTTATCAAGGTGTTGCACCACAGATCATCTATGACATGCGGGACAAGGTATATGCTACAGGTATGGCTCCTAATGAGGTTTTTGCCACTGCATCGACACTGGTGGAGTACCATGGCAGACTTTTCCAAAAGGTTCCGACAATAGGGGCACAGCACCCTATTAGGGAGGTCCATCCCATTTAGCATCATCAAATTCCAAAATTGCATGACTCCACGGACACGATAATTAGACCACGGGTTGATGCTTGGTTTCAGGAGCAGTGGATCTATATTCCTTGGAAGAGGAGTGAGGGCCTATCCCTGAAGAGTCAGCTGCCAGACCCCCCCAAAAAATCCCACTGCATATTATAAGGAACTGATGGAGGCGGTCTCCTCCACAGTGATGACGTTAGCTGATATTGAATTGTTCTTTAGTCTGCTGGTACCTGTGGACATATGGAGGCAGGTACATACGCAGGATCATGCATTGGAGTTGGAGGATGAATTAAAGGCATGGGATTAGGAGCCTAAGCCTGGCGATAAACCAAAAGCAGAGCTCTTAGCTTTGCTAGGCGTATTATCACTTACATGCACGCCCTCATCCTGCCAAAAAGAGTGGATTGGGATAAGTTGACTGCGTGTCACCAGAAGAAGGATGAAAGTGTGTCGGATTTCTTTACTTGATTTGAAGGTGTGTTTCTAGATTTTAGTGGTCAGGACCTGTCACAGGAGGGTGGTGTTCATTTGTTTGTAAACAGATTTGTCACTAATTTGCTTCCCGAGATTGCAACCAGGTTGCAGGCTTCGGAAAGTACTTGGACGACATCATCCCCATCCGTGATTTTGAGTATGGCACAGTTCTACGAGCATAGAGAGATTGAGGACAAAGCGAAGATGGAGAAAAAGTCAAAGGATTTGAATACAAGGGTGTTGATGCAGCAGGTTGCCAGGTAAAGAGGCAGAGGTTCGGGTTCGGCTCAGCGGTTGCCTAGGTCCAATAGGGGTGGTGCTTCAAGTGCGCCTCTTGGAATTAACCAATGTGCATATTGTAAGAAGGAGGGACATTGGCAGAATGAATGTCCGGAGTTGTTGCAGAAAGGAGAGGCCTCGAGAGGTCAAGGGTTTTGAGGACGTGGAAGAGGAGGAGGAAGTCGAGGGGGGACGCAGTAAGAGGATACATTGTACAATAGGCAGAGCGGGAACAATCTTGACTACTCCCGGAGCCGACAGTACTACCACGATGACTATGACATGAACAAGGTGACTGGGTTGTCTGACAGCTAGGACAGCCAGGGACAGGGCGAGGGACCAGTTCCGGTGTCTATAGATCAGCACTGACCCTATGTAAATGCTGATTTACAGGGCACCACAGAAAAATTTCTAGTTGATACAGGGGCTAAGAAAAGCTCTGTTTCCCGTTCTCTGGTTCCGGGGGCAGCTCTGTCTGGCCAAAATAATGTTTCGGTGGATTTCTCAGGTGCGCCGGTTGTTTGCCCCATTTCCAAACTTCTTGCCTTGACTATTGGTCCTTTCACAGTTGATTCACCATTTTTATTGACGTCCAAATGTGGGGAGAATTTGTTGGGACTGGATTTGTTAAAAAGATTACATGCAACAATATTTTGTTCTTCTGATGGTGTATACATGACTATTGGACCGCAGGTGGCCTAGGCAAAACAATGCTTCGCAAAAGATGCTCCCCTCCCTACAGAGTTCAAAGATGCGCAACGCACATTGTGGGCTACAGGGGACACAGATGTGGGGTTGCTTCAGATCACACCGGTCTCCATTCAGATAAAGGACAATGCCAAATTGCCACGTATTCCCCAGTATAAGATCTCGCAGGCAGGAGAAAATGCCTTGTTACAAATAATTCAGGATTTGATTAAGTCTAGTGTGGTTGAAGAGACAGTGGCGAATATGTGTAATACCCCTATTCTTCCTATTCTTAAAAAGACACCCTTGGACACTTCTGATGCCCACCCTGACATTTACCACTTTGTGATAGACCTCAGGCAGGTCAATAAAATAGTGGTTCCCCAGTACCCTGTGGTCCCATACATTACCACGATCCTGACAATGATTCCCCCATTTGTCAAATTATTTTCCATGATTGACTTAAAGAACGCTTTCTTCAGCATACCGATCCATGCGGATAGCCAAAATCTGTTCAGTTTTGCAATAGCCGGTCGGAGCTTTAGATTCTGCCGTGCTCCACAAGGCTATAAGGAAAGTCCTAGTATTTATAGCCAAGCTTTGAAGGCTCTATTGGACTCCTTGGAGCTTCCCCCTGGTAATGTGCTGTTGCAGTATGTTGACTGCCTCCTTGTGGCTTCAGACACTAAGGATGGTTGCAAAAAAGCCACAGTTAAATTATTGTAGCATATGGCTCATCATGGACACAAGGTGTCACTTTTGAAACTTCAATATTGTTGATAGGAGGTCACCTACTTAGGTCACCTACTGTCGAAGGAGGGTCGCAGACTAACACCTGAACGCATAGCTGCTATTACTAATATGCATGTTCCTAAGACCCAACACGAGGTACGCGTGTTTATTGAGATTACTTTGTATTGTCGGCATTGGATCTTTAACTACTCCCTACTAACAAAACCCCTTCTTTACCTGTCCACCAAAGATATGGTATAGCTCTCATAGTGAGGTCCTGTTTTTCCTGCGTGTGGAGCGGCCTTAACATTGCCGGGTGTGAAAGTGCATCCTTTAAGATCTCAGTCAGTCCTCAGTTTACGTTCTCTGGGATGGTTGTGTATCGTCCGCCGGGTAGCGATGTGGTGTTCAGGAACTCTTTCCCCGATGCTGTTGGCACACTTGTTATAGATTGTGCCAACTATTCCATCTTGGGTGATTTGAACCTACACTTTGATACTCCTTCCAATTTGACGGTACGCAGCATCTCTGCTGACTTAGAGGCCTTTCAGCTCTCCCAGCTGGTTTTGCAGCCTACCCATATGGGGGGACATATCCTCGACCCCTTTTTTACTAATCTGCCGGAGACTAAAATCATATCTATTTCTCCATTAGCATGGACCGATCATTCCGTGGTGATCGTTCAATGTCCTATACCTGTGACCCCCTCCATCCCTTCGGGCAGACGGGTATCTAGGAGACTCTGGAACAAACTCAGGCTAGAAGACTTTCATCGCCTTCTAGTTGAAGATCCGCTGGACTCATTGAATGGCGTGGAAGAGGGCTATGACCACTTTTGCTCTTGGATTACCAGGGCTCTGGACACTCTGATCCCTATTGTATCGAGTAAAATCAGTACTAGAGAGTCGAGTCCCTGGTATGACAGCGCCTTACGTGCCTTGAAGGGAGCCTGTAGACGGGCGGAGAGAGCATGGCGGAAGACGTATGAGGCTGATTTAAAAGCTGCGTATGCTGCTTCCGTCAAGATTAATCACCGGGCCATTTGTCGAGCCCGTGCGGCATTTTATGCTGCAGAATTCCGCAACAGCTCAAACCCTTCAAAGACCATCTTCAAGGCCGTGAAAGATCTTTTGGCAAAGCGGACTTCCTCTGTGACTGTGGGTTCCACCTCCCACTGCGAATCCCTTGCTTCTTGTTTTCTGGGAAAAGTCCAAGCTATCTATCGGGCATTCCCTAGCACAGGGATCGGCCTGGGAAGTTCCAATGGGGCACTATGTCATACTACCCTGCTTTCATTTCCCCCTCTTTCTCTGGAGGGGTTTGACAAACTTGCTTTGCAAGTTAAATCTGGCTCTCCATCGGATCCAGTAAGGCCTGCTCTTTTCAGAGACCAGGCCTTTATGGGACGCTCAGTTGTACGTTCCCTAGTCAACCTCTCACTGGAGACGGGTGTGGTTCCAACTAAGTGGAAGCAGGCGGTTGTGTCCCCAATCATCAAGAAACCCTCCTTGGACCCATCGAAGCCCGAAAGCTATCGTCCCATCTCACTGTTACCCTGGCCGGCGAAGATAACGGAGGCTCATGTCAACTTGGCCCTGTCAGAACATCTCGCCCGGACCAACGCCCTTGATCCAACGCAGAATGGTTTCCGTGCTGGTCACAGCACGGAGACTGTGCTCCTCGTGATGGTAGAGCATCTACGGGCTGCGCTGGATGTCGGTCAGACGGCGGCGCTGATATTGTTAGACCTCAGCGCCGCCTTTGACACGGTCTCTCACGATATCCTTCTGTGTTGGCTAGAGGAGATTGGTGTCGGGGGCCGGGCGCTGCAGTGGTTCCTCTCCTTCCTCGACAATCGTTCCTTCTGTGTTGCCATCCCTCCCTTCAAGTCCAATTTCCAGCCACTGGCCATGGGGGTTCCGCAGGGTTCCTCGCTGAGTCCCACGTTGTTCAATCTGTACGTGAGACCGCTGGCTGTGGTCGCCAGGCAGTGGGGCCTCACCTTGGTCTCATATGCCGACGACACTCAGCTGGCGGTTACTCTCAGCGGGGATGCGGTACAAGATGCCCCCAGGTTTCAGGATGGACTGAAGGCGGTGGCTAGCTGGCTGACAGGGAACTGTCTCCAGCTTAATGCCACTAAGACAGAGGTTATGATTGTCGGAAGGGGAGTGGAACTATGGGGTGACCAATGGTGGCCACCAGAGTTGGGACCAACCCCGACACCGGTGTCGGAGCTAAAAAACCTGGGAGTTTGGCTGGACGCCGGCCTTACCTTTGTAGGACACACCAAAAAAACAGCTGCCTGTTGTTTTGGCCTGCTGAGAGGCTTAAGACCAGTCCTTAAATATTTTGATGCCCCAACCAGGCAGCTGGTAATCCAGGCCACTATTATCTCTCGACTGGACTACGCTAGCTCTCTCCTGGTTGGGGCCAATCAGGCTGAGCTTACTCGCCTGCAACGGGTACAAAACGCTGCGGCCAGAGCGATTATTGGCCTGCCCAGATTCTGTTCGGTGTCGAGTGTCCTTCGCTCCCTGCACTGGCTTCCAGTGAGGAAGCGTATCCTTTTTAAGGTCCTTTGTTTGTCCTTTAAGATTCTGAGAGGTATAGGCCCTGAAATTATGTCCAGCTTTCTTTCTTTCTATGTCCCAGCACGCACTCTCCGTTCCCAAGGCCAGGCCTTTGCCGTAGTTCCTAGATACAGGCTTTGCCGCGTGGGGGGACGTTCCTTCAGCGTTAAAGCTGCAACAACTTGGAACTCTCTCCCGGTTGAAATCCGCCTGCTGGAGGATCTCACGGCTTTCCGGAAAGCCATAAAAACCTTTCTGTTTTAGTTTCCCCTTTTTTTCTTCTGTTAGCACCTGTTATGTTATGCCTTACCTGTCAAATTGCGCCAGGACGCTCCTTAGCTGGAGTAGCTGTGCGCATAACAAATAACAATAACATAACATAACATGAACCCCTGCCTTGGACACCTGCATGCCAGCAAGCTTTTGAGCAATTAATGGTTGCGCTTTGCTCTGCTCCTGTGCTTGGTACGCCTGATTACCAGAAGTCTTTTGTGCTCTATGTGCATGAGGCGGACGGTTGTGCGCTTTCCTTTTCCAACACAGCGTTTCGGTGGTAATCAGAGACTCCGCGCCTACTTCTCTGCCATGCTTGATAACGTCGCCAGAGCGCTCCCGAGCTGTCTGAGAGCTGCTGCGACAGTGGCAGTTTCTATCAGACAATCGGCAGTGCTCATCCTTGATACTGATCTCACAGTAATGGTCCCTCATGCACTAGTAAGGTGCTGTGTCTTTTGAACAAGACAAAGACACAGCACCTTACTAGTGCACGTCTTACTGGATACGAGCTGACTTTGTTTGCTCTGCACATTACCATCAAACGATGTGCCACTCTGAACCCAGCCACATTACTGCCCTCTCTTTGGAAGAAAAGGACAATGATATCCATGATTGTTTATTTCGGACTGAGGAAGAAACAATAGGGTGGGTAGACCTGACTGATGTTCTCCCATCTGACCCCCAAGGGGAACTATATGTTGATGGCTCTTGTTTCAAGCTAGCAGATAGCACCACCACTGCAGCCTATGCAATCACAACATTACACACTGTAGTTGAGGCCTCCCGTATCCCATACCAATCGGCCCAAGCTGCAGAGTTGGTTGCTCTCCTCAGGGCTTGTAAGCTGAGGGAGGGACTGGCTGTTACTATCTACAACAACAGCCAGTGCGCCTATGGGGTGGCCCATAATTTTGGGCGCCTCTGGGCGGAGAGAGGGTTCTTAACTTCACACGGACTGCAAATACAAAATGGCCCATTGATATACAGATTGCTGCCTGCATTGACACTTCCAGATAAGTTAGTGTTAGACCTGTCTGGCTTTTTGCATAGTCCCTCCAATTTATTATTTATTTTGTCCCCTTTTTGCCCCCCATACCTTTATTAATTTTTGTGTCCACTAGCTTTTTCTAGGTGTTGGTCAAAGGGATAGGTGTTCTTTTCCCCCCTCATAGTTTTTCACCTCAGGCCTAGAGGCCTTTTCTAACAGGGAAATAGTTGGAGTCACAAAATGGTGGCCACCAACTGTCCTAACTGCCAAACCTAGAACCTGTCCCATAGAGTAGAATAGGGCGTTCCAGAACCTTCTGGTCCCTTCTGGACCCCTGAGGGTCAGCCTATAAAAGGCGGAATGCTGGACGGCCATTTTGTCTTGCCAGTGAGGAACAGCTATAGTGAAGGCTGAGGTCTGGTAGGGGTAGGGTCCTGAAGGGTGGTTTACCCTTCAAGGGTTGCCCTCTGTCTAGGTACTTTCCCCCCAGTCCGGTTGTCCTAGCCAAGTTAGTTTTGTCCTGCTGACCCTGGACAGTAAGGAGCCTCCAGTCAGGTGGAGGGGTTAATCCCAGGGGGCTGTGGAGCTGCAAGGATCCCTGCACAGAGAATAGAACTGGGTGCCCTTCCCTTTCATTTGTCCCTGTCCAGTACGGAGAGCTGACAGATCTGTGAGGAAGATAAAGAACTGGGAGCTTTCATATGGGGTAATCCAGCTCTACTTCCCATCTGCAGTGGTGGAAGCAGGTTCTTGTCCTGCGTGTGGTTGAGACCCTTGTCCCTCCCCCTTACTGGTGACTGGACCTGCCGAGCGAGGATGAGTGGGGTGAGAGGGTAAATTGAAGACCCCCCGCTGTCCTGATTCTTTCGTGAGCAGGGACCCCTGGGGCATCGATCGCGCTCTGTGACAGCACTTCCTTAGGAGAGAGAGAAGGGAGCAAAGTGAAGGAATCCCAGCGCTACCGCGCATGGTCCTAGCTGAGCCAGGTTGTGTCCTCAGGAGGGGCCTATGATCGAGCAGGCCCGCTGCGGAGACGCTGCTCCGTGAAAGGACGACAGAGCAGACTGTGAGGCCGAGACTCCTATCTCTTGCGCGTGCGCATTGGCGCCTCCGTGAATGAACTGCCGGCCGGCGCTGAGGAGAAGCGCCAAGGAGGGAAGCGTCTCTGCTGAGCGGCCGGCGCCCGGTGAAGTGCCCCGTGTGACCCTCGAGAAGGCCTCCGCTCCTCTCTGAGGGAGCGGGGAGGCCCGATCTCCGCACAAGAGTGTCCTGGAAGCGGGGAGGGGGTGTTGCAGTGGAACACACCCCCCCGGAGCACACTGCCAAGTAAGCGGGGAATTCAAAGGGGTGGCAGAGGAGGACTGGCTGAGCTCCGGTCGGCGGACTTCTTCTGAGATAAGAGGGGCAGCATTGATCAATCCCTGTGTATTAAGAGGAGAGAGGGGCTACCAGATAATTGCACTTTGACAAGCCTATAGCGTTTATTATCCAATGGTGCACTCGAGGGGTGAAAAAATAACTGAGGCCTGAACCATCCTTTCGGGTCTTTCCTTCCTAGCCTCTGGCACCTAAAAACTGGAGACAGCTTGTTCCCCGACAGGGTGGGTTTGCTGAGAAGCTTATTTGGAGCCACTAAAGTGAGGAAGGCTCACTAAATCTTCGGGTAGAGAGGAGGGAGTAAAAGAGTAAAACTTGTCTAGCGAAGTGTAGTTTCTGCCTCTTCTAAACTATTGTAATATGATGAAAGTTATAGAATCTCATAATAGTCGAATTTAATCAATTCTAGAGTCTAATGAAATGTATTATTGATGCTGACTAATGTTATAAGTTGGTGCTCCTGAATGTAGTATTAATAATTTCATGACAACTGTATGTACTGAACTGTGGTTTCCCAAGGCATAAAGCAGAGTAAACTATTTTTATAAACAAGCACGTATTTTTCCAACAATAGTGTTGTGTCCTTTTTGTGTGTTATTGCGTTGATTTACTGCTGGGTGGTTTGCAACCTTCACACATGTGCCTCTAGTATTTGTGTCTTACCCTAGGCCAGGCTACCCTAGGTGACCTGACATCCCAGGTTCCAACAAGGTGGTGGCAGCGGTGGGATCCTGACTGTGGTTGCAACTACTCTGTAGTAATTGAGCGTAATTCACTAGACTACACCAGGAGTTTTCTCTTAGCGGCCCTCCGAATTTGTGCTTTTGTTTTTCCAAATTTGTTCCTGGTGGTGGGGCGGAGGTAGCTTCAGGTTGCCCTTGCAACTCAAATTTCCTTGTGTGTATAACTTGGTATTGCCTATTGTAAAATGGAATTTGCACTAGAAAACCTAGATACCTATTCTGTGGCTCAGCTGAAAGATTTCTGCCAGAAAATGGGGGTATTTTTTAAGCATGGTGCTAAGAAGGGGGAACTCCAGACCAGTCTAAGGGCTTGGGTGGAGGCACACAAAGAAGGAAAGGGGGAGGATGAAGGGGCGGACCGGGACCCGGTTGTGGAGATAGGTGGATTATTCCACTCTGAGGGGGAAAACCTACTCCCAGGACCAGGGTCCTACTCCAGGAAAGGCAGTAGTGTTTCCGGGGGAGGCTTAACCGAAGCAGAGCTCGCTGACAGGAGGTAAAAGAGGCAATTAAAATGGGAGTTGGCTAAGCTGGAGCAGGAGAAGGAAGAGAAGAGGATGGTTCATGAGTTCAGGTTGAAAGAGTTGGAACTCCAGGCCCTGCAAAGGGGGCCCTCTCCTGTAATAAATGGTGTCAGCGAATCCAAAGAAACAGCTAGGGAGTCCAGACCCTATTTGCCAAAAGACCTTATTGCTAGCTTTAGTCAGGGAGATGACATAGCCAAGTGGTTGGCTGCCTATGAGGTCTCCTTAAGAGCCCATGGGGTGCAGGAGAAGCACTGGGGGGGGGGTGGTTTGTATAAGTACATGCCTCCTACTGGTCGGGACACCTTGCTGGCCCTGGAACCAGAGGAGCAAACCAACTACCCCATCATGAAACTAGCATTGGTAAAGAAGTTTGGGCTTACCCCAGAAAGGTATCGTCAGAAGTTCAGGGGGAGCCACAAGTTAAGCACTCAGAACTGGGTGGACTTCCTTGATTATGCAAGAAAGGCATTAGAGGGCTGGGTCAAGGGCAGCGAGGTGAAGGATTATGAGGGGTTGTATGATCTATTTTTGAAAGAGCACCTCCTTGAGAAATGTTTTCCCGAGCTGCACCAACACCTGGTGGACAGCAAGCTGACCAATCCCCGGAAGCTTGCAGAGGAGGCGGACATCTGGGCAAGTACCCAGGTGTCCTCAAAGGGGACTGGAGGGGATTCCCAAAAGGCCGGACAGGGCGCCCCCCAATAGAAGGAGGGGGGAGATAAAAAGAGGGAGTTCTCTAAAGGTCCCCAAAACAATTTCCAAGGAAAGGGAACAGGTTTCACCCCTAAGGTAAACCCGCCCAGAAACCCTAATCCTGGCCAAAGCCAGCAGCCAAGGGTTCTCCACTGTTTTGAGTGTGGTGGTGTTGGACATTATAAGGGAGTTGTCAGATGCCCAAAGAGACCACCCCCTCCCACCGGAGGAAAACCACCGGGAGTAGCTAGTGTAGCGCTCGGGGAGGAGTTGCCCTTAGATAAGGGGGGTGAGTGGGCGGGTGTCACCTTAGTGTCCCTGGGAGAACGGGAGATGGTTCCTAAGATCCAGGTGCCCCCAAATACTGCAAAGTATGGGCAATGGGTCACCATCAATGGCCTGAGAGGGGAGGCTCTGAGAGATACAGGAGCCAGTATGACTATGGTGAGAAGTCAACTGGTGTCTCCAGAGCAGGTGGTTCCCCATGTACTCCACCCCGCCGCGATGGCTGACGGCAGAATGGGCCACTATCCAGTGGCTGACGTTCCCTTTGAGTGGGCAGGTTCACTTCGAGTTGCCGTAAGCCCTGCCGTGCCAGTTGATTGTCTGCTGGGGAATGACATGGAGCACAACACTTGGAGAGAGGTGGAATACCGGACGCACTCTGCGATACTGGGTACACCTGACTGGGCCTGTGTGAGCACAAGGTCTGCGACTGCCCGGAGAGGGAGTTCGCCTGGGTTGGAGCCTGGAACAATGGCCCAACCCGCTGCCAAAAAGGGACAGACCCGGAGACAGGAAGAGCCTGCTTCGGCTTCCACACCCCATGTGACAGATCGGCCACCTGCGGTGGTGGACCAGGAGTCCGTGGATGGGGAAGTAGACTCTCTGAAGGATTTACCCATCCCTGCTGAGTGGCATGTGGAGGGAGGACCTACCAGAGAGGAATTCTGTAAGGGGCAGAGGGAGTGCCCTACCCTTGAGGGACTGAGGCGTCAGGCTGAAACCCAGGCAGCAGGTGATGTTACGGGACACTACCATATTTACTGGGAGGATGGACTCCTCTACAGTGAACCCAAGGTACCCTTACCCGGTTCGTCAAGGGCCTTGGTAGTCCCGCAACAATACCGAGCCTTTCTGTTGGAATTGGCTCATGCAATACCCTTGGCAGGACACTTAGGCCAGGACAAGACCTTTGCTCGGCTTGTCCTCCACTTTTACTGGCCTCAGATGAAAGTGGCGTCCAACACTTACTGTCGGACATGTGTATCCTGCCAGGCCAGTGGGAAAACAGGGGTGAAGCTGAAAGCTCCCCTGGAACCACTTCCAGTCGTTAGCACCCCCTTTGAAAGGGTGGGCATCGACATTGTAGGGCCATTGGATCCACCAACAACAGCTGGTCACAGGTTTAGCCTGGTTCTGGTGTATCATGCCACACGGTATCCAGAGGCCATTCCTCTGAGGACTGTCACTGCACCTGTGGTGGCTAGTGCCCTGATGGGGATCTTTACCCGAGTGGGATTCCCCAAGGAAGTTGTGTCCGACAGGGGGACCAACTTTATGTCAGCTTACATGCGGGCGATGTGGAAGGAGTGTGGAGTGACTTACCGGTTCACCACTCCTTATCACCCCCAGTCGAATGGACTGGTAGAGAGGTTCAATAAGACCCTGAAGGGCATGATAAGAAGTCTGCCTGAGAGCCTACGGAGAAAATGGGACGTCCTCCTGCCCTGTTTGCTGTTTTCCTACCGAGAAGTGCCGCAGAAGGGAGTGGGCTTCAGCTCTTTTGAACTGTTGTACGGGCACCCTGTGCATGGACCTCTCAGCCTGGTGAAGGATGGATGGGAAAAGTCTCCCAGAAAGCCTCCTCAGGATGTGGTGAGCTACATGCTGGCCTTTCGGAGCCAAATGGCAAAGTTGTGGAAGCAAGCTTCTGACAACTTGGAGGCCAGCCAGGCAGTAATGAAGGAATGGTACGACCACAATGCTCACCTGGTGGAGTTGGAGCCTGGCCAGAAAGTGTGGGTGATGGAACCTGGAGAGCTTAGTGCCCTCCAGGATCGCTGGGCAGGCCCATTTGAAGTGTTGGAAAAGAAGGGTAAGGCCACATACCTGGTGGACCTTAAGACCCCTCGACAGCCCCTACGGGTGTTGCATGCCAACCGACTCAAACCCCACCATGAGAGGCCCGAGGTCATTTTAATGATGGTGACTGATGGGGAAGAGGAAGCGGAAAGCGAACCTCTCCCAGACTTGTTCTCGTCTCAAGAGAAGGATGGGTCAGTGGAGGGAGTAATTCTCTCTCCCACTTTAACTCCTGAGCAGCGGGAGGACTGCCACCAGATACTGGAGCAGTACTCTACGTTGTTCTCCCTTGTCCCGGGAAGGACTCACCAGTGTACCCATTATGTGGACACAGGGGACAGCCCACCAGTGAAGTCGAAGACCTACCGGCTGTCCGACAAGGTGAAGGCTAGCATCCATGGAGAGGTTGCCAAGATGCTAGAGCTGGGAGTCATAGAACCTTCCAACAGCCCTTGGTCTAGTCCGGTGGTGCTAGTGCCAAAAGCCGCTCCACCAGGCACCACACCAGAACTGAGGTTCTGTGTGGATTACCGGGGACTGAACTCAGTTACAAAGACTGATGCTCATCCGAACCCTAGGGCGGATGAATTAATTGACCGGCTAGGAGCTGCCCAATATCTAAGTACCTTTGACCTCACTTCAGGGTACTGGCAGATCTCCTTGACAGATGGAGCAAAGGAAAGGTCAGCCTTCTCCACGCCTGAGGGACACTTCCAATTTTGCGTGATGCCCTTTGGGCTCAAAAATGCCCCTGCCACATTTCAGCGGCTGGTGAACCAGGTCCTCTCTGGAATGGAGAGTTTCTCTGCTGCTTACCTGGATGACATTGCTGTCTTCAGTAGCAGTTGGGAGGACCATTTGCAACATTTGCAAGCAGTTCTCCAGTCCCTGAAACAAGCTGGATTGACCATCAAAGCCAGCAAATGCCAGATTGGGCAGGTGTCGGTTGTGTACCTTGGACACTTGGTGGGTAGGGGGTCAGTGCAGCCCCTGCAGGCAAAGATTGAGGCAATCATGGCCTGGGAACCCCCCAAGACACAGACTGAGGTCCGAGCTTTCCTGGGCCTCACAGGCTACTACCGTCGCTTTGTGAAGGGATATGGCACTATTGTAGCGCCCCTCACAGAGCTCACCTCAAAGAAACAACCTCGACGGGTAGTTTGGACGACAGCTTGTCAGCAAGCTTTTGAGAAACTGAAGCAGGCAATGTGTGCAGCACCGGTCCTGAGGGCCCCAGACTTCTCCAAGGAGTTAATTGTCCAGACAGATGCATCAGAACATGGCATTGGGGCAGTGTTATCGCAACTAAATGAAGAGGGCCTGGATCAGCCTGTGGTCTTCTTATCCAGGAGACTGCTTCCCCGGGAACAGAAGTGGAGTGCAATTGAGAGGGAAGCTTTTGCGGTGGTGTGGGCTCTGAAGAAGCTGCGGCCATACCTGTTTGGCTCGCACTTCCTGGTTCAGACTGACCATCGCCCCCTTCGTTGGCTAATGCAGATGAAGGGGGAGAATCCCAAGCTGTTGAGGTGGTCCATCTCCCTACAGGGAATGGACTTCCGGGTGGAACATCGGCCTGGAATGGACCACGCCAATGCAGACGGTCTCTCCAGATATTTCCGCCTTAGTGATGAGGACTCCCAAGGGGTTGGGTAGTTCTCCCCACTTTCAGCTGGGGGGGACGCGTGTTAGACCTGTCTGGCTTTTTGCGTAGTCCCTCCAATTTATTATTTATTTTGTCCCCTTTTTGCCCCCCATACCTTTATTAATTTTTGTGTCCACTAGCTTTTTCTAGGTGTTGGTCAAGGGGATAGGTGTTCTTTTCCCCCCTCATAGTTTTTCACCTCAGGCCTAGAGGCCTTTTCTGACAGGGAAATAGTTGGAGTCACAAAATGGTGGCTACCAACTGTCCTAACTGCCAAACCTAGAACCTGTCCCATAGAGTAGAATAGGGCGTTCCAGAACCTTCTGGTCCCTTCTGGACCCCTGAGGGTCAGCCTATAAAAGGCGGAATGCTGGACGGCCATTTTGTCTTGCCAGTGAGGAACAGCTAGAGTGAAGGCTGAGGTCTGGTAGGGGTAGGGTCCTGAAGGGTGGTTTACCCTTCAAGGGTTGCCCTCTGTCTAGGTACTTTCCCCCCAGTCCGGTTGTCCTAGCCAAGTTAGTTTTGTCCTGCTGACCCTGGACAGTAAGGAGCCTCCAGTCAGGTGGAGGGGTTAATCCCAGGGGGCTGTGGAGCTGCAAGGATCCCTGCACAGAGAATAGAACTGGGTGCCCTTCCCTTTCATTTGTCCCTGTCCAGTACGGAGAGCTGACAGATCTGTGAGGAAGATAAAGAACTGGGAGCTTTCATATGGGGTAATCCAGCTCTACTTCCCATCTGCAGTGGTGGAAGCAGGTTCTTGTCCTGCGAGTGGTTGAGACCCTTGTCCCTCCCCCTTACTGGTGACTGGACCTGCCGAGCGAGGCTGAGTGGGGTGAGAGGGTAAATTGAAGACCCCCCGCTGTCCTGATTCCTTCGTGAGCAGGGACCCCTGGGGCATCGATCGCGCTCTGTGACAGCACTTCCTTAGGAGAGAGAGAAGGGAGCAAAGTGAAGGAATCCCAGCGCTACCGCGCATGGTCCTAGCTGAGCCAGGTTGTGTCCTCAGGAGGGGCCTTTGATCGAGCAGGCCCGCTGCGGAGACGCTGCTCCGTGAAAGGACGACAGAGCAGACTGTGAGGCCGAGACGCCTATCTCTTGCGCGTGCGCATTGGCGCCTCCGTGAAGGAACTGCCAGCCGGCGCTGAGGTGAAGCACCAAGGAGGGAAGCGGCTCTGCTGAGCGGCCGGCGCCCGGTGAAGTGCCCCGTGTGACCCTCGGGAAGGCCTCCGCTCCTCTCTGAGGGAGCGGGGAGGCCCGATCTCCGCACAAGAGTGTCCTGGAAGCGGGGAGGGGGTGTTGCAGTGGAACACACCCCCCCCCGGAGCACACTGCCAAGTAAGCGGGGAATTCAAAGGGGTGGCAGAGGAGGACTGGCTGAGCTCCGGTCGGCTGACTTCTTCTGAGATAAGAGGGGCAGCATTGATCAATCCCTGTGTATTAAGAGGAGAGAGGGGCTACCAGATAATTGCACTTTGACAAGCCTATAGCGTTTATTATCCAATGGTGCACTCGAGGGGTGAAAAAATAACTGAGGCCTGAACCATCCTTTCGGGTCTTTCCTTCCTAGCCTCTGGCACCTAAAAACTGGAGACAGCTTGTTCCCCGACAGGGTGGGTTTGCTGAGAAGCTTATTTGGAGCCACTAAAGTGAGGAAGGCTCACTAAATCTTCGGGTAGAGAGGAGGGAGTAAAAGAGTAAAACTTGTCTAGCGAAGTGTAGTTTCTGCCTCTTCTAAACTATTGTAATATGATGAAAGTTATAGAATCTCATAATAGTCGAATTTAATCAATTCTAGAGTCTAATGAAATGTATTATTGATGCTGACTAATGTTATAAGTTGGTGCTCCTGAATGTAGTATTAATAATTTCATGACAACTGTATGTACTGAACTGTGGTTTCCCAAGGCATAAAGCAGAGTATACTATTTTTATAAACAAGCACGTATTTTTCCAACAATGGTGTTGTGTCCTTTTTGTGTGTTATTGCGTTCATTTACTGCTGGGTGGTTTGCAACCTTCACACATGTGCCTCTAGTATTTGTGTCTTACCCTAGGCCAGGCTACCCTAGGTGACCTGACATCCCAGGTTCCAACAGTTAGCAATAGTGAAATGTAGTGCTCATAAAGCCATCACTGATGATGTTGGTAGAGTTAATGCGTTTACATGCCAGATAGCTAACGAGACAGCTCGATCATAGATGAAAAAGATGTTTGTGGCAGGTCCTGCTAGGTGGGTCCCAGACAATTAAATGTTCGAAGACACATTGGAAAATGTCAGGGAAATTCAGGCTGAGGCAACTTTAGATGAATTGGCAATGTGGGAGGAGAGAACAGGTTGTTTGGACGAGGATGGGTGTTGGACTGACTTGTCTGGGAAACAGCGATGATCACTACCTAATTCCTACATGCTCCCTGTTGTCACCATGGCCCCATGGCCCAGCGCATACCAGTGCCAAAGGAATATGCAAGCTACTAGACCCAGTATAGTAGAATGATAATATTGCTAAGGTAGCCACACACTTAGTGAAGCATTGTATCATTTGTTTGAAGCATAATCTTGAAAAAGGTACTCCTACACCCACTGGCAACTTTGCACCGCCTTCCTTCCCTTTTGAGGTTCTCCAGATGGATTTAATCAAAATGGAACAAGTGAATAACTTGAAGTATGTGCTGGTAGTTATTTGTGCATTCAGTAACTGGATTGAGGCTTACCCCACTAAAGAGAATACAGCTATGGTGACGGCGAAGGCACTTTTAAAGGAGTTCTTACCACACTATGGATTGCCAAACGTGACTTGGAGTGACAACGGAAGTAACTACAATTCAAAAGTCATTGAATTGGTGTGCAAAGGCTTGCATATTAAGCAGAAGTTTCATGCAGCGAACCACCTCCAATCAGCAGGCCTAGTTGAGAAGTACAATGGTACTTTCAAGCCAAAACTAGCAAAGATTAAAAAAAGCACAGGATTGCGATGGCCAGATGCGTTACCCTTGGCCTTGTTATCTACCAGAGCAACAGCGCACTCTAGAACAGGCTGGGCCACATACGAAGTGGCCGCCGGACGCCCTGCTAATGTCTGGCGCATCCCTAGAACCAAGGTGGAAAGGACCTCTCATCGTTCTACTCGTCACTTGCACCGCAATTAAGGTAGACGGCAGAAAGCACTGGATTCATGCCTCTCACGTGAAGCGGGTGCCCCTCCCGCTCCTGTATGGCCGCTTGGTCAACTACGGCATCGCTGATCAGGAGTGCGAAAAAAGGTGCCACGCTTTAGAGCAGGAGTGCCCTGGCTCCCCGGTTTAAGAGAGTAGTCAATGCAGACGATATTGATCAGACAGATACCTCTTTACAGCAATTCACTGACATAATCAAAGGAATTCTGCCATTCTGGGGTCCCATGTTCAATAGCCGTTATATTCGGCGCTTGGCCAGAGTAGTTGAGGGAGTCATTAATACTACTGCAGGTATACTGACCAATATTACAGTTGAACTTCAGGCTACGAGGCTCGTTGCTCTTCAAAGTTGGATGGTTTTAGACGTCATTCTGGCTGATAGGGGTGCAGCCTGTCGTGCCATCGGCAGTAGTTGTTGTGTATAGATTCCTGATAGCGCCCCTACTGTATACACTGTAATACAGAAATTACACAGACTTGCCTCAGAAATCCACCAGGAGAATGGTTCATGGTCCCTCTCAGTGTGGCTCTGGGGTCTATTGACATCATGGGGTTGGAAGATACTAATGGTTCTAATAGCTATCGAAGGTGTCATCTTTACATGTTGTTTGTGTGTTAATTGCCTTCCAGCATGTTGTACTTACTGTGTAAGCAAACTCACCCCAACTCCTAGGTTCTCAGGAAGTAATACTAAAGCCTCTACTATGATGATGCAGTATATCCAGGTTCTAATGCTCATCGATGAGGGACTATTCGAGTATTAGATGTCTTTTCATATTAAATGTGTTGCTTTCCTTTAAGTGTTACCTGATAGTCACATGAGTACCCATGCATTTGCCCCCTTAGAATTGTAAAGACCCTACCTGATAGCCAAATAAAGCATTTAGTCACTTCTGCTAAAAGGAGGGTCTGTTAGGTTTGAAATCCCCAATCCTGCAATGCACTAATTTCATGTTACATTACTTTAGCAGTGCATGGCTAAATAGGTGACATTTGTGTTCACGTTATGCAACCCACTGAGTTATCCCTGTAATGTGCAAGCTTCAGTTGGCAAGTGTGACTCTATTTTGCATTTCGTAATCCCTATTAGGTTGCTTAGACTGTGCCTGAGTTAGGCCTGATTGCTCATGTTGCTTGCCTCAGCAGAATGTTGCATCTCGTTATTATTTTCTCTGCTGCGCAAGGCTGTTTTCTGACTTTGTAATGAATAGGCGAGTCTGCCCTTCCATACTTATCTGAATGTGTAGTTTCTGCTCCCACGTTAGGAGATGCTGAGACCCAGCACCATGGCCTTGAGGCCTTGATACCATGTACTCATCTGCCAGTTGTTAGCTCATCCTACTGTGAATCTTTGTTCATGTCCGGCCCAGGCCTGTATTTTCCCATTGTGGGCGTGGTTGGGGGTTTCAAGAGAGAAATGATTATCCACTGTAGGCTGTTGGGGGGCCAGTCCCTCAGCAAATATCTTATGGTGCAGGTCATGATGGACTCCTCTGCTGAGTATTGCTAATAAACTAACTATTTGTATTCTCTACTGTCTGACCGACTCTTCATTCTTGAGAAGGCATAGCAGGTGGTTGTTAGTAACCCGTGTGGCCCCTAAGGGCCACGTCCTTCAAATGGGGGTGCCCTATGCAGCCACCCATGGATTTAGTGTATTCACAGATTTACTAAGATAAGTAAACCTGGGAATGTGTCAAAATGCTACGCCTACACAGATGAGGTGTAACTCAGAGAAATATGTTTATTTCTCTTCGTTATCTCCTCTTTTTACCTTCCTGCACAAAAGCAATCCTGGCAGTATCACAAGCACCCTTGCACCATGGTGCAAGGCTGCCTGCATTGGGGCTAGGCTGTACTAAGTGCACCAGCGCAGGGCGAGGCCAGGAATGTTCCATATCTTGGTAGATATGACACATTCCTGCCCTCTCTCTGTCACACAGCACAGCACAGCAAGTCCCTTGGTTTGTCCAAAAGTGAATGTACACTGAAGATCAAAACTAGCAGTTCAGAAACATTGAAGCCTACTGCAGATGGCAATGAATTGTACTCTGGTCCTTTCTAGGCCTACACTCAAGAAACAATTTTGACTTTATTGGGTCATCATGTAGAGCATTTCCAATTTGGTTTATGGATGCCCAACAGTTAGGTTCATCATGGGCATGCCATCTCTTACAATACAGATGGAGTCCGATTACTACTTACAGCAAAGCTTATTGTCTTGGGCTTTTCTTCTCATAAAACTTAAAAAATTCACATTTTTCACAGGGATTCTTTAAGTTGATAGTGGTAATTTTGCCTAACTTCTTTAACTAATTTGTTCCTACCTTTTGCTGATTTGATTTGGAAATGTTAATGTTTGTTTTTTGATCTTTTAGACTATTTACTAATATGTAGAATAACCTACAAGCATTTTCTCTCTTTGATACCTGCTATGTCCTCCTTCCCCTTTCCTCAGTTTTTAACTTAATGGCAATGAGTCAACATTTCAACAATTGTGATTTACTGCTGAGAGTTGAAGCCATAGTTAAAGTCAAATTTGAGTACACAATTTATGAAGGCATGAATAACTCACATAAACCATCATTCAGGGATGTTTATTTATAAGTTCCATCAGACCGCGCTATTAAAAAAAGTTTTCAACCCCAAATGTAATCTAAATCAGATGAAAGAATAGTGCATGTATACGGTACTCATGAATAAAACATGATTGCTGGTTCTCTAGCCCTAGGTGTCACTAATCAGCACTTTTCCATATGATTAGAAAATTATTGCTATTTTGCTATAACTTTTGAAACTATTTTTCTTTGCATTATTTACCATGTTTCCTGACATGTGTCTTTTCTATAGAAACTCCCGAGGGTGCTCGAATAGTTTTTGCACTTGCCCTTAGATTTATAAGACGTTACTTGAATGTGTTGCAAAGTAGTGCGTGTTTGCTATATTTGGATGAGTGATCACTACTCTGAGCCAGCCCAGGAAAAACCCACAACTCTAACACAACTATATATGACAAGTATGTAGTTGATGTAAATCTCAGTAACTTGGGTTCTTGTTTTTCGTAGACTTACTCAAGTAAATTCCTCTTAGTAAAAGCAGGTTTAGTTTACAAATTGAAAACAACAAAACCATCCAATAATCGTCTAATATCATATGCAGGCCCTAAACACATTTCGACATCAGCGTTATATTAAGATGGCTGACGGGAGAGGAGCTCACTAGGAGAGCTCCTCTAGCTTGGGGATCACTTTGCTTAAATATCCCTGTTTTAGCTCCATCAGATGCCCTACGGATCTTGAGGAAAGAGGAATTAATCTACGAGTAACATGAACATTTTCTTTGCTCACCGCTACTACAGCAGGGCAGTCTGCAGGGTCCGGAGATCAGAGTGCGTCTCCATCTGGCTTGGCGACAGGCTCGGTGCCCAGGGACATTGCTGTTGTTGCTGCCGATGACGGTCCCCTCCGGGGAATGCCATCACAGAGCGCTCCGTGCTGAGTGTGAGCCACTCTCGGTTGCGGGCTCGTCTGCTGTGCTGGAGTCGATTGCAGGCTCAGGAGCACTCTGGAGTCTGGGGCACCCCCCCCGCTGCATGGGGAGCTCGACAATGGGAGCTGTCTCTGATTGCAGGCACCGGAGCACACAGGAGTTGGGGACGCCTTCCTGGCTGGAGCTGAGGAACGCAACAATCGAGAGAAATCATCGAGGAGTCCAGAGTACACAACGGCATCACGATGGTCTAGCGCCCATCGCGTTCCCCACTTCCCCCCCTTGTATTTTTCAGCACGAGACCCACAGGATACACAGTGCACTCATTTTCTTTAATATTCTTTCATGTCTTGAAGCTTGCCACTTGTCATGTATTCAGCCTGAGGGTGATTATGGGGCCCAGGCGGGACCCCCAGCCCTTATCACTTTGGCTTGGGTCTGCATGGCATCCCGGGATTTACCCTCTCTTTCTCCACTCCATTGCCACACTCTTGCCACATTGCCACGTTCGTTCTAGGGGTCACTTGGACTACTCCTGACTGAAGGCACGCAGATCCATCTCAACCAGATGGCTATAAACTAGGAATCCCCCCCAGGAACTCGAATTCCTGAATAGGGAAAGAACTCAGCTGCCTCTACAGATCACACAAAATGGCCGCATTAGATCAGTAGAGAAATAAAGAAAAGGGACTGCTTCCCATAAGGACCTTTAACGGAAATAGACAGAGGACTTATTTGCAAGCACTGATCTAGTCAGTTAACAGAGCAGCCATCTTGGACTGACTCATCACTCACAGACCTTCATGGAAATAGACATAGGACTACATAGATGCCTATAAGGTTCTTTACTAAGGAAGCGGCCATATTGGAATGATCACAACACAAGGGCACATCACACAAACAGCGACCACCTACCTTTCCACCTCCTTATTTCAGGTCAGTTTTTCCATTTAATCGATCTCTTTGTCCTAGCCTACCCCACTGCCTACCCTGCACTTGACCCCCTTGAATCAATCATTAAGATTCCAGATCTAAACGTCTCCCACCTCCAGACCTAAATCCAACCGCTACCAATGGTGTTTCCTCCATCAAAGCTGATACTTCTTGCTCCCATACCCACCCGCCTATCCAAACCCATCACACCACACAGCACAGTCCCTTATAAGAGCCCCATACTCACTGGTGTCTGAACTTTTTGCTTCCGTCTTTCCCTCCTCCCCCTCTCTCTCACCAGATCTAACCGTTTCCCCCGTCTCCAGACCAAAATCTAACCGCTACCAAAGCTGTTACCTCCATCAAAGCTGATACTTCCCCCTCCCATACCCACTCGCCTACCCAAACCCATCACACCACACAGCACAATCCCTAATAAGAGCCCCATACTCATTAGCTTCTGACCTTTTTGCTTCCCTTTTCCCTTCTCCCCCGCTCTCTCTCAGGACCCCTTCCTGGCCCCAGCATCCCTGAGTCTCTTTGGTGCTTCTTCACCTTCGCCTACCTGCCCACCCATACCATGGAACTTACAGGCACTCACACACATAACATCATCTACCCCCCTGGCCTCTCTAAAAAATCGGCCAAACATTTCAAACACAACTTCATCAAATCGCACCCTGAAACCCTCTTTGCCGATCCCTACTTCTCAACACGCAACGGACACTCAACCATTGACATCATCTTCCACACTAAACGGAGAGCACAATGGAGGAAAGTTCTCCTAGCCACTTTTCCCATTTCCTCCTCTAGAAAATCGGCCCCCGGTCTAGCTATTTATATTGCCCCTTCCCAACTCTTTCAAGCTACAGCAACAATCACTATCTATAACAACGGTACCATCCTTATACAAGCCACTGACCGTAGTTTAAACCTCCTAGTCAACATCTTCCCTTTCATTAAAGAACAAGTGGACAAACCGCAAACTGTTCCACTAGCCACCTACACTCACACCAACACTAGTGGGGACGATTTAGCCCCATCCCTCCCTATCTCCCTCCCTCCCGTCCTTCTCAGTCTTCTGATTCTTCTGACTCATCTGCTTCCACGACCCAAGTTACCCGGAAGTCCACCCCCACCTATACAACTAGCAGCATCACACCGCCGATACAGCTCACGCTCCCCCTACCCATCATGGCCGAGAACACTCTGGCACCTCACACTTCTACGGATACCACTTTAGGCCGGACCATAGCTCCCCACCCCTACTCCCCCTCCATCCCCCCTTCTGACTCTTCTGACTCATCGGCTTCCGTGACCCCAGTTACCCGGACGTCCACCCCCCCCTATACAACTAGCTGCACCACACCGAATCAGCCCACGCTCCCCCTACCCATCAAGGACGAGAGCACTCTTGCACCTCACACTTTTACGGTTACCACCCTAGGCCGGAACACAGCTCCCCACCCCTACTCCCCCTCTATCCCCCCCCTCATCATCTCTCCCCCAACCCAGTCACACCTCAAAACAACACAACAAACATCGACTCCATACAACTCAACCTATCCCCCTCCAACTCGACCTATTCTACTCACTTACCTCCATTAGCAACGGAACCTACTACGGGAACCATCATAGTTCACCCTCCTACCCCCACTCATAGGTATGGAATCGATCCTCCCCTGTGACTGGTCTGACCATCACATCATCACCTTCTTCATCAATGAAACAATCAAGCTGACCTCTGCCCAAGCTACAAAACCTAAGGTATGGAAAAGGGACTGGAAAAAGCTCAACACAAACACCTTACCTGCTTCTAGCAAGAATCTAGTTCTACCCCCTGCTGGAACTTCCAACTTAACTGACCTCACCAACCACTACCTAAACTCCATGACCTCGATAATTAACGAATTTGCTCCCCGGCAACTAAAGAGAGTCTCCATGAAAGACTCTAAAGCCTGGTTCAACGGTCTCCTTACCGATGACAGACGTTCTTTCAGAACTGCCGAACGCAACTGGAGATCAGTACCATCCGCCGAGCTCCTCCTGACTCTAAAAAGAAAGAGAAATGCTTACTTTCGTAAGGTCAAACGCACTAAAGCAGACTTCTTTACCCAACAACTTGACCAGGCAAGAAATCGACCAAAAAAACGTTTTGAATTACGTCAAAACTCAATCTAAGGACCAACCTCAACAGCCACTTGAACTAACTCACCCACAACCATCTTGTGATGACTTTTCTAACCACTTTAACCTAAAGACGGAGAACATCAAGAAAGATCTCCTTAAGGACCTAATCTCTCATTCTGACCCCTTCACCAAATCCCCCCACCCCCAAACGCTTCTCAACAAATCACATCAAAGTTTACCTTGAAATACAAGGCAACATGGCCATACTTCTACCCCTATTCTGAAGAAGCAATAGGCAAATTTCTCAGTGCCCTAAAGCCTTCCAATCACCTAACTGACCCGCTCCCCGCAAATGCGGTTAAAGATCTTACTCCTATGCTACTACCCATATGGACCAAGATCATCAACAGTTCACTTCAACAAGGCTGCATCCCGGACTCCCTGAAGGTAGCGCAAGTGTCTCCCATCCTTAAGAAACCCACAGCTGACCTCACGGACCTCAACAACTACCGCCCAATCTCCAATATTCCCACTCTGGCCAAACTTCTGGAAAAATGTGCTCATCACGAACTGACAAAACATATTGACCACTTCAAGCTCCTAAATAAACACCAATCCGGCTTCCGTGCAAATCACAGCACGGAATCAGCCATGACACACATCATTGATGATGCTCTTCAACTACTTGATCATAACGAAACATGTTTCCTCATCTTATTAGACCTCTCCTCAGCATTTGACACGGTCAAACACGAACACTTGATAGATCTGTTGAAACACAGAATGGGTCTTTCAGGACCAGTGCTCAACTGGTTTACCTCTTTTCTGCATAACAGGACTCAAAAATTCAAGGTCAGCAATACACTGTCTGTGAGAAGTTGGCCTGGTATATGATGTTTACTATTCTAGTGAGCACCTTGTACCAGTTCAAACAATCCTTATGGTGATGGTTGTAAAGTCAACCTTATAGACCAGCTATCCTAGTGGTAGCATGGACAAAAGCAGTCTTTTTTTTTTTTAAATCTCTTTATTAGCATCAGATTGGTCCGTGCAAGCATACAAATACACAAGAATTTGTCGACAATAAAAACGTTAATGATCGTTATACAAAAGAAGTACATGGATGACTGGACCAATGACATTACAGGTAGTGTAGCACATTCTAGATTCTTATTTTCACTTTTCCAAACCTGAAGGAAAATTGCACATGCGGTATAAAGAGATACAACTTTTCACAAACAAAACAAAAACAAGTGAGCCTTCATGACAGACAGAGCGGCAAGCAATACACCTAGTGACTAGTAAGATGGCATAACCAGAGGCATAGGCAGACGAGGGTAATTAAAACGACAAGCATAAGGACTAGGGCGAAGAAAACACCCCATCCGGGGCAAGGCGTGCAAGGGAACTGAAGAGGGAGACGCCCCGGCCCCAAGCAGCACACAGTCCAAAAATCAGCAGCTCACTCATAACCCACTCCAGCGGTGTGTGGACGTTAAGCCCTGCAGACCCCAATAGGCAGCGCACTGGTGGTGCAGCTACAATCACCTAGCCCACCCCCTCTGGGACAATTGAGCTAGCAGCCTGGGAGTGTGCATCCCGTGTAATCTTGCTAAGATACTGTCGATATGGGCCCCAAATGTCAAGTGGGCGTGAGGCTGTAGGAATCTGGGTGGAATATTCCACACTATTGGTGTTACATTGGGCAAGGCTGCGCATCCAATTCACGGAAGTAGGGATTCGCCTGGACCCCCAAAGTAAAGCAATTTCCCTTTTCGCCAGCAAGAAACCTATGGCGGCAAGCTTACGCGTGGCCCGGGGGAACTCTGCGACATAGCCAAGCAGTGCAATTTCCGGCTTATGTTGCAGTTCGCACTCTAGAATGTCTCCCAAAATGTGGTGTACCTGTAGCCAGTAAGTGTGCAGTTTCGGACAGGTCCATGTGAGATGTGCAAAATCGGCATGGGGAGCTTTGCATTTAGGGCAGTGAAGAGGTCTGTTTGGATCGATTCTGTGGGCCAACGCCGGGGTGAAGTATAGTCGCCTCAAAAATTTGAAATGAATTAGTTTGTGTCTACTGTTAATAGAGACCTCTTTAGTGGAGCGGCAACAGGCATCCCATTGGGCATCTGTGATGGGGCCGCCCAAATCAAGCTCCCACGCCGCCCGAACCCTCGCATCCGAAGACGGGAGGGCCGCCACACAAAGTCCATACAACCTGGAGACCATATGGGCTCCCGTTTGCGACTGGAGTAGAAAAGTCAGTGCTGTCATTTCATCCGGCGGCAATGGGAACGACGGAAACTGCGCTCTAAGCAGGGACCTCAGTCTGGTCAGGACAAAGGAATCCATAAATGTCCGGTCCGTGAACCGTGGATCCTCGGACACAGAGAAAACATGTCCGTCCGGAAACAGATCACCTATTGTGGTGAGCTGGTATTTGGCCAGCGTTCTGCAGACCACCGCTTCCGCAGTGATGGGGAGCCAGTGAGGGTTAGGTAATGGAAGAGCCGGGGAATACAGTACGTCCAGCTGGAGCAGTCTACGCACCTGCATCCAGGCCCACGATGTAGTGGACACAGTTTGTATGTCAAGGGGGTCGCGCGGAAAGCCTCCGGGCAAGATCGAGTTGAGGGTAAGTGGCAGCACCAAGTCCGCTTCAGGTCTCAAATACGGGATCCGAGCGTCCGGGTGAAACCAAGGGTGTGCATAGGCGCACTGCGCGACCAGGTAATAAATATAAAAGTCCGGCACTCCAAAGCCACCTCGCTCATAAGGCAGCGTTAAAATGCGCCAAGAAACTCGCGGCCTTTTATCCCCCCACACTAACCGCAACAACAATGAGCGGAGCTGCGTGAAGAAAATCCGAGTGAGCGGGACCGGTATGTTATTAAATAAGTACAGAAAGCGGGGAAGAATGATCATTTTAATTATGGCGATACGGCCGGCCATAGAGATAGGGAGGCGAATCCACCGTGCAATATTATCCTCCAGAAAGTCCAACGCTCGCCCATAGTTAAGACGAATCATGGATACCGTTTCTAGATGAATGTGGATACCCAGATATTTCACCGAGTCTGCATTCCATTCCAGCGGGAACGGGCAGTCCCAGCGAGCAGTGGAGGGGGTGAGCGGAAAGATCTCAGATTTATGCCAATTAATACGAAGACCGGAGTACCTCCCGAAGCGTTCCACCTCAAGCAGCAAAGGTGACAGATTGGTCTCCGGAGACCTGACATACAGAATGGTATCATCAGCGTAGAGGGAGACGAGTAACGGGCCTGTCCGGAACTGGAGCCCGCGGTGCAGGTGGCGCTCCTGAAAATGACGTACCAAAGGGTCCATGGCTAGAATATATAACAGAGGGGACAGGGGGCATCCCTGCCTGGTTCCCCGGGAAAGAGGGAAGCTATCAGAGAGCGTGCCATTAAGGCGCAGTCTCGCTCTGGGGGCAGTATAAAGCAGCTCGACCGTGGAGACAAACAAGGACGGCATGCCCATGCGGTGCATGACAGATAGAAAGAACGACCATTCTAAAGTGTCAAATGCCTTCTCGGCGTCTAAAAACACCGCAGCTGCCGGCGTAGTCGGCTCAATTTTGTGAAGAACAGAAAACAACGTCCGCAGATTAAAGGAGGTGGATCTATGGGGAACGAACCCGGACTGGGCTGGCGAAATGATAGACTCCATAAGTAAAGATAGTCGGGTGGCAAGGACTTTCGCCAAAATTTTATAGTCAAGATTGAGCAGGGAAAGGGGCCTGTAGGAACCACACCTAGTGGGGTCCCGATCCAGTTTGGGGAGTAAGATGATAACGGCCTCCCGCAGTGTGGGTGGCAGAATCCCCGTCTCGAGCGACTCCGCATAAACCTCGATCAGGCGAGGCACCAGTTCCTCCTTGTACTCCTTATAGAAGTCAGCTGAAAAGCCATCTAGCCCCGGTGCCGACGAGCTTTTCAATGCATCAATGGCTTCCACAACGCTGTCCGGTTCAATAGGCATCGCCAGAAAGTCCTGCATGTGTTTTTCCAGGAAGACCATAGAGATTTCGTTAATATAGGGGCCAGGGTCGCGACAGTCAGCCGATAGTCCCGAGGTGTACAAGTCCTTATAGTAGGATAGGAAGGCATCGCAGATGGCAGGGGTGGTCTGATGACGAGCTCCCTGATCATCTACCATGTCCGAGATAAATGAAGCCTGGCGGGGGGACGAAGCAGATGGGCCAAGAGCTTGCCAGGCCTGTCTCCTTCACCATACTGCCTAGCCGAGTGTTGTGTGCAGAGATATGTCAGTTCTCTGTCTGCAGTGTCTCTGAACTCTTGCAGCAGTGCCAACCTCTTTGCCTCCACCCCACCATTCGCGTCAGTGAGCGTGTTAGTATCCAAAGCGGCAATGTCCTTCTCAATACGGGTCAGGGAGGCACGGATGTCGCGCAAAGCCCCTACATGTTTGTTGATGCAAACCCCCCTAATGGTGGCCTTGAAACCCTCCCACAATGTAGCCCAAGTGTCCACTGTGCCCTCGTTCAACTCAAAGTACTCCTCTATGGCAGTGCGAATGTCCTCCTTGAAGACCGGGTCAGCTAACGCCCTGCCAGGAAAACGCCATTGTTTCTCGTACCCTCCCAACCTGGGGATGAGCAGGGTCAGCACTATGGGAGAGTGGTCAGACAGAGTGCGCGGGAGTGTCAAATGGTCACTCACCCAACCGGCTACCCCTGGGGAAAGGAGCCAGTAGTCTATTCTGGTGCTAGTGTTGTGATACCCTGAGTGGTGGGTGTAGACGGGTGAGGTGGAATGCAAACGGGCCTCAATGTCAATCAGTGAGTAATGAGCGCACACATCCGCCAGCACAGCACGGGAGCGGGGCTTACAATCCGGGGAAGAGGAGGTGCTGTCCCTGGCAGGGGTCATGAGCAGGTTAAAGTCACCCCCCAGTATCATCATATCAGTGTCTAATCTCAGCAGAACATCCTGAAGTCCCCGGAAGAAGGCAGGGGAGTCCGAATTGGGGCCATATATTCCAACAAAGGTGACCTTAAAGCCCAGAAGCACACCCGTAACCACAACATATCTGCCATCTACATCCAATATGCTGTCTGAGAGCACGAATGGAACACGTCGATGGATCAGGATTGCAACCCCCCTTGCATATCTGCTATAGCTAGAAAAAAATCTGTGCGCGCCCCAGCTTTTTGCAAAGGAGGAAGAGTCAGCATCCACTAGGTGTGTCTCCTGCAAAAATAGGACATCCACCCCATGCCGCGCTGCATAGTTTAGAACCTGTCGCCTTTTCCTCGTATCATTTAAACCTTGGACGTTCCAAGACATGGAGGTGAGCCTGGAAGGACCAGACTGCTGCCCTAACTTAGCCATTCAATCTTAGTGGAATCGTAAGCAAACATGCGTGTACGGACCTGCCATTCCCTATCGCAAAAAAGGCATCACTTAGATAGAAAAACAGTGCGAATGCACAAACAACAAGACCAAAGCTTAAACAAGCCCATCCCAACCACCCACCACCCAGCCACTCCTCAAGCCCAAGGAGGCTAAACCCACCCTTCCGGAAACAACCTAGAGCAGCAAACAACAACAGTTGTCCACTAATGTACCTGCAAAATAAAGACAATGTTAGAGAAAACAACAATGCGGCTCGTGCCATGGGGGTAGGCGACGCTCCGCCATGCAAGAACCACAACCGGGGCCACGTTCAAATGTCAGCAAGTATGAAAAAGCACTGCAAAAGTAAAAAAATAGGAACAGTAGTATCAGATGCAGATTACTGGGGCAAACACTCTGGATCGAGAAGATGGAAAGGTGCTAAGTCAACCCTGGCCGGTTTCGGTAAACAGGTCAGCACTAGCCTGCGAGTCAGTGTGCGGCGGAGACTGTTGAGCAACATCAGATTGTCGAGGGGACCCCCTGTTTTTGTAGGCTCGACAAAATTCCTGTGCCTCCGCAGGAGAGTCAAAAATGCGAAACCTGCCGTCCACGTCCACCCGGAGCCTGGCAGGATACAGCATACCATAGCGCAATCCCATTTTGCGCAAGGCAGCTTTGACACCAGTGTATTTACGGCGTGCATCTTGGACCATGATGGTGAAGTCCGGGTAGAAAGAGAGCACATCTCCCTGCCACCGAACCTCGCCCGCCTCCCTGGCAGCCTTCAGCGCCGCATCTCTGTCCCTGAAGTTCATAAGCCTGACAATAATGGGCCGGGGCGGCAGGCCAGAGTTGGGTCGGGGCCCCAGCGATCTGTGAGCGCGCTCAACCACGAAGCCAGCAGTAAACGTGTCTCGGCCAAAAAGTTCGATCAGGAGGTGTTCCACAAAAGTGTCAAAGCGTCCGGTAGCTGTCGTCTCCGCCACGCCGATAATTCGGATATTATTGCGCCTGCTGCGCGCCTCCAAATCCTCGTTCTTAATTGCGACGTCTTTAAGGATCTTCTCCACTCGTTCCAACCTTTTCAGCGTCGACGCCGCACCATCCTCGAGGTCGGAAACTCTGGATTCCGCCAGGTCCAGACGCCTATCGTGCAGTTGGATCGTCGCGCCCATGTCCGCCATTTTCTTTTCGAGGGTATCAAAACGAGAATCCAAGGCCTTGAATCCAGCCCTCATCTCACCCATCATCTCAGCAACCATACCCGCAGTGTCTTTCGCTGCCAACTGGCCCCCAGTGTCTACCTCCGCCGCCGGCGAAGCTGCAGAAGCACGTACGGGCGCTGAACTGAAGGTAAGGCGCTTCTGGGTAACATCCTTCTTCACCATGGTGGAGGCAGTGGCGGGCAAATCGCCAGTGGCACAGGACTCTATGACAACAGCGGCACCCAGAGAGTCAAGCACAGTGTCCGGGCACCTCAGCAGCAAGGCGGGTAGGACGGGATCAGAGCAGGGGTACTCGGCGGTCCAACGTCCTGGGGCTGACTCACGCTGCAGTTGCACACAGGACAGCAGGGCATGAATCTGGCTGGAGGAGTGCGCCAGAGGCCAAGAAGTAAGGTCAGCAGGCGGCTGCGGCAACCACCCGGCAGCAGCCGGCGGATCAAGGGGCCCACCAAAACAGGCAGCCAAAGGTGGTGTGGCGGGGGGACCAAGTAGGCAAGGCCTCGAGGCAAAGGCAACTCAGCTGGGCCAGGTCTCGCAGGTCAGGTAGCCAGCGTCGGTCACAAGAAGCTGTACGGGCGGCAGCCAACCAGGGCCACCGCATCAGCAGGAGCGCAGGAGGCCAAGTTCCGCAGGGGGACAGGCGCAGGTCTTGGGTGCACGGTAGCGGTGGGGCAATGGAGGTAGGCCCCCACCGAGTGCAGCGACGCCAGGCCGTTCGCAGAGCGCCCTGAAGCCCGCCGGCCACACCCCTCGCCAAGCGCCCCTCAGCCCCAAAGCCCGCCGCCCGCGCTCCCCGCTCGCCGCCGCCCCACCCGGCGGTCCCCAAAAATCGAGGCCCCGGCTCCCAAGGCCGGACCAGGCCGCAAGTGCCGGTCACGCACCGAGGGGCCGCACCTCCACCCACGGAGACCACCGGGGCCGAGCAGCGGACCCGGGAGAGAACTACAGCGGCCCTAGGGCCGAGGGGGACAGCAAGGGGGCAATCAGGAGACTCACCAGGCGCTCCGCAGCTGCAACGTAACGGCCCGCGAGTCGCAGCCGGCCGCAGCACCGCTCAGCTGGTCCGACCTTCCACGGTGTCCCCCGTCCTCCAGATCAGGCAGGCTGCATCAGTAGGCTCCAAGGATCGGCAGCAGGCGTAATTCGTCCTCAGCGCAGCGCCGGATCAGTGGCGAACGGCCCCGGTCATTTCTCGCCCGGCGGAGCTCTACGATCAGGCGGCCATTTCGTTCGCCCGCGTAGCCACGCCCCCTCGACAAAAGCAGTCTTAGGCTAAACTCAAGAGGGCATGTGAAGCCAGCTGTTTTACCATATGCAAACCTTTTAATACCAAATGAAAGGACACCACACAGGTTATATATTCAAAATATATATGTATTTATTTCTAAATAAATCTCCTTAACTCTTTATGAGCACAGGAGCACAAGCGTATAACAAGTAACTTAATATAACATACAAAAGTTGCACAAATATGGATAGGCCCTGGTGGCCCGTAAAACCATATACTAAAATAGTGGTATAAGAACCACGTCACGAACAATGGTAAGGCCTAGGGCCTTGGGAATCGGTGGGGCTATACTGGAATAACAGTAGTTAGGGAGCAGGAGGCCCACAGGATGCGGGTGCAGTGTCTAAATGCACACGTGTGCACCTATAGAAGTCAATGGGTGCGTAAAGTTAGAAAGTTGCAGATTTGGAAGTCTTCCGACTGGACTAGAACTTAAACACTTAAAACTAGGACACTAGGAGTGTAAATCTCTACAGGAGCACCGCAGTACTGGCGTTACCTCACCCACAGGAAGTGGGTGCATAGGTGCCAAAGTGTGTCGGGTTTCGTTGTGGAGTTCTATGGAGCCTTGGAGAAAAGATGCTGCAGGCGACCAGGAGAGAAGAGTCCGGTTGGATCCAAGGGTGGATCAAAGATGTAGAGTACCTGAAAGCAGAGGGGACAGAGTCTGGGTCACTAGCCAGTGACCAGGAAGGAACCAGGAAGGAACCAGGCGATGTCGGGTTGCGATCAGGTGATGTTGTGAAGCGTGTCTCCGCTGCCACGTGGACCAGGAGGTGTCGACGATGACCAGGTGCTGTACACGGACTATCCCATTAAGGCTCTCACTGTCGGTTGTGTTGGATCTCGAGTCGGAATCAACAGGCCTTGGCAAATGCAACCCACGCAGGAATGAAAGATGGCTTCTGGATCAGACCAGCATGGTCTGATGGGCTGCTCCTTTTCAGGGGAGCAAGGGCCAGTCTGAAGCAACCAGCCCAGGGTTGAAAATTCAAAGGTTCGTTGTCACGGAGGCCACTAGCCAACGGGAAAGTGACCGGACAGACGCGTCAAGCAGGAAAATGCAAAAGGGCCCCACGCAGCACTCGGGGAGTGTGGAGAGGAGGTTTTCGGTGCAAAGGATACTCGGGGCTAGGGCTTCTCAATCCCCAATGCACAGCTTTGAGGGTGCCTCAGGAGCTGTACAGAAAGCACTTTGCTGGCTTTCCAAGATGGCCGGTCCCACGTCTCTCGTCGCCTCCACGGGTCTCAGCTTTGCTGTGGCTGTGGATCAGGCTGTTGGATGTCTGGAAGTCTGGTTCTTGTCAGGCTCTGTTGTTCGAGCTCCGGCGGGAGCAACGATAAAGCATACTGTAGAGCGCTTGATGGTGCCTGCTTGCACAGGGTGGTCACTCCTTGACCACAAGGGAGATTCTTCAGTCTTCTACGTTGAGTAGGATGTCGAAGGGTCCAGAGTTTCGTATCAGAGTTTCAGTCAGGATTATCTAAAGTCTAAGGACACAGCTCCTACCTTTATTCAAATCAAGGGGCTGGATTACCTGCTAGGTCCCTCCTATGGGTGGGACCCAGGAAGGGGGTGTTTACACCCCTTTCCCTTTGTCCATTTTTGCGCCATAGCTGGGGCTGGAGTGCCCCAGCACCGGTTTGAACTGGCCTATGCATGGGACACCTTTTGTGCCCCAGGCAGTGTCTAGTTTCATTCAGCCCTCCCTGTCCGAATCCACTATCTCCTGTCTGGGGTGGTGCTAGCGCCTCCCTGTGACAGGAAACCTATTGTCCAAACCTCCCTCGCTGGAAGGGCACCCAGCAACAGGAGGTCAGACTTATGTCTGTGGCAGCAGCATCCATTTTGTGATGCTGAGGCACTGGTTAACTTTAACCGGGATTAATGGAAGTAACATGTCTTTCCCCTCTAGAAGGGTCAAATGCTACTCCCGTCGCCAGAACTGGCGAGGGGGTAGTATTCCAAAGTGTATGACACCTTACATGACATGTTTTGATAAAGCCAAACCAAAGTTAGCATCTGACCGTGAGGTACATAAGGCACTTAAGAGTATATGGTATGGCAATACCCTGGAACAGCTATAAGGACATGGTTCCGAAAGCTGAAGACAGGCTCAGCTCATGCTAGAGCACCATCTCATATAAAACCAAGCACTCTGCCTTCAGGATTGTTAAGGCCTGCCGTATGAGTGACTTATAGGTGTATATGTGTCCAGATATAAGGTTAGACATAGGTATACTTTATCTAAGCAAGGGGTGATTACACGACCTTGCCCCAGCTGAGTGATCAGCCAGTTGTGTCAGTTTGGATGGCCACCCAGGGGTGGCAATAGATATGCTGCAGCCCCTGGTAGGCCTTGGGTGCACCTATGCCCTGGGTACCTATAGTACACCATACAGGGGCTGATAAGGTGACTCAATATCCAATTAGTTATGTACCTAGGGTACATGCAGTCCATTTTACAGAGAGAGCAGATAGCCTGGGTCCCTGATTAGCAGGATCCCAGGCCAACTAAGTAAAAAACCAGCTAAACACAAGGCAAAAAAATCTGGGGTAACCATAGTCAGGTATCCACCTTCCTACACTGTCCAAACCAGTTCCTGTTACGCTAGGAGTTCCACAAGGTTCCTCATTATCCCCTACACTCTTCAACCTCTTCCTGGAACCACTCTCCGATCTGTTACAAACATCCAATGTGCATTCCACATGTATGCAGACGATACACAACTCTACCTCAAGATCAACACCTTGGATGACATTAGTTTGCTCAACAATACTCTTAAGACCACCCAAACATGGCTGGCAGTGAATCACCTCAAACTGAATGCTTTAAAAACTGAATTCCTCCTTATTGCTCCACCCACCAAAGTCCCCACTATGCACAATTTGATAAAACACCTCACAGCACTCGATGTTCAACCAACCATTGTGGATTCGGCGAAATCACTTGGTATATCTCTGGACTGTAACCTCAATATGCAGAAGCATATTAGTACTGCAACGAAGGGAGCAAACTTTCAGATCAATACACTAAGGAAGCTGAAGTCCTTCCTACCTCCCAATGACTTCAAGTTAGCGGTTCAGGCTCTAGTTCTACCTCGGCTGGAGTATGGAAGTGTTGCGTTATGCGGTCTCCCCAAAGCCATCACAGCTCCTCTAAGAGCCTCCACCAACGCAGCAGCGAGACTCATCACTGGCTCGAAAAAAAGAGCCCACATTTGCCCGGATGTAAAATCTTTAAACTGGCTGCCATTTGAAGCCAGAATCCATCTGAAAATAGCTTGCATGACGCACAAGGCCCTACATCATAGTGCACCCAGCTATCTCACACAAAAACTCACAATATCTGGAGGATCAAGATCAACAAGAAGTGCGGAAAACCTCCTTCTGAAGCCACAAAAATTCAATAAGAAAAAAACTTATAATCGTTCCTTTTCAGGAATGGCACCCAGGATATGGAATGCCCTACCGCCAGAAATAAGACTGAACCCCTCCACCTCCTCCTTCAAATTGGAAGTAAAAGGCATCCTTATGGCGAAATTTACGTAAACATAGCCTCACATGACTGTGAAGAACCCCTATTCCACTCTTTTTACCTACCAATCTAATGCTTGGCTTGTTATATGTATAGTTTTTTTCCACTTATTGTGACGTTTTCATCTTCAATGTATGACCATCATCCTTCAAAACCGACCGGTCCAGTTTTTGCACCTTATCTGATGTGCCCTTTTATCTGTGATTGTTCTCTGCTACCATTCTCTATGGCCATGTTTACCCTTGAACGTTTGATCTGTTCTTTTGCTCGTTTATTAAGCTTTTTGATGTTATTCTTACGGTTTCTGCTTTTTTTATTGTTTGTTATGCCTATACACATTTACTGTAAAGCGCTCTGATACCCGCAAGGGTCTTGTTCGCGCACTATAAAACTTTTAAATAAATAAATAAATAAGTAAGAGTATAGCATTCAAATAAAATATTTAAAAAGTCACATTTTCTTAATAACTCCAGCATATGAGTGGTACTAAGTAGCTAACTTCAGAAGAAGAGGATTAGTCAAGAGTGCCTGGTTCAAGCAGTTTCTTGCTCATAGCATAAACTACGTCCAAAACCACCTAGTTTTTAATTACATTTTTGGCCTTGCAGAATCTATTTATTGAAAGTGGGCCGTTTGAAAACCCCTTGACATTGTCCAGTAACTGTCTGGAATCGCTATATGTTCAGCACGCATGTTTTATGTGCCTGCAGAAATGCCAACCTGCAGCAGTAGCTTTTTTTTAGACTGTTTTACGTTTTCATGAATGCATTCCAGCAGAAAAAGCAAATGGCATGCTATTTCAAATGCAGTCCCCATTAAAAGGCAACAAAAAATAAAACATGGCAGACAATTAAAATAATTTTTTTTTCTATTAGTATCATTAATCAAACACACAAGCAGGCAAATTCCAGTGACACCTGGCATGGTTAATGTGTAAAAAAGAACCTCGCAATTAGGAAAATGGGTTGGCTCGCAAGACATGCGAAAGCCAGTGATTAGAAAGGAAATGGGAATTAGCAGAAATCAAGCAGCCAGCCAGTAGAAATACTCTGGCATGCCAGCTGAGGGTAAGGCAAAACGGGGAGGCTGTTGAACTGATGTGAGCTCTCCATGGGAGGAGAAAACAAAGGTCTCTGGGGTCAGCCTTAAAGCAAATTAGTCGTGTCTGTCATTTGAACCCTCGGCCCCCAAATAAAACAGAAACAGAAGTACACGAATTTCATTACTTGAATAGATGGCAGTCGTCCCTAAATAGGAGGGAGCCCAGGTGCAATTAGTGGTTAAGTTGTTCCAGCTCTTAATTCAGCCACAATTCATCGCCCTTTCGATAAAATCGGTGACAATAAAGCGTTCTTTATGTGTTACTTTTAGTTAATTAGAGAACTAAATGCGGAGGGATCGTGTCTTCTGAAATGGCCTCTATAATATATGGCCCCCGTTTGGCACCATCCTTCACCCACAGCATTACGCAGCTTCGGTAAACAGGGCTAAAGCAATCCAATCCGCTTGTGGTTGACAGCAATTTGTGTTCTGCCCATATTTTAAGGTGATTAGCAGGAGGGAAGGTATGCCAACCACATACATGCTCCAAATAAAAAAAAGTAAAAGTCAACAGTGCTTTATACAAAGAGAAGTTATTATTTAAGGACACGTCTTTTTAATTTCGAACTAAATGGAAGAGACTGGCGTCATTTACTTATTGGCTAAGGAATGTTCGCTTTTGAATGTGGCCCATGCAGTTTTATCCGAAAATATTAATTGAGTACTTCAGGGCCTGATTTAGAGTTTTAGAGGTAGAGTGCCCGAATACGACACTTTATCCTGCATGCTTTTATTCTGCTTGCCATTACCCCGCATTTTTACACCGCAAAAACTTTTACAACGCAGGGCTTTACAACGCAATCCGTTACAACTCATTCCCCATTTCAACGCAATTATTATTCTAACTCCATGGGGCGTTACTTTGGGGAACGTGTCATAACAGTTCGCGGTGTAAAGCAGTGCGTTGTAAAGGTTTTTGGGGTGTAAAAAATGCGGGGTAATGGCATGCAGAGTAATGCATGTGTTGTAAAGGTTGTTTCCCAGAGTACCCTACCGGCCAAACACTTTGTTTGCCCGCCTGATTTACAGGGAGCTGAGCCTCAGTATCTCGAGTACCGTGCTTATTCCAGTTCCTTCACCAAGATAGTTCTATAATGGCCCAATAGAGTACCGTCTCTTGGAGTTTTTGGTGATTCGACCGCCTGTCCGATGTAGAATGGGCCCTCAAATGGCCAGTTTCACTGTTCCTCACCACCGGGTAAACCCTGGAGATAAGGGGTAGTGACAATTTTTAAATGAGTCTGAACTTCCGCGGTGTCATTACATTTTGATTTTAAAAAACACAAACTCCTGCTTTGGGAGTTTGTTTTTGAAAAACCAAAAACATGATAAAAGTTTGGCAAACGTCCATCAGTTTGACTGTACCATCCATCAAACTTTTAACACATTGACAGAAACTGCTGTGGCGGCTGTTCGACTAGAGATGTCCGCAAGGCCAAGGGACCTCTTTAATGTGGAGGACAGGTACTCTATCTAGGCAACATTCGGTGGCAGTTCCTCTTTATGAGCAAAGGAGACCCCCCCACACACAAACACACTGCTGCACAGAAAGCTGGAAAACTAAAACGGTAATTCATGGATTTTATTACTATTTTATTTTTTCAGCTTTCTGCCAAATGGACAGTGCTTCATTGCTGTGATTGGCTGATGATGACGAGTGGTCCCTTCAGTATGAATTGTGCATGTCAGTTTGGCCCGCTACGCCCCAACTGAAATGCACAATTCAAACTCTGCAACACGGCTCTCTCACACAGCCAAGTTGGGGAGCAGGCATAGGCCTTGAGGGCTCTTTGGAGCACTGAGGCAGCCTGCTCCAGCCAATCCAGACGCTTTGCACATGCTACTTAACAGCATGAGAGTAGTGTTTGGATTGGATAAGGTCTTGTGGGGGAACAGCCATAACAACGCGGGCATTACCCCGCGCTGCTATTACAACGCTGCTTTTACAACGCAAGTCATTACAACGACTTGCGCTGGAGGGCGCTGTTGGATAGGGAATAGTTTAATTTTCTATTCCAACACCTTCCCTACTGTAACGTGGGCTGGAGTTCGAATAGAAAATTAAACTATTCCACTATCCAGTGCTTACAGCGCAAGTCGTTGTAATGACTTGCGTTGTAAAAACAGTTTTTTGTAATGGCAAGCGGGGTAAAAGCCCGCGTTGTAATGCCATACAACCGTCCTGTGAGAGCTGAGGGAGGAGTCTGCAGCTGGGGCTGGACGTGCTGCAGGCTAAGGTAAGTGTCTTTTCTTTTTTAATTTTTTAGTGATTCTTTATTGTATGGATTTTTGTATTCTGTTTATGATGTTATATGAATGATTGTATGCATGAATGTAATGTGTTGATTAGCTTCATGTGTGTGAACTATATACAACAGTCGGCTCACCATTTTTGCCGGTCGCTAACGGCCACTGTCGGAGTACAAACCATACTTCGCACTCTAAAGCAGGCCCTTAGCCTTTACTGTCCTTGTTATTTTGATATGAGACTCTGCTATTGGTTCTCACTTGATTGAAGAAGAACACCTGACTCCATTTTTGATGTCAGATTAGTTACATTTGCATAACTCTGCAAAGAAATAATCAGTTATAATTTATGCAACACACTCGCTGGAGGAATTGTTTTCAAAGAACCTCTACATTGGGCCAAAAAAGGAAAATAATCAAAATGTGTGCTATTATTTGAGGATGTCAGAAGACTATAGTATCCAAGAGTTTAAGTGATTTTAATTCCAAAATCTTCAATAAACTGTGCAGCAGTGAAGCCTGCTGTTTGTTCCCTTGGCCCTGAATGCCCCCCCTATATTTTCCATTCCTCTCAAGGGTGTATCCTTGCTTGATCCTCTCAGCTCAAGCCTTGGTTGGAGGTAGCATAATGCATAGTTATGAATCGGAGACTCTAGTAGTGTTTTAGCACAATATACATCTTAAACCAGAGGTTGACAACATAATAAAATGTTTTTACAGGGACAGGGCACTCAAAATGTTAAGGGCCATATGGGTTTGGAAGTAGGGTGTTTAACCCGTTGGCTGCTGCCGTCGGCCAATGGTCATCGCGAGCATTACCTCGGTAGTGCTGCGCACGTCCGTTGGCCTACGCGGCCCCACCCGTTTTTCGAACGTTCAGCCCTGGCGCAGAACGTTTGAAGCAGCCAACGGGTTAAACCATACTAGAGGAGTCTGTTTCAATGTTATAAATTATAAAGATGGCATGCTTTAGGTGACAGAAGGTTTGAAAACAACAAAGAAGTTTGTGAGGAGCACATGGGTTTGTTGAAAATTGGGCCCATTCTAATGGTGTCTGGTCAAGTAAAAACCTTAATTATCATATGGAATAGGACTGGGATGTCGTTGGAATGAGGCAAGATCCTATTTTATGTCTACTGTGTTTTTAGATCTTCTCCATGCTTCTCTAGGGTGTCTCTGATAATTTGGCTAAAGCCAATAGGGATACAGTCAGCTTTGTCAGACCATTTGGGGTTGTAGATTCTTGTTACCATCTTCAAGTCCTGACACCAGACCAAGCTCAGACTGACCGTAGACTGCAACCAAGTCATCACTTTGTCACAAGCTTTGTGCCGTGAAGCCTTGGGAATGTTGTGATTGTAATGTTCCTTTTGTTCCAGCCAAAGCCCTCAGTTTGCTGTCAGCCACTCTTGACATCTTCCTGTGGTTTTTAAAGCATTTTCAAGTGTTTAGTTGTTCTCAATTCCTTCGGGCAATTCTTTTTTATGTGACCAAAGTTCAATTCTGTCAGAGTGGAGTGGTGGGCTGTATTGGGTGTAAGTTCTTTACAGATCTTAAAACCTCTACTCGATTAAGTAAAGCATATGCTTACATCTTCATGTTTGGACATTAATGCAATTGTCAGGAATTTGAAAGTGTGCTTATATGGAAATGGACTGCTTGGGTTTTTCTGGGCATTTTCCTTTTCCCACAGATGTGTGGCGAGTCAACACCATCTGAGTTGTGTGGCTAGCTTGCATAGTTGTTGGGCCTAAGCCTGTGCCTGGGTTGGACCCTGGATTTTAAACTCTCTCTCCAGTCCTAACTGTTTCTAGAGCTCAGCTACTGTGTCTTATTGGGAGGTGTAAGAAATGGGGTTACTGGTTGAGGGGATGAAACCCTACTCTAACAGCAACCACAGTCCTTGTCAGGGTGAAATCACAAGACAACCCCAAATTAACTAGTGCTGAGCCCTCTGTTAGCTTGGCACAGAGCAGTCAGGCTTAACTTAGAGGCAATGTCTAATGTATTTATGCAAACACAAGATGAGGGACTCTCATGAGTGTAACCATGCATAGTCTTTTTATATGTTGTCATGCAGGGTTATCGGAATCAATGTAGTAACAGTTTTGGAACATATAGAAATATACCTCTGATTTGGCAAATCTCTGCCACAACACAAGTCTGTGAGCAACATTATGATGGGTAATGTCTGATATTATTAATGACATGTTAGCAAACTATGTGCCTAATCTTTCCTGACAAAGGCACAATATTGTAGACTCGTTTTCATATTAGTAGCACTTGGAGAAATAATCAAACCATTGACACATGACTTAATGTAAATTCTCTGCATATGTATTCAAGTGAGAATTGTGCTTGTAACGTGCAGCCTTCCTCGTGGGCAACTAGACCTTTCTGACGTGCATTTTGCTCATTTAAAGTAGGGACGCTCGTCAGACTATCGTTTAGCCTAGTCAGTGTTTTTTCACTTACCGTAAGTCTTCGGCTCCGCGCTGCGGTCTCTGTCTGCAGCCCTGCTCTTCTTTCCGTAGTCCAGTTCCTGACGTCATCTCTCGGTCTTTGGGCCTGCTACAGCTTCCACCAGAAACTGGCGGCGATCACATGGGAGGGGCGCCTGCACTTCAGTCTTCCCCTCGTCTATTCACCCTGGTAAGTAAGGAAAGAGAATTACGGTAAAATCCACTATTTATTTAAATTGGAACAAAAAGAGTTTTATTAATTAATTCTAATTAGTAAAGTTTGTGCTGCAAATTTGAACTTTGACTACAACCTTGTCATGTGGTAAAGATATAGCTTAACACATCGGCCATTGCTTAATGACTCAATTTAAAACTGGATGTATATTGTACAAGAGAAGTCGGATTTCATAAGCATAATTATGTAATTCATTAGCGGAGTTGGTAAAAACCTTATTCCAATATAAATTACTATTGCATTGTATAGTAGAGAACCTATCTTGTGTCTAATGCTTGTTATTTACTTTACTTGCAGACCTTATGCACGCATATATTCCACATCATATTTATATTCCTAAATCTTATGACAATTAATGATGACTCCTTGAACCTTGGAGGTAGTTTTAATGATTATGCATTTCAAAGACACTGTTGTTCGAACATGCAAAAACAGAATTATAATGTGTTGTTTCTTACATCTAGTATTGCTTGAGACAGCGAAGAAACTCATTGTTTGACGTCCTGGACCAGTCCGTGAATCCAGCACATATGCTTGTGAGAAAGTGCCCTCTTTCTGCATGGTTGCCCCCACTATTTGCTGAACTGCTGATGTGATTTGACTGAGTGTGCCCTGGGCTCCTGCTAATCAGGTACCCAAGGCCTATGTTCTTTCCCTAAAACAGAATTGAAACCAAAACCCAATTGGCATCTCTGGCCACAGGTCAGCCCCTGGTAAATGATACCACAGATATCCAGGGCACTGTGACCAGGGAAGGCTTCTAAGGGCGGCAGTACTTATTGTGCCACCCTTAGAGGTCCTGTACCTTTGCACTCACAAACTGCCTTTGCAGGCTGCGTGTCTTGGTGCAGAACAAAGTGAAGAGTCGACATGGCACACATGCCTACAACCCACTGCCCTGGCATAGATCAGCCACCCCTCTAGCTGGGTGCACTATACCAGTGGTGAGGGTACAGGTGCATGAGCCCCTATAGTGTCTAAGTCAATTCTTAGACGTTGTAAGTGCAGTGCTGCCATTTAGAGTATATGGTGCTGGGAGTTTGTCATTACAAACTCCACAGCACCATAATGGCTACACTGAAAACTTGGAATCAAACTTCTCAGCACATTAAACCCACACTGATGCCAGTGTGGGATTTAATGAAAAATGCACACAGAGGGCATCTTAGAGATGCCCCCGAAAAACGACCTACCACTAGTGCCCAGGCTGAGTGGCTGCTTTCAGCTGCCACCACCAGACATGTTTACAGACCCCGGGGTTGAGAGCCTGCTGCTCTTGGAGGCCTGAAACAATGCACATCCTGGAAGAGGTGCTAAGCCTCCTCCCCCAGGAGGGGCAGGGAAGGAGAAGCTTCGAGGCCTGCCGCCTTTGTGAGCTTCCCCAGGCCACTTGCTGCTTTCAGCAACTGGTCCCCACTGGTTCTGACTCCCACCTTGGGTGGGAGTACCGGTGGGAAAAACAAGTGGGGAAAAGAGGTGTGTCCACCTCTGCCAAATCCACCCCTCAGGTGGGGGAGGCAAAGTGAAGCACAACTCTCAGTCCTGGCCGTCTTGCAGATGGGGGGACCCAGCCAATCAGGGTGAGGTGTATGCCCCCCTCCCACTAGAGGGTGTATGCCCACCCCAGGGAAGGGACCCATTGGTCCCAACCTTTTACCTACCTGTAACACCCTTAAATTTAGTATTTAGAGGCACCCCAGAACCTTGCTTCCTCAGACAAGAAACAACAAGGAAGAAAAGAAAAAGAAGGACTGAACAGCTGTGCCAAAGCTAACAAGAGGAGGACGCCCACTGACTTGGCACCAGCCCTACTGGCCTGCCCCCACCTCAAACCTGCTCCAGCAAAATTCCGGTGTGTCCTGCAGCCAGCAACCTAAAAAAAAACTGAGGACCTGCCTGCCTTCCATCCCAAAGACTCTGTCTCCCGTGAACACCGGATTTGCTCAACAACAGACTCCAGCTCCGCAAGGATCCACGAGTCTGCACCACTCTGCACACGACGCCAACAACCCGAGTTTGAGTGGCCCAACACCACTGGGTCTCCCCGGAGATCCAGACCCGAGATCCGTTGAACCCTGACCTGCCTCAAACCTCCAGCCGACGCCTGCAGCCTCAAACCAGAAGGTCCCTCCAATCGCGACCAGGAGCTGGTAAGAAGATCTGACTCTAAAAGGCACTCCTGCATTCGACGCCCCACGGCCTTCAGTGGCCCAACCAACATGCCTAAACAACCCCCAGCATCCCAACTTACCTCTCCAAGTGATGGTCGCACCCAGAAGACCTTTGTCCCCAAGCCTGCAGTGTGTTTTCAAACCAGAGACTCCGCATTGAAAGCTACAGGGCACCCGACACCAAAACAGCACTCTGCACCCAGCTACCCCAGTGCCGCTGAGGGTGCACCTTTTGTGAAAGCTTGAACCCCCATTTGCCCTGAGCTTAAATCCAGGAGCTTTGCTCCCACAACCCAGTGACCTCCTCGTAAGCAGCCACCAACCGGAGGCCCCCTATCCCGGATTGGATAACATTGGGTCTCAGCACTCTGCACCCGGCCGCCCTAGTGCCGCTGAGGGTGTAACAAGAGTGCATCCTTGACCCTGGGGGACCCCTGAGTCTAACCCCAGAATACCAACTCCCACAACTGAATACTTACCTTTCAACCGATAACACGTTTTTCCTCCGTAGGATAACATTGACTGTTTTTCTGTGAAAAGTTTCTGAGTGTGGAGTTGGAAAATCTAAGAAACCCTTTAAAACTGTAACTAAATAACCAAAACGCTTTTACTTACCTGTTTAGAGGAAATGTCACAGTGCAGTATCCAGGTATACTGCACTGTGTAAGAAAAGTAATCTGTTAAGTAATCTACTTGACATTCTACTAAAAAGCCAATACAAAGTATATGTACAGTATATCAAGAGCATTGCATTACTAGTAACCCTACTGTAATCAAATCAAAGTGCATATACAATTGCAATTCAAACTGTTTACAAACTGCATTACTACTGTAAAGTATGTATTGCTTACCTATACCAGGCTTGCTTGGTTCTAGAAAATAAAATAACTAACAAAATACTATTATACAAAACCAATTGGTCTGAAGTTCTGTCTTGAGTGTGTGATATCATTTGCTGATTGAGTGTGTACAACAAATTCTTAACACTACCCTCTGATCTAGCCTTAATGCTCGACCACACTACCACAAATAGAGAGTAAGGTGCTATCTACTTTTAGCCCTGCCTACCTTTGGGGACCCACTGGACTCTTTGTATACTATACCTCACTTTGGTATAGTATATACAGAGCCAGCTTCCTACAATGCTTAACTCCCATACATAACATTCTGGCCACCTGATTAACCGAGCAGAATCCTGTTGGTATTTTTTCTTTTCTTTCTCTCGTTCCAAACCCGCCTTTCCTTTGGGAGGTCACTGGTGTATGGTGTCTTTAGTTCATCATTTCCAGTGTACTTCTATAGGGATTTGGGGATTATCCTCGCCCAAGTGGAACCGCCTGGACTTCAATGGGTGGTAGTCCTTAGAGGGACGGAGTGCTGAGACATTTCAACCACTCCCCCCAGTCAAGTGATCTGGATTTAGTCCATCGTTCTTTTGCTCACTAACCCACCCCAGTTTGGACGCAGCCATATGCAAATCAGTCTTGGCCCTGCTCCTCATGGGAACAGCTGAGTCTGAACTGTCAGGCTTAGTCTAATTGACCAGAAACAAGCATCCTGGGAACGGTTACGGGGAACACCCTTATCAGCCAGGCTAGCTTGAATCCAGTGGCACAACGACTCAGATTTGTGGTTAGGGTCTGGTAACTTGATCATAGGGCCCCTTTCAGCAAGTTCTGTTTGCTAACCTAGTATTAAGGCTGACAGCAGTGTTTTTTTGCATGTTTAAGAGACAGCCCCTTATCTTCGTGTGCTGGATCTTTTAGAGAGGTATTTCCTCCTATCGTTCAGGTCAGTGAACGTATGTCATTTTCTACTGCAATTCTGTGGTTACTAGCAGTTTGTTATAATTCACTAATTCTCTGATCCTATTCATTTACAGATCTTCTTATGGTTTCTCACAGTAAGTAGGCAGTTTTGCGTGTTTCAATTTGGTTTTTAGCATTTGACCATTCGGATTTCCCCTTTCCAAGTTGTGGATGTTCAAGCAGCATTTTCGGGCACTGCACTCCTTACCTGCACGTTGTGGAGGATGGTTTGGTTAAAATACCTGGTTTGGTTAAAATACCTGGATCACCTAGCAGTAGCGGTCGGCAGTAGGTGTTTCTGTAGGGCGATGATGTGGGCAGGAGGAGGGGCAGGGCGGGGATGAAATAATGTATGGATTACGGAGTTTTACAGGTAAGTAAACATTAAAATAAATAAAACAAATTTCATTGCGCGCACTGCATCACATTTGGTGATGCTGTGTGCGCAATGAAATTAGTTTTATTTATTTAAATGTTTACTTACCTGTAAAACTCTGTAATCCATACATTATTTCCCCCCACCCGGCCCCTCCTCCTGCCCACCTCACCGCCCTACAGAAACACCTACTGCCGACTGCTACTGTCACCTAGGAATTGGTATTTCTTTCTCTGTTCACTTATTATCACTTATTATGCAAATCAGTCTTGACCCTGCTCCTCATGAGAATAGTCCAACACGAACTGTCAGGCCAAGTCCTCACTGGACCAGAAACAAACATCTAGGGACCGGTTTATCGGTATCACCCCTCATCATCCAGGCTAGTTTGAATCCAGTGGCATAGCGAACAAGGGATCTATGTCTGGGCATCTCCCTTGGACGGGTATGCCCAGACGTGGGTCCCATGCACACCATGACACTGCATTCAAGTTAGCTTGGCTGATGAGGGGCCCGTCAATCTCTCATGGGAATTGAAGCACCAGAGCAGGGCTGTAACATAGCATAGTCCATCTGTGAATGTGCAGAGCACCTGGGAGGTATAGCATGATGACATGCACGCAATGCAAATCAAGCTATAATGGGAAATAACGTCACTAACCAGTGCTGTGTAATGACTGGAGTCCACTGGTAAAAAGAACATGCTGGACCCAAGACGGGTGGAGAAAAACGCTGGATCGTGGACATGGTTGAGTCCTGGCTTTAGTTCACTTGTGTAAAGAAGATGCTAGACCCATGAGGGGCAGAGCAACCGCCTAGGTCATAGGCACTTCAACCGAAGATTCCTCAACTTAGGGAGAAGATATATTGTCAAGTTTAGAGGTTCATTGTAAGGAGGTGGGGCAAAACACCAGGGAGGGGGTGCTCAAAATTCATAATAAAGAGGATCTCATATACTGTGTGCCTCCTTGAGCTGGTAAAGTGAGGTGGGTGTGGGATGATATGGCACAGACCGCCTTTGTGATGGAATGCGCCATGATTGCCATGAAAGAAAATTTCTTACAGTTTCAAGATCAGCTATACTGGCAGAACACTGGGACTACCATGGGGAGCACCTTTGCCCGAGCATGGCAAATGTGTACATGCACAGTTTTGAGTCAACACAAATTTACCCAGCAGACAACCCACACTCTGAAGACCCGAATGTGTGGAGGAGGTATATAGACAATATTTTGGTGATTTGGGAAGGTGATCTTGAATCTTTAAAGGGTTTCTGAGGCCGGCTCAACACAACAAACCCCCATCGCAGGTTCATCTGTGAATTCAGTAAGGCAACCTTCTCTTCTCGGAACTCCTGTTATATCCAAAGGATGTAGGTATCTGCTCTGAGAAAACCAAAAAAAACAATGGCACGAAATTCCCTCCTCTTCTATAACAGCTTTCACACACAAGCCCTCAGAGACAATTTGTCAGCAGGACAATTCTCGAGGATTAGAAGAAATTGACTGAAGTAGCAACATTCAAAGAACATGCTGCTACACTTAGTGCCCACCTATTCCAGAGATTGTATACTTTAGATCTTATATTCAGGGCAGAGAATAGGGCTAGAATAATAACAGACACGCTCTCCTTTCGATGCATCCTAAACACCAAGAGGACATGTTGGTCTGTGTAAGTACATACTGTCACCTTACTAATACTGTTAAGAGGGCAGTAGACAAGAATTGGTTGATTCTGAATACAGGAGAAAGAACATTTCCTAAACCCCTGGTTGCATTGAAACATAGCAGGAATATTCGAGATATTTTAGTTCACAATAGACCGCCACCTACTTCCCACAAGATACATCAGAATATCTTGTGGTCATTTCCACCAGTTAAGGGATCCTGTTCAGTTTGAACATACACCCGATCTTCTGTTCAGGTTGATCTAATCCTTAAGACTCCATGGAAACTCCTGAATCATACCAATTGTAACATGGAAGGAGAAATATATCTCCTCAGATGCCTGTGCAAACAACTATGTGGGTATGACTACCCATAAGATTAGGACTAGGATAGTAGAATATCATAGTTCTGTGAGATGATAGAAGAGTAACACTAAACTCACGAGACACTACCTTGACGCTGGCCATAAAGAGAATGATATCACATGGATGGTTATAGATAATCCCTGCTATCTCCCAGCAATGGGTACACTCGACACAGTCCTTTGTCATATGAAGCAGTTTGGGATTTTAGACTTCATAGTGATACACGATGTCTGAATGATGGAATACCTTGGTCCAGCCTGGATCATTGAGGAGACAGCATGGGGTTGCCTCCCCGCTTTTCCATACCTTTATCTATTCTACCTATGGGTGGCTCTTTTTTTTGGGGGGGGGGCTCCCCACCACACCCAACCTAGTGTACCAGATCCTCCGGGCACACAGTATATGAGATCCTCTTTATCTGGATTTTTGAGTACCCCGTCCCTGGAGTTTTGCTCATCATACTCATGGAACTCTGTCCCTCACTGACCCTCTAACAATGCTTATTTTTCAAAAACACCTCAGTTCCACCCCTCTGGGGAGTTGTAGCCCACACCAAGGACCTTGCAGCTTTGGTGTGTGGAGGAAACCCAATGATGAAGCATGTCATCCTCGGGTGACTTAGGGTTCTTGTCCTTTAAGAATCTCTCTTCTGATAGATATATATAACACACTACAATACACACACTGACACATATATGATTACACATATGTGTGCATTGTGTTTTCTTTTGTTTGCTTTTCTCAATGACTAGACGTACTTTTTGTGAATTGAATGATAGACAGAGAGTAGTACGTCCATGGTTGGGCCCCTCCTATTAAATCCTCTGTGTGTATGTGGTGCCAATATTCGTTTAATCATATCTTTCTTGTTTCACATAGAAAGTAGACTAAAATTCTGCAAACGACCTAGGATACATTAATCTGTTGTAAGAGTAACTCCCTGTGCATCTTTTATTGTAACAACCGCATTCCCTACCCTTTCTCTATTAACCAGCCACACCAATAACTGGCTCAGTGTACCACCCTGTTGATAGTGAATCTACGTATATGTCTTGTAATTATGGTGACTTTCACGTGCCTCATCTAATTCCTCCTGTAGTCTGTATCAATCCTCCCAGATCACTTCTGAGTGGGTGCCTGTCTATCTATATCCCAATGTGATGCTCCAGGTTTGTAACCATGCACATTAATGACTGACACACCCCGTAGGTGGAAGCCATGCATTTGCCTCGTAGAGTGACTTTAAAAGCCTCCCAGAGGATCCCAGCTGAGGTCACCGAGCCTGTACTAGTTACAAAAAATATCCTCACCACTTCACAGATTACCGCTCTGTAGCTTGATCTTTTAAGGCATGCCCCTGGAACTGTCACTGTGGTAATGAGGCTACATATGCTGTCTTCACAGGGTGGCCCCTAAAGGGACATGACCTGGTAACGTGCAATCAAGATATCACAGCTCCCCCAAAATCCGTAGCCTGCCCATGGTGCACAAGCATATAATCGATTCTATGAGAATGTACCATGGTGAGAAGAATGGAAGGAGTAGCCCCTAGTCTGGCCATTCATTGCTCGCCATAGCTCTATCAAATTCAGCATGTCCATACTCTCCAAAAGCATGCCCTGCCCAATTTGTGCACCACCAGTCGAGTGGTGAGTTCCTTATCTAACACCATTGAAGTCCCCCATCCAAATTATATCTTGGTGTACATAGGGTGTCAGGACCTGCGTCAACTCCCCAGAGAAGTCAGGGGTATCTATGTTGGGGGCATATGAAATAAGAAGCACCCTGGGGGTACCCTCTATTTCTCTACCACTTCCATATAGCACCAACTGCTGCTTTCAATTCTGTACTTGTAGTGGAACACTGTTATCCACCCACAGCAACACACCTCATGCCGACGAAGTAAAGCTTGCATACCAGAGCCTACCCCCAATTTAGCTCGTAGCTTCTCATGTGCTTGGGGGTAATACATGTGTCTGCAGCATAATTATCTTAATTTTCTGTCTATGGGTGTCAGACCATATCCTTTGATGCTTAACAGGATTCTGGATTCCCTTAACATTCCACAATAGAATTATCACCTACATGTGTGTACGTGTAAGTCATCTCACATGCACATATTATATGTTCTGCTAATAAACACTGTTGTGATTGTCTTTTCTCATGCTTAAAAAATGTGTAAGAACATTACACCCCCTCCCTTCCAAGTGGTCTTCACAGTTGACACAATGGGTGCCATTCCCCCTTTAACAACAACAAAATCAAACTTCCCTATAACAGTGCAGTGTAGCCCAGGTCCCTGCTGCAGGTTCCCCCAGGTTAGACATCGCTATTGTGAACAGGCACATGTATATCTCTCATCCCTGTTCCAGTCAACATGTATTATTCTCTATCATTTGCAATGTGCCCCCCTTGGTTACCTAATATAGTGCCGGCCCACCTACCCGTAAGCATCATCATGCCAGGCTGCCGAGACAACATGCACCATTATGTCGACATTAATGAGTCTACAAACTGCATGTTGGACAAAAAATGTCTCTTTCCTTGCCAACTAATCTTCAACTAATCTTCAAATGTTCCTTAGGCATCAGAGCATAATCCCATGCTTTGTTGTTGAGTTTCCGTTTAACTTCTACAAAAAAGTTGTGGTTTCTTTTGATTGCCACACCATTATCTGGGTAAAAGGATATTTTGTTACAATCATATTCTACCTCTCTCTGTGTGTGAGCCGCTGCCAAGATACCCACATCTCTATATCTTAGCATATGTGCGATCAACATACTTGGTGGTGCACCAGGCTTAGGCCTACCGCCAGGGTTCTATGAGTCCTATCTGCATGTTATTCGCCCTCTGGAGTCAATCCTGGTAGCACCATGGGGAGCCAGCTCTTTAGAAACAATTCCACTGGTGCCATCTCCATGCCCTCACGCAATCCAAGAATGCGCACATCATTACAGAGGGGAATGGTCCTATAAATCAGCAAGTTTTGCCTCTTTCTGCTGCATGCATTGTTCCTGGTCCCTTAGCTGATTAGAATGTGCATTCCACACTCTCTGGCTCTTGCATCCAACTCCTTAACTTGTTCTCTCAGCTTATCCATATCCTGGTGCAGAATGTCACTTTTATTGCCAACCCATCCATTTTTTCAGTAATTGCTTTTTTTCCTTTTAATATTAGATATTTGATATCCTGGTGAGATGGCGAAGCAGCTTCCCCCTCTGCACTATCATCATTCACAGCCTCACTCCGCTCCATTTGAGCAATACTGTCTTCGATAGTGTTGTGGGTCTTCAAGGCTATGCCCGAGTCCCCCTTGAGATTTGGTGGCATGCAAGTAGAAAATGGCCCCCACAGGTGCCCTCCAAAGGGTAGTCCAAATCCAAACCCTCCACCACACTAGTCAATACGCGGCCCAGAGTTATAGTTTGCAGTGCACACTAGGTCCCTTCAAGTAACTCACAGAGCTGACCCTCTAGGGCACTATTTAGGTTATTAATGTCTTCCAAGTACCATATGCAAGCAACAATATAATGTAATTTGAGAGCAAGAGGGGGGAAAGGCTACCAGTCTCACTCCAGTAGTGTAAGTTAATTGCCACAGAGCTGCCACCATCTCCTGGGTCCCATAGAGCGCGTTATACAAATATGTGCCCTGAAGTAAAGCTCTTTTGTGCCCGCACCCTGACTCTCTGGTGGTTAATATTCAGATCAGGCATTGCGCAGAACATCAAAGCGGGCCTACCCATCCTCCACCCTACTGCCATTTTTCTTCTCTTGGGACCTTCTAATATGTGGAAGCTCGGCCTGCATTAGGCGCCAGGGGCTCAGTCTTTAAATATTCCCATGGGAGGGAGGGCGTCGACCACTTACCCCCCTCAATCAATCAATCAAGGTAATTATAAGCACGGTACTCAACCGTGAGGGCCTCAAGGCGCTGGGCGAGGGGAGCAGCTCTGGTCAGTCAAAGAGCCAGGTCTTGAGGGCCTTCTTGAACATGTGTAGGATGGGGGCACATCTGATGTTGGTCGGCTGCCCGTTCCAGGTCTTGGCTGCGATGTAGGAGAAGGTTCTTCCATCCATTCTTGCTCTGCAGATGCAGGGGGGTTCAGCAAGGGTGAGGTTGGTGGATCGGAGGTTCCTCTTGGGTACGTGGAAGGAGATTCTGTCGTTGAAGTATTGGGGGCCGGTGTTGTGGAGTGGTGGCGTGGGTGAGTATCTTGAAAGTCACTATTTCTCGGTGGGGGGTCAGTGGAAGTTACGCAGGTGCTGGTTGATGTGCTGGTGTCTAGGAATGCCGAGGACAGGTCTAGCTGCGGTGTTCTGGATGGTTTGGAGTTTGTGGAGCACAGACTTTTTAGTCCCAGCGTAGAGAGCGTTTCCGTAGTCCAGCCTGCTGGTTATGAGACCGTGGGTGATGGCCTTCCTTGATTCGGGGGGGATCCATTTGAAGGCCTTTCGGAGGATGCAGAGGGTGTTGAAGCAGGTGGAGGTGACATCGTTGACCTGCCGGGTCATAAAGAGGGAGGAGTCGAGTAAGATGCTGAGGTTTTGGGCATGGTCCGTGGGGGTGGGGGGCTACTGAGGGCAGTGGGCCACCAGGAGTTGTTCCATGTGGAGGGGGAGGGTCCATGTGGAGGGGGAGGGTCCCAGGACGAGGACTTCTGTCTTCTCTGAGTTGAGCTTCAGGCAGCTGCTGCTCATCCAGGATGCAACGTCTTTCATTCCCCTCAATCCAATCGATGTGGTCAGCCTCTGGTGCAGCACATTAAGTCCTGCGGCTCCAGTGGAGTTCACACGTTAATCACCGTGCTGTTTTTTGGGTCACCAGAAGGGGCTGCTCACCACCCCCAGCAACGACCCCAGTGTTCTTTGGCACTCCACGGTCCAGCTGGCCTCACCGCCCCACAGTCACCTGTATGGTGCATACAAGCAGAACCCGGCATTGCAAGCCCCAGCTCAGCATACCCCATAGGCCTCACTCCTTCACTGCTCCAGTAAACTGCTACAGAAGCCCCAGTCCCAGCTAGCAGGCTTAGTGGGGGGGGGTCATGAAATTCCATCTCCGCAGTGTCAGAGAGCAAACCATGTGCCCAAGGGGGGTCCCCCAGTCTGCTGGTTGGCGTAGTTACAATGTGGATCGGCCACTCAATCGACCATCTTGACTCCGCCCAAGATTACATTAACTTTCTCAAACAACAGAAGTGACAAGAAGAGTGGTGGATTCTTGTGTCTCAGTTTATTCTCTTATCTCATTCTGATTTCCTCCCTTCTACCACAGGCCCTTGTATCTCTGTGTAGGTGGTATGTGATGGGGTGGTGAAAGATGGAATTGAGCATCAACCACATTTTATCCTATGCAAAAGTCTTGTGCAAACCTGCCAGATTGCCATGTCTACTTTATCGTCCAACCTGAGCAATAGAATTGGACTCTATTTTCTTTAAATAAATTGGAAGTCATAACTAAATTACAATAGGAAGTCAGTTTAGTTAACTCATCATTTAATTTCAATTAATTTAGAAAATGCCACAATTAATCCGGAGATAGGTAATCTGCCGAAGGCACAGATGAATGATGCAAGCCAAGTACCCTTGCCCACAGATAATAAGAGTGTAGTTTCATGGGCATTGATTCTTCCCTCCCTTGAGATGTACTGTTTTTTTACACAAACATGTTCTTCAGTGACTGACACCTTCAGAGAGATTGCATGGAGATCCTAATAAGTTTGCATTGTTTCTTAACCAGTGTCAGTTACATTTTTGGTGCAAGCCTGTCATCTTCCCAGATACTCAAACCAAGGTGGTTTTTGTTATATTTGAGTGGAAATACAGCCAATTGGAGAATTTCTTTGGTAGATAAAGAGAGATTATCATTGGTTTTATGACATGTCTGCCTTTCGTGACCAGATGCTGAAATTGTTTGTTAGTACTCTTTGTTCAGATAATGAGTAAACACTAGCTAAACATATGTAAATTCCTTTGTGGATTTGGTAATGTCTCAACTTCTGCGTCATTAAATTTAAGTGCCCAGCAGCTTCCTCAAGTGCAGCTAACAATGTGTTGGTCGTAATTTTATGCCAAGGTTTGCATCTCAGTGGTTTTGACTCATGTGTGGCTACTAGGCTGATACACAGAGTCTCCAGGTGCCATAAAAATAAAATTAAACTTGTGGTCAGTCTAAGACAGAGCAATATTGGCAACAGGTCAATATTCACCACGTTGAAAATATTTAATCAAGTGAGAAATTTTATATGAGTAGTTTCCATGACAAATTGATTGAGCTCAAAAGGCAGACAGGTTTCCAAAACTACACATGAGCCCCCTTGAGAGAGGTAATCCTCCCAGGGATTAAAACCACTTAATACCAGTAGATTTGTTTAGGTTAATAATTGATGATAAGAACTCAATAAACTGATTAGCTAAATTGGCGGCAGTCCACAGGGGTATAAATGCTACAATGATTATATGTAAACAATGGGGAGATAGCTTCACACTGAGGCCCAGAAGCTCTTATGAAATAAATTCTAGTTGACTACAACAATTACTTCACCCCCTCTCTCATTGCTACAATCCAAGCTAATGAAATTATGGAGGAACCACCATTGTAAGACACCTTACATTTAGTAAAGCACCACCCATTGCTATTTGAATTTGCTTACTAATGTTGTTACCACCTAGCATCTTAGCTGTAGCAATAAAGCACTCAAGAGAGATATCCACAGCTTTAGATCCTGCATTTGCCAGGGATTAAGAGACATTAGTTTTTACCTAGAGTAAGTAATTTGCACCTGTTCTGTATTTAAATGGAAAGCATGGCTGGCGCTGGTTGCTGAGTGGTTGCTTACGGGTTTGTCTTTGGCACCCAGTGGTGCACCCACGGCACAAATGTGCTCATGCCTGATTTACGTATTGTATACTAACACCATTGGATATGCACAGACTTGCGCCAAACAATTAGAACACTCACCTGAATTGCCGCTATTCAACAAGTGTGCAAATTACGCCAATTGAATAAAAAGTACCACAAATCACCCTATACAAATTAGTGTGTAAAAAGATCAAACAGCTGTGGGGACGTGCTACAGCCTGATGTAAGTTTCATGGGCAGGTGCTCATGCTTATGCTCAGTCCTACCCCAAAAGAAAAGAACACTGTCTTAGAATGCCCCTATTAACAGAGTGTGCTATTTTATCCAACAAGCTAAAGATTGAGCAGAAGTATTGAAAATCACTCCAATATAATACAAATAATCACATATCAACCCCAACAAAGTAGTATGTGACAAAGTCAGTTAGATGTGCGGATAAACTCTAGCCCAATCTAAGCATTGCAGACTCACCCTCATAACACATACTCAGCCTTTCTGCAAAACACCAGAGCGCTGATCTGAACTACACTTATCAACAGAGCAAGCAAATTTATCCAACAAGCTAAAGATTGAGCAGAAGTATTGAAAATCACTCCAATATAATACAAATAATCACATATCAACCCCAACAAAGTAGTATGTGACAAAGTCAGTTAGATGTGCGGATAAACCCCAGCCCAAGCTAAGCATTGCAGACTCACCCTCATAACACATACTCAGCCTTTCTGCAAAACACCAGAGCGCTGATCTGAACTACACTTATCAACAGAGCAAGCAAATTTAGCCAACAAGCTAAAAATTGAGCAGGAGTATTAAAAGTCACTAAGTAGAATAAAATGTACCTCCTGAAACAAAGTAGTGTGTGCAAATGTCAATACATGAATGGCACTTGATCCAAGTAAAATTCTTATTGGTCATCCAAGTAGTCTAGTACTAGTTTCTATATTTTTATAGTTGTTAAAATTTTGTGTGTTGCAATGTGCCTAGTATCAGTATGCATTGGAATGGAATGGGATATTATGGCATGCGTTGCAACTATGTATGTGCCTTTGGCACAAGAGTGGTACACCCGCTGTGCATGCGCACACAGCAGCCGCCATTGAGAAGTGCTGGGGAGGCTTGACAGCTGTGAGGTGGTAAATGCTGGAAAGAACACTGGATGGGGCTTGAACGCTGGGATGTGTGTGTGAGCAGGTGTTGTAAATTTTTTATGAGGGAAGTCTTACCTCGAAGTAGGGTCCTGTGTCTCCATAGCCCTTTTGAATCAGTTTTTTGGGCTTCTCGGAGCCTGCGCTTCCCACTTCCTGCCACTGCTGCCCCTGCGGCCCCACCCGCCTGTCCTCGCCCGTTCCCACATCCCAGCTGATCGTCCTTCCCCCCTCCCCTACTAAATGGTGGCCGCTGCACGGTCGCACACAGTGGGCATGCCGCTGGTGCGCCTAAGGCATGCCTAAGGCAAGCCAACTGTGCCTGTACGCAACCCGACCGCAAACAGCGCCAGGAACCCTCGATCTCGAGACACCCACTGCTACCGCACAGACACCCTCTACGCACTCATCCAGGGAAAACTCAGAGACTGCCAACAGGCCTCGCCAAACACGACCCATAGCCAGTTCTCCTGCCTCCACTGTCAGACCTTACCCACCCCCTGGCCTCCAACACAGCCGACAGCTGCCTGTAGCACAACCCCAAGAAGCCAGAAGTCCTCGTCCTTGGAACAACCCCTTCAGCATTAGACAAAACTTTACAATTTCCCTGATTGATTGAATGATTGAGTTATCTTCATGTGATATTTGTTCCTCTACTGCACTGCTTGAGGCAGTGGGGCAACGCTCTTCTGCCATTGTGGAAGTGTCGCCACTGGGGGTGCGTTGTCTATGTGTGATAGGCCTGAGCGACTTTCCCCCCGGCCCTCCTGGCTATGCATCCCACCTTCTCCTTACCTGGACATTGACACTATGGTGCAATCCCCAAATCTGTGACTCAGCCAGCAGGAGCCTCAGCCAGGTATGATTTCACTAGGCTGGTAGAGCAGTCACCGCCTAGTCCGCTTGTGGACCTCACAATGCAGTTGATGCAGCAGGGCCCCCTTATGCATGAAGTTGCAGCGCTCACACTACACAAGTTCGACGTAGCACAGGGCCCTCACCGTGCACAGCATATGGCCAGTCCAACATCATCAGGCCTGTGATGTAGGGAGATGGCACACAGCGTTGGTAATCCCCTTTGTGCACCCTGGTGTAGTGGTGGATCGTAGTATGCGATGCGGACCTCACTACCTTGGCGCGCAGGAGCGTCTCTACCATGAACAGCTCCAAGGGCCGCAAGGCGGTCGTCTCACACAGGTCAGCAACGTGTCTCCATGCGACCTGCCAAACTTCACCACCAGGTATGGGCGATCGTCATGCCTGTATGTCTACAGCCATCGGCTCATCGACTCCAAAGATCAACCACATCCCACTCCAAGCTCCAGACTCAGGTCCAGCGAGGCATCCAGGCTCCAGGAGCAGATCCGGCGAGGCATCCAGGCTCCAGGCGCAGGTCCAGAAAGGCATCCAGACTCCAGGTGCGGGTCCAGCGAGGCATCCAGGTTCCAGGCGCAGGTCCAGCGAGGCATCCAGGCTCCAGGCGCAGGTCCAGCAAGGCATCCAGGCTCTAGGCATAGGTCCAGCGAGACATCCACTTTCCAGATGCAGGTCCAGCGAGGCATCCAGGCTCCAGGCGCAGGTCCAGTAAGGCATCCAGGCTCCAGGCGCAGATCCAGAAAGACATCCAGGCTCCAGGCGCAGGTCCAGCAATGCATCCAGGCTCCAGGCACAGGACCAGCGAGGACCAGCGAGGCATCCAGGATCCAGACGCAGGTCCAGCAAGGCATCCACGCTCCAAACGCAGGTCTGGTAAGGCATCCAGGCTCCAGACACAGGTCCAGCGAGGCATCAAGGCTCTCATCTTGGTCATCCTGGATGTTTGGTGGATTGCAGGGGTTGTTGATGTGTGCTGCACTTGGCCCTGGCTGCTCCATTCTGCATTTTATTGGTTTCCATGCCTATTTTATATTGGAGGTTGATAGGCTATTTTTTGCATTAGAGGAAAAAAAAACTCACAATGGGATGACTAACGTGAGTTTTTTTGCCGCTAATGGGCCTATCTGTAGTTTTCGCCGGCTAACGCTGGATTTCCTATTGCCATCACGCTGATGTTAGTGGCAGTTTTCACCGGTGTACCATGATACTATCGCCATGTAGCGACGGCTTCTTAATACACCGCTAACATGGCAATAGTTTTCAGGATTAGACGACGATAAAAGAACTGCCGCTAACTGGCGTTTGCGATAGGTATCGCCAGTCCATGAGAATATCCCGCTAAATATTTACAGACTCAAAACAATAAAAACAAACTTAGTTATTAGGGTAATTCCTAGAACCTGAGGCTACATTTGCATAGTTTTCAACGAGGGACAGACAACTTCCATAGCACACAGATCACATCCTGAGTAACATTCTGCGTCTGAGTAGCCTGCTGCATCTCCAACGTCCATAGATAATCTGATGTTGTGATTTCAATTAACCCAACTGCATACACTACTTTTGTGGTTTATTTTGAATCACATTAAATGATCTAGTTACAAGAAATTGTGGTGTATGAGAATGTTTAGGATGCAGGTTTTGAAAGAGAACACATAATAAATCCTACTCCAGTTGATCAACACTACAGATGACTTCTTGCTTATCTGTTTTCAGACAGCTACCTTCTTCCACTCTGCTCATATATCTGGAATACCACTGGAAACTTTTTCCTTCAATTGTGGATGATAATGTTGTTTGCAATTTTACAGATAATTGCATATATTTTATATTGCATTGCAATTGCATGTTTTCAGCGTCTGCTGCTTTAGCTCACATTCTTTGCAAAATCTTGCCATCTAGTGTTGGGTGCAGACATTGCTAGTTGTACCTGTTCTAAGTAGAGGTTTCATGTTCAAGGTGACTTGTGATCCCTCCCAAAAATCCAGAATTCACTAGGAGAAAGACCCCTTGATTTTTTTGCGCAGGTTCAGACATGGCTTTCCACAGCCTGGAATTGTTATGCTACAGAAGCTAATCGCCTGACTCTAAGAACTGGAATCGCCTTCCCCAAGACACCATACCACCATCAGCCAGTTTGAAAGTAACTTTGACTGAAATATTTAAATGAGAGGGATATATGACAATGACTCTTAGTAGGAGGGGTTATGACCTTCAAGTTCTGCCCTAAATGCAGCAGCAATTTTACGTGGACAGACTAGTATATAATATGAAACCTTTGGCTACCAAAGGCCCACGGGGATTCTAATTGTTCAGCTTGCTTGAACTGATACATTAATGTTGTTTCTTATGCTTCAGGAATTGCAGCTGAATTCTTCTTTTTAATGTCAGCATTATTATGCCTTGAATATCGCTGCACAGCATGTGCAGGAAGGTGTTTTTTCAAAAAAAGTTCCTTATAACAATATGGGTCTGACAAAAATTATTCAAATTCCATATATTTTAGAAGTCTCTGAAGATGATGTTATAATTGCTGCCCCAATGGCAAATATATAAGATATAAATGCTGTTAAATTTTTTATCCCCAATCTATCCTTATATGCTAACTTAGATAATAAAGATCTTTGTTAAATGCTGAAAATCACCAGGAGATGTTTATTTTCATCATGATGGCCATAAGAACAATTATAGTTTTACCTGCAAATTGTTGGCCACTCCTGACCCATTAATTCCTTCTTATCATACTTTATTAGGAAATGAGTCTTAGCTAATAAGGATAAATGATAGCTGTTGTGGAATGATTCCATGGTTCGCCTTTTTATTCCCAGGTTTTCTTAGACCACAGACAGTGTCAGCCTCGCTGGATTCCCTCACTTTTGCTACGCTCCAGAATCAATCAATCAATCAGAATGTGTGTACCCATCTTAAAAGTCGACAAACTGGGGGGCGTGGCTAAGATGGCGGCCTGAGAGGACGCTTGTTCGTAAAGCTCCCCGGCCCGGATCCCCATTGTGACCCTAAAACTAGCATTTAAGCCCCCCGGCTGAAGTGACCTGTGCCCAGCAGAGAAGGGGCGTCTGGTGTCCGTCCCTGTGGAGGAGAGTAAACGCGGAGCCGCCTTTTTGGGCTACCATTTCCCTCGCGGAGCGGGGATCGACTGCTGACGAGGGGTAATGGCGGCTGAGACGGCGGAGTGAACCGCGACTAGTCCTGATCAGGGCGGCCCACCAGGAGGACCCATACCGAGGGACCGCCGACCAGAACGGACAACGGGAGCCGGAGAGACCGAGTGTGCTGGCGGCGCCTGGTGAGCGTTGTGGGCAGCGGAGCGCACAGCTGAGGACGGTAGCGGCGCCTGCCGGGAGGCGCGAAAATTGAGCCCCGGGATTGGGGTCTACTTCCGACGGCCGCGAGCCCATTCGCCGGAGCTCCGTCCAGCAGAACGGGGGCCAGAGCGGTGAGACGCCAGGGGTCGCCCATCCTGAGGGTGACGTAGGGGAGCCGGCGCTGACTCAGGCCGCGGCAGCGCACAGACACCGAGGTGAGCCGCAACGAGTCTGGCCGGCGGAGGAGGAGACGGTGCTAGGGAAGCGCGAGAATCGAGCCCCCACGCGTTGGGCCTACCACGGCTCGCCTACCTGCAGCATCGGCGCTGGTGAGGAGCGGTGACACGAACCTTGAGGGGCAGAGACAACGTCTTTGGGCACAAACTGGAGTGCAGAACAGCCGCTCACACACTATCGCCCAGCGAGTGGGGTCCGGGGCCCGAAGAGTGCGGCCTGGAGTGGTGGGACTGGTGGTGCTTTTCCAGCGCTCATAGCGCTTTCCAGCAGGGTGAGTGTACCAGGCGGAGCATCGTGCTCTTGAGTCAGCTCTGGCTCAGGCGGATTTGGGGGAACGGGCCCAACCTGCAGTGGGTGGGACTCGAGGCAGAACCCCTGCAGCGCATACCCCCCCTTGAACTTAGTGAGCAGCAGTCGTTGAGACCCCTGACCGGCACGGCAGAGAAAACGACGTGGAGGGCCCGGATAGCGACCCACGTTGCCTGTGCACCAAGTGGGCACGCGTTTGCCGGGGCGGACTCCACTCGAGTGGGCAAGCCTGCAAGGCCCTCAAGGGCTAGGGCAGTCGGCGCATCATGGCTGCTACGGGACGCAGGGTCGGCCGAACTATCACAGACATGTTGACTAAGGGCACCCCTAAGGGAGAGAAGAGCCCGTCGCCGCCGGCAGCAGCGAAAGACCCCCCAGGGCAGGAGGATGGAGGGGCCCCCATCACTAAAGCATTCCTAGAGTCTCTATTTAACTCCCTGCGAGAGGACTTCCAGACGCTCAAGCAAGACATGGCGGGGGAGCACCGTGAGTTACGTCGTGATGTGGACAGCTTGGGGGAACGAGTGGCGGCGGTGGAGGAAGCGGACCAAACTAGGAGTGAGAAGGTAGAACAATTGCAGCAAGAAGTCATTCGCCTCCGTGAGCAACAAGTCGATCTTCAGGCGCATGCAGAAGACCTCGCGGACCGCTCTCGGAGGAACAACATAAGGGTCCAAGGCGTGCCTTCCAAGGCAGAGGGGAGCAGTGTTGCTTGCTTCCTGCAGGGAATGTTTCGAGAGATTTTGAGGGAAACCGATGACTTTGAAAATTGACAGGGCACATAGGGTAGGCCTGGCGCGCCAAGTGCCTGCCCCCCCCACCCCACATGACATTCTGGCCTTCCTACCTGACTTTCCCTTAAAAGAAAGAATTTTGAGGGAGGCACGCCAGAAACAGCCTCTCCAATTTCAAGGCCACTCAGTGGCATTATACCAGGACCTTTCGTCATCACCCTGCAAAAGAGGAAGGCCTTTAGGGTGGCCACGACATACTTGCATGACAATGGGATTCCCTATTCCTGGGGCCACCTTTTCAGGCTCATCTTTAAATGGAAAGGGACCCTGCACCAGCTCAGATCACTGCGGGACACATGTACCCTGCTGGGCATCGAACTCAACGAGGACTCGAAGAAGGAGGGGGCCTCAGTGCGACCCTCACAGGAGAAGTCACCACAAACTTCGCGAGGCAGATGGCAGAGAGTGGGACGCCAACGCTCACCCAGAGTCGATCTTAAACCAGACCCAGCGACAATGGCTCAGAAACAAGCAGCGGCTGTCCAGGAAGTGTCCAAGGACACAGCGACATTGAACTGATGCAGCAATGACAGGGGGCTTTTCTTCGCACTGACTACACGTGGATCTGAGGGGGGGACGGGTGGGGGCCAATGATGGTCGCTACTGCCACACACTCCTCCACGTCTCGCTACCACAGGCCTGAACTGCATACTGATAGGCCTGGGACAATGGTTTGCACTTGGGAGTTCCTGGTTGGGGTTAGGGAGGGGGGGGAGGGGGGAAGCTGTTGGGGTTCGAAGGAGGGTGGAGGGTTGGTGGGCTTGGGGGGGGGTGTTGGAGAGGACTGGGGGGAGGGAGGGGGGTGGGAACCAGTGTGCCGACAGAGACAGGGGTAAAGGCGCTGGGTGCATTGAAACGAAATGGGGCGATGCTGGTGCCCACCACTCACTGCCACCACCATGGCTAACGATACTGTAAAAATCCTAACACTGAAAGTGAAAGGTCTCAACAATCCCATCAAAAGACGACCAGTACTATCCTACCTAGAACACTCAGGGGTGGCAATATGCCTACTTCAAGAAACCCATTTGCTTTCCAAAGACTGGCACAGGCTGAGGTCCCGAGCCTTTCCACAGCAATTCTCCTCCACCCCTGATAAAAAGGCAGGTGTCGCAATCTTGGTTGCCAAGCATTTCTCAGGTCGAGTCGGTGATAAAGTAGGTGAGATTAAGGGTAGAATCTTGGCCCACAGCTTTACGGTGGGCTCTGTGCGGATGACGGTGGGGTCCCTATACGCACCAAATACTGGGCAGGAACCATTTCTACGGAACGCACTATCGGAGGCTTTGTGCGCCCCTGATTCTTTGCTACTCCTGGGAGAGGACCTAAACATAGTGATGGACAAAGATAAGGATAGATCGGGCCACCGTTACGGTTGCACGGGGGTCCTTTCGGAGGCAGGTAAAGATTGGTTGAGGCAGAGGGGGTTGGAGGACTTGTTGAGGGCTAAACATCCAGTTGCACCCCACTACACCTTCTACTCGCATGTACACCACACTTATGCCAGATTGGATCACTTCACTGACTCCTCCTGGTGGCTCGAGTGGCAGACGTGGATATCACCCCGGCGGCCATCTCAGATCATGAGGCAGTGGAACTTCTGATTAGAGTCCCAGCCACCAAGAGACCCCCTGGTTGGTGGCGGCTGCGGGAACCCCTCTTGCAACGTGCAGACGTAGTCCGGCAGCTCCGCAAGCGCATCACTGACTACCTAGATGTTAACGACCATCCTGACACGCCCTTGACCGCAGTGTGGGGGGCGCTCAAAGTGGTGGTGCGGGGGGAGTTGATTGCAGTGGCGGTGGCGGAGGCCAAAGATAGCAAAGCTAAGCGAGAAGACCTTACAGCTAAGGTAGTTGAATTAGAACGAGTACACAGCCGAACAGGCGCACCTACAGTCTGGAAACAACTCAAAGTCACCAGGACTCAACTGGCGAGTCTGGATGTGGATCGGGCTGAGTACGCTGCGCTCTGCCTGCGTCACACTTATTATGTAGGGGGGAATAGGACGGGGCGCCTCCTTGCGAGCGTGTTACGAGCCAAGGTTCAGCAATCAAAAATCATGGTTCTGCGTAGTGAGAATGGGGACGAAATTCACGACGCGGCACGGATAGCGGGGACTTTTAGAGACTACTATGCTTCACTCTACGTGGCGGAGCCCAACTCAGAGGCTGAGGCAGAGATCTATCTCCGAGGAGCGGCTACCACCGCCCTAAATTCTACGAGCGGCAGCGCCCTAGACGCACCTATTCGAATCGAAGAGGTGATCAGTGCCATCTCCCGTTTCAAACCCTTAAGTCGCCAGGCCCTGACGGCTTTTCCGCCAGTTTTTATAAAACTTTTTGCCCGCTGCTCGCCCCACTGCTTTCAAAGCTTTTTAATTCATTTCAAGGCCCCGGCTCCATCCCGCCCGACATGCTGGAGACAGACGTAATAGTTTTACAAAAGCCAGGTAAGGATGCCATGCAATGCTCTGCCTTCCGACCAATCTCTCTGCTTAACCTTGACCTCAAGCTTTTTACGGGTGTGCTGGCTTTGCGGCTCGGACCATGCCTCCCTGGTATTATAGCTGATTGAAACAATGAATGTACAGGAGAAAGGATAAACACAACTTTATTAGTTTATCCTGACACTTGGTTTATGTTGTTTTTTCTTTATGAGAATTTTGGAGAACTTTAAGGTCAAAAAAAGAGCATCATCAACTTCACATCAAGCCATACATAATTGTTTACACAAAAACATACAATATTTACAAAAACACAATATAAAACAAATTTAAATACAAAAACAGTTGTGCTCGCAAATTAATTCAAAACAAATCAATAAACAGTTTCCGAGAAACGGAACCTGAAGATGTACTTATCAAAATAATTCCCAGAGGGTGAACAAAACCTTTTTATACCACCCACATCCCTGTTAAGATATTGCTATATTCCAATTCATTGTAATCAGGGAATAGACAGATGCCATTAATGCACAGTTGCAATCGGCACTCCAGCACTTTATCTGGGGAGGGAAGAGACCGCGCATGCATAAACTACTGGCATACCAGGGGGTGGATGAGGGGGGACTGGGAATTCCCAATGTGCAACGCTATTTTCCAGCAGCGCAGCTGCGTTACCTAGTGGAATGATTTAGGACTGAACCAGAGAAGAAATGGCTCTTCCAAGACAGGGCCATGGCGCAGACGTCTCTGTGGAAGGTGCTCTTTCTCAGCCGCCCGCACAGACCACGCTACCTTCAGAACTCACCTATCACACGCACAGTACTAAAGGTGTGGGACTCGGTAGCTACTAGGAACCAGCTCACCACCTTCCCTTCGCCGCTCAGCCCCCTGTTAGATAATCCCGAGTTCCCCCGGGCAAGGATCCCCGGGCATTTCCGCAATGGCGAAGATCCAACTGCAGGTCCGCAGGGCACCTCTTCGACCTAGAGGGCTTTCTCCCACTCACTGACTTATCCCAAGGGTATGACATCCCATCGCCACAGCTCTTTCATTACTTTCAGCTGCGACATTGGCTTCTGTAACCCACAATTAGTCCACTTCTCGGTAGACATCTGACCGCATTTGAGAAATGGCTGGCAACAAAAGACACGGACCGAGGCCTCATTACTGATCTATACAAACTGCTTACTCCTACCCCCGAGACACACCACACTGCCGGGCAGAGACGTTGGGAACAGGAGCTGGGATGAACCTTAACGGCCCAAGAATGGAGATCGATTTATTACAGGGCCAACCAAACAGCGAGGAATGCAGTAGGCAGGGAATCGGCGGTGAAAGTGGCCACATATTGGTATCTCACCCTGGCGAGGCTTAACAGGGGCAACCCATCCCGGAGCGCGTCCTGTTGGAGGGGATGTGGGGAAATAGGTACGCTAACGCATCTTTTATGGGACTACACGGAAGTTAAGGAGTACTGGACCACAGTCCTCAACGACATAGATAGCTCTTTGGACACTGAAATACCACGGTTTCTAGCCTACACCATTCTGGGACTCCAGAATGCACTCACTTTCCCTCTGAAATCCAATAGGGGCGACAAATGGGCCTCGCTATACAGGCCGCCTCCCAGCATATGCTCTCTCTTTGGGGGTCCAGCACATGGTCCACTCACACGGGCTGGTTGCACAGACTTTGCTTTACACTGGGTCGGAGCGTATTCAGGTTACACTCACACAAACCACTGCTACTTTCCACACGGTCTGGAAGCCACTGGTTACACTTATGTCCCAGGAGTTCAATGAAATCACATGCCCTAGGTACCTCCGCTTACTGTGCCAGACAGAATTACAAGATGAAGCCACGAAGCCGAGGCAAAAGCATCGTGAATCACCTTACTTAACACAGCCCCTACTCGCATGATTCGGCAAACTGGTTGGGGTGGGGGTGAGTTCTGGGTGTTGGGTGGGAGGGTTGTTGTTGTTCTTCTTCTTCATTTGTTTGCTAGCTAAGACGCACAGAAGGTTACCTGATGATACCGCAATTCATGGGAGTGACGCATAAGGAGAGCGATCACGTGATCTTCCGCACTATATGAGATACTTGTTGGGTCCTATGATGTGGCTCCTCCTACAGGTTGATTCTTTTATTTGTATCTGCATTATGGCTTTGTACTTTCTGAGCTGTTTGCTTTGCCTGAAACTAATAAAACAAATTTAAACATAAAAGTCGACAACCCGACCTAAGATGACATAATGGGCAATGAGATAAACCTAGAGACGTAGGGGGGCATTTATAGGTGAAACTTGCCAAAGGTAAATGCCCAAGCAGGAGTTTTATATATAATGCTCTGGAAGCCAAAGGTTTAATATAATGTAAGAACTGTCCAAATTTAAATCGTTCTTAAATAGTAAAATGTAGTATGATAGGCTACCAGGCAAAGAAGAGGTCAGCTAGTCATCTGGCTTCCCTATATCTGCTTCTCAGGGCTTTATGAGCATGCTGGGGGATTGACATAGGGTCCATCCAATATTCACCCAGTCCCAGCTTAGTCAGCCACGAAATCTTAAATGCACCAGTCCTGTTCATTATGTCATGTAATGCTTTTCTTTAAAGGTTCAGCTCTCTGACAGTCAAGATACCAAGGCAGAAAGGGGATTTAAACCGGTTAGCGACTCAATAGGTTTCAAGGCAGAGTATAGCCTAATTGGGAGTGATGGAGCACTCATTGGAACCTTCAATAGCTATTTGATAAATTAATTTTCAACCCAAGTCAGTGGAACTATCTTATGGTGGTCCCAATCTTCTGAACCATAAAGTGCATCATGTGACATCTTTTGCCCCATATATCTCAAGGGCCGAAGATTTGGAGTAGGACGATGAATTATTTGCAAACTTCAGATTTGTAGCTGTTCTATGTTGTAGATTGGGATGACCATTTATGTGAGTCAGATAATCGAATACCCAAATAGTGAAGGTTGATGACCCTTTTCAAAGTAAAATCTTTCATGGAGATCTCACCCCAGAAAGCCTATGAGGCTTAAATACCATAAATTGTGATTGTTAGCATTGATATTCTGCCCATGGCTTAAGCAAAACAAAGCATATATTTCAAGAAGTGTTTTGATGTCCATTTGAGATTTAAGGATTCCTGCTATGTTCCAGCTCAGCATAGCAGAATCTTATATCTCTGATGAAGTTATCATGCCGGGGCTAAGTGTTTTGGGTTTGAGGGGATGAGCATTATTTTCAAGTAAATAGTCTGACCTAGTTGAACAGGTAGAGACATCCCATGCTTCACTACAATTGAAAGACTGAGGCCCAGTGGTGGGAAATAGTGCAGGAGATGAATGAGTCCACTCTGCCTCCATCTGAGCAACTAGTGAGAGTCAATATACAGGTCCTAATGGATTTGCCTGCACATTACTCATAAGTCTCGTTGACCAATATATGGTAATCACATTTCTCTTTGGATGCTGGTCTAGCTTCTAAATTGAGAGGGTCTTAACTACAGCTGCCTATGTGAGGCACCCATTAAGGGGGCCTGTGTTCAAGAGCAACGAATCCATGTATAATGTTAATGTCCGTAAACTTAAACTCTCTACAATCACATTGTCCTTCATGGAACTAAAGCGCTTAGTGCAGTTTATGGTCTGAGCGCACTATTGAGAAACAGTGTCGAGTGTTGCAAATCGAATGGATTACTTTGTCAGCGCGGAAGAATCTTCATACAGTCTTTATCTCACTTTCGGGATGTTTATCGTATATGATATGTGTATGCAGGACAATTGTGCTCTGCTATAATAGTCTGATGGATTAATCGTTATTGCAGGATCTGTGGGAAGAGTGCTTTTATCTCTCTGTCTGTGCGTGACTATATTACCTACTGGCGGTCGCCAGTAGGTGTATATATAGTTAGGATTTTTTCCCTATGGGATTTTTGAAAATTCTATGTCTAATAACTTTGGCGTTTGTGGACGGAATTGACTGAAATTTTCAGGAAAATGGCACATTTTGTTTCTGAGCAGCCCCTGAAAATTGGGGGGGGGTTTCGTCCAGGGGGGGTCGAGAAAAAAGGGGGGTCCCAAAACGTGTTTTTAACATTGAGTTTTCCATAGGGCGGTTGGCCTCACTTTTAGCCCGAACGGCTGAATGGATTTGCACGAAACTTGGCAAAATTGTAGGGACTGGTAGCCCGATGTGCCTTTTGTAGGTCTCAATATATGTGCTCCAGTGGATTTTGAGAAATTAACGTTTAAAAAAAGATATATATCTGTAACAGCGGACCGGGCAGCGCCCCGGTTTGCGGACCTTAAGTGTACCGGAACTTCGCGTAGCGAAGCTGATTGGTTCTCCGGTGTCTGTCAACATTCTAAACAGTCCGGAGCGGCCGCCATCTTGTCTCTCGGTAGGATTGAGAGACAAAAGGAGGCCAAAACAAAGGGGGAAATAACCATAAGGGGGCATAGTAGATCCTCCCTGACCCCCTAGGTTTAATGTGGAGGTTTTAAAAGGGCCCCGCGGGGCAAAAAAAAAAATTTTTTTTTTTTTTTTTTTGCGTGGGTAGCGCCCGGTCCGCGAACCGGGAAGCGTTCTGGGCAGCGTACTGCAATGAAAAATGAATGATAGACTTTTTCAAATACTGTATGTTAATTGATTGTTGGTTTTGTTGATTATTTTTTAATTTTTTTATTTTTTAAGCAATTATTTATTATTGTGATTGTGTTTCAAAATGTAATAACATTTCTAACATTTCACTGTCTGAAATGTCGTCATTTTCATTGAACATAGCTTGTAATCTATGAGGGTGTAAAATGTCCTCATTTTGAAGGAGGTCATCCACTGCTTGCACACATTGCAGTAGTTCTTGGTCCCAAGTTTCATCCATAAATTCTATATAATTTGGATCAATTAATTCTTGGCTGCTCTCTTGCAGGACAATTTGAAATGAAACTTTCTGTTCGCCTTCCATGTTGCCTGAAATTTGGATAAAAAAAATATATATTAGTAGAGATAGGGCACTGTTGGGATTAATTTTAGATAGGCATTTTTTATCAGTGAATTTATCTTTGGGCAGTGTATAGTATCAGAGTGGAAGTAGGAATATAAAAAAGTGTATGTCATTTAACGTAAGTAAATTCATAATTATAAAAGAGAAGCCTAACTCCATCCATAACTATAACAGAGAAGTCTATCTAAATCTATAACTACTACAGAGGGATAGTATATAACTATCAGAAAAAGTTTATCATATTAACTGATAGTGCACAATATAGTTCAGTTTTTAAAATAACAACTTACCTTTAGAAAGAAGTTGAAGTGATTAGTGAAAATCCAATTGAAATGTACACCAGGAAGTAGTAGTCAAAATGGCTGTGTTTCATTCTCTTCTTTTATATATATTCAGGTACATAACCAATCAAATGTCAGGTAAAAAAAGTAGAAAATGAAAGTAACATTTTAATTGGTTGTCAATTCCAACACTTCAGATGTGTTTTGAGAAGTAATTTACCTCAGGGTATTAAGAGAGGTCTACAGGCTAAATGGCTAAATGGAATTCCAATCAAATTTGTGAAAATGGTAGGGATTGGTATGTAGTATGAGCTAATCTATATTTGGTGAAATTGTCTCCAGTGGTTTTTCTGTAAACTACTTTCCCACCTTTTTTGATGGTGCGCTTCCCAGGGAGCGCCCCGGTTCGCGAACCTTAAGCGTTACGGGAGTCCACCATTTTGTGTTTCGGTTGAATTAAGATACAAAATGGAGGGCAAATAATGTTCAGAATGGGTAGAAGGGGGCACGGTAGACTTATCTTGACCCCCTAGGTTTTGTGAGGGTGGCTGAGGAGGCTTATATGTGCGAAAAAAAAACATTTTTTTAAAAAATTTCGCGAGGTTAGCTCCCGGTTCGCGTACCGGGTAGCGCCCCGGGGAGCGTACTTTGTTGAAAATTAGTGAAAAAAGTTAGAGTAAAATAATAATTGTGAGTGATCAGATGTAGGGTAGCTCTGAGAAGAGCTTTTGGGTTTATGGTACATTTAGGTACTTATAAGTAGGTACCAATGCACAGTCTTAAATTCAGAGTGAAAATTCTGTTGCCCTCATCTGAGAAGTGAACTCCATCTCCTCTGTAGATATCTTGCATGTAGTAATGCAAGTTATTGTTGTACATGGAGCCCATTCCATGGTCTCTCATGTAAGCTGAAACAGATTTGTTTACATGCTTCCTCGACTTCTCAATTTGTGGACAAAATTGGTTTGACCACCTCCATTTCGGTCTTTGGCATATATTTGAATATACCAAGGCAGTCTGAGGAAAAAGTGCCATCAATTGCTCAAAGGTGTCCTTTAAAAGCATTTCCAGACCTACCCCAATCAAAGTGCCCAAATCATTACCTCCACAGTGCACAATTAACAGGTCAGGTTTGGGCAAATGCATAAAGGTTTTCACCAATGGTATCAATTGGTGACATTTTAATCCTCTGTGGCCAAACCACTTAATTTCCACATCTTGTAAATTGAGGTTAGGTAATTTTCTGTTCTCAGCATACCTGTGAGCCCAGTGGATATAACTATGTCCAACAATCCAGACAGAAAACATGGTGAGAGAAGGTTCTGCTGCAGTCAGATGAAGTGTGGCAATGAAATGGCAGTTGAAAAAATGAGAGTTTAAAATGAAAAAAACTGTGGAGTTTCTGTGTTAATGAAGCAGTAACAGTGATTGGTGGATTTTGATTGCTGAAAACAGAAAGTTAGGGTGCATGGATGAGTTCTTTGAAAGATGTATTTTGAATGGTCAAGAAAAAATCATTTTATGAAAGATTGCACTGGATATGCAGGTGTACTGAGAGTTCAGAGTTCAATTGAAACATTGTTGTGTGAACTTGCAAACATCAGAGGTCTTTCAGGAGGTGGTTGCTATGCAAAAAAGGCAGAAAGGGCAGAGGGGGGAAGGGTGTTGATTTGAAAAAAGTGAGGGAAGAGTTTTGATTGGGTGACATGAGAGATATGTGTGATGAATTACAGATTTTCTGTGCTTTTTATGGCTGCAGACTCTGGAGTGCATACCTTTTGCTCTGCTAAAGACAAATTGGTGTGTTTCTGAGACTGTTTTGAAACTCATAAAGTATTTGCTAAGGTGAGAAAAGATTCATTTAATTTAGATAGAGAATAGTATGGTTTATATTTGTTCATAATGCTTTCTCTGTGTAGTTGAAGCACACTAAGGGGCATATTATGAACACAGCCAATAAAATTATTGCTCTTTTTATTGGCAGAAAACTGGTGCAAAAGTGGTTTTAGCGGCAGTTTTCTGCCGCAAAAGCAGCTTTAGCGACACATTTCTGCCAATAAAAGCTGCAAAACTTTTATTGCATATGTTGATGATATGGCTCTATGTTACTTACATTTCTTTGCTGTTTCAATTAATCTTTTTCTGTTATTTTTTGTTTTCTGTTTTCTATTTTTTCTCTCTGTTATTCTTCATGTTTTAATCTTATTTTGAACATTCACTCACATTCTCCAAGAAACTCTTCTTTGTTAATGTTATACTCTCTTTTTTTTTCTTTCACTTCGTTATCTATTTTGTTTTTCACAATTATACCCTCTTCCGTCTTTTCTTCGGTAAATAGATCTATTAAACAGAATCTCTTCTTTAATCCCTATAGCTGTCTTTCTTTTAACATCACTCTCTGTTTACTTTCCTTATACTTACTCTATTTTTTTTTTTATTTTTTGGGTTAGCTCCCGGTCCGCGTACCGGGAAGCTAACCGGGAAGCGAACCAAAAGAAATAGAGCTTGCCAGAGTGCTAAACATTCTAGCAATTTTTTAATAACGGGGAGGTAGTTCTGAAAAGAACTTTTTTTTTTATATTTTTGTTGTTTTATATTTTTTTTTCTTTTTTGAACATTATTTGTTTTTTTTGTATTTTTTGAACACTCATTTGTTTTTTTTGTTTTTTTTCAAAGGGAAAGAACAGAAAGAGGCATTGAAAAAGGCTCAACAGGAGCAAAAAAAAAATTAAAACTTGCTGCGTTTGGAGCATCGGTGTTTCTCGAAAGCCAAATTAATTAATTTCAGACTCATGTTTGCGCATGAAATTAAAGTGCCACAATATAAGCATGTCAGCTTCATATGGACAATTTTTTTGTTGAATATTTGGCACTGTTTCGTTGGCCTCTCCAACTGTGAGAGAGATATCAGTAGATGTTCTTGTCACCGAAGTTGGGGGGTTCTGTTGTAGTTCACGCATCTCTGCACGACTATAGTTGATTGGATGCCGCATCTGCATATGTCGGTGCATCGTGTGATTTCCATAACTGTATTTTTTATTAGTGCCCCGGGATAACTTATCTTGGCAGATAAGGCACGTAGCATGGCGTGCATTGACTTTTTTCTCTCCTGGTGGAATGGAAAAAAATTGCCAGATAAAGCTAACTTTGCGATGAGATACCCGGGGTAACTCTTTGACAAATCGTGGTCCCTCTTCTTCCTCTCCGTCTTGTTCTTCCTCTTCCTCCTCTGTGTCTCCAATAAACTGTGCAGGTGGTCCTCTCTTCCTATGAGGAGATGGTGGTGGTGGTGGTGGGGGTGCAGAAGCTGAAGCTACTATTGAAGCCAATTTTTAATCAGAGCAAATGATCAGGTCTTCCTTTCTCAAAGTTGAAAGTCAGAGTGAGAAAAAAGGTGGGGGCTTTCATCATTTGGGAAAAAAATAGTTCTAAACCAATGAAAAGTGTTATTTTTAGGTCACCTGACCTAGCCTTACATCATTATGAAACCAAAAGTGAAATGAACCAATGAAAAGTTTTATTAACAAGTCACATGACCTCTCACGCTCATGTTACGCGCTGCGGAACGCGCCCCGGTTAGCTTCCGGGTCGCTGCGCTTCGCGCCTCGGTCCGCGCCCCGGGGCACTTCCGGGTGCGCTAACGCGGTACGTCACAAGACGCATTACGCGGCAACGCGATATGTCGCGCTTTCGCGACGCGCCGCGGATCGCTTCCGGGGAGCTGCGTTTCGCGCCTCGGTCCGCGCCCCGGGGCACTTCCGGGTGCGCTAACGCGGTACGTCACAAGACGCATTACGCGGCAACGCGATACCGTCACTATGTTGATTTCTTACCGGTTCGCGGACCGGGTCGCGGCATCAATTTGAGCTAACGGAAAGCTTTCCGGTTCGCGGACCGGGAGCGAAACCAAAAAAATATTTTAAAAAAATTATTAATAAACATATAAAATATATTTTTGGATTTAAAGAAGAATACATTTTACAGCTATAGATATTAGCTTTTAAAAAACCAATGAAATTCATTGAAAAAACCATAGGTTATAGACCATATATAGTTAGGAATTAGCATTTACAAAACCTTGAAAATTCACTGAAAAAACCATAGGTTATACACCATATATAGTTAGGAATTAGCATTTAAAAAACCTTATTTTACTCACACAAAACCAATGAAATTCCATATATAGTTAGTTGTACTAACTATATATCGCGCACCCGCAATCCACTGCTGATCATGTCACATATTACATCATTCATGACATGGTCAGTGACATCACTGATGACATCACTGATGACATCTCAAATGACATCACTGATGACATCACTGATGACATCTCAAATGACATCACTGATGACATCACTGATGACAACATCCAGTGACTGTATTTTTCTGTAAAGTTAAAATATGTCTTACATATTTAAGAATGAGTGGATGTATAAGTGTCTGGATGAAGGATTTAGTAGGTGCATGACTGACTGTATGAGTGAGTGGTTAAATGTGTCTCACTGAGTGCATGGGTTAGTGACTAAACTGTCTTAATTTGTGCATCATTATGTCTGTTCTTCTGTAAACTGCTGCATGTGTTGATCAGTAGCTATATGAGTAACTATATGGGTTATTGATTGGTTGCCCAAGCATTTGTATGGGAGACTGAGTGTGTGTGTGGGTGGCTGGGAGGTGTATGCATAGATGTATGGGTTCAAAAGTGCATGTGGAAACAGCTGGATGGGTGGTTGACTGTGTGCATGAGTGTATTGGTGAGTGAATGGATATCTCAGTGCTACATGTCAAAGTAAGTACATATGTAAAATACAGTACATGTGAGAGTTGACATATATAAATAACTGTGCATAAGAGCCAGTGAATGTGTGAGTGGCTGTATGGATCATTGTGAACTTGTATCCAGGATTGTATAAGTGAGTAAATATGTTTTAGTATATGTTTGAATAAGTAAGGTGTGTATAACTGTATAGTTGTGAAAATGGAGGTGTGATTGATTCTTTGCATGACTGACTAGGTGTGTAAGTAACTCCATGGATGAGTGACAGTCTGTGAGTGTCTGTTTACACTGAGTGTATCTAAGGTTATAATAGAGTCTGAAGAGGTTCATCGTATTATCACATGAATGATGTCATCAGTGATGTGATCAGTAATGTCAAATGAGATGTCATCAGTGATGTCATCAGTGATGTCATTTGAGATGTCATCAGTGATGTCATCAGTGATGTCATTTGAGATGTCATCAGTGATGTCATCAGTGATGTCACTGACCATGTCATGAATGATGTAATATGTGACATGATCAGCAGTGGATTGCGGGTGCGCGATATATAGTTAGTACAACTAACTGTATATGGAATTTCCTTGGTTTTGTGTGAGTAAAATAAGGTTTTTTAAATGCTAATTCCTAACTATATATGGTGTATAACCTATGGTTTTTTCAGTGAATATATATATATATATATATTCATTTATCGATCAAATATATGATCATTTACATCATAGATATTAAAAACACATCATATAAATAAAACCAATTAAAATTGCAATGCAATACATCATTTTTAAAAAGATGTGTTTTAAAACATCCCATATCATAGGTAGAAGCATTATTGTTTTTAAAAGATGATCAGTATTTTGTCATATTAAGAAAAATTCATAGCACAATTCCATGGGGTTCATTTGTTGTCCATTGTCATGGCTGGTTTACACTATTTCTAGCATAGGAGTCTTTTTGGGAGCTAAAAGTGTTTGCCCTAATCGCGTTTGCGCAGATGATGTTAGTCTTTGAAATGCCATTATAATTGCCTTATCTTTCTCTTCAATGGTTGTTATGGTTATATTCTCCGGAAAACCATTTGACAGATCTGTCATCAAAGTGACTTCTTTACAGCTGAATTGCTCATTTCTATTATGTGAAATTGTACGTTCAATGCTTGAAGTTTTACTGAAATTCTGGGTAGAGTCTTAATAATTACCAGAAGGGAATTAACTGCTTGTCTAAGGTGTAATATATCTAGGCCCAATTTCAAATCTGGCGGTCAAAGACCGTCAGACTCACGGTGACGCAGCGATGGCGGTCCTGAGTCTGCCCGATTTGGAGGCAGCTTTTTGGATCGTCCACCACTGTGTCGGCTGCACTGACTGTGTCGGGGAATGCTGTTCAGGCCCGGACTGGCCATAGCGGGCACCGGGCAATTCCCCGGTGCGCCGCTACGGTGGGGGCCGGTTTTGAGCCCCTGGGGGCCGATTTTGTCACAGGGCCGTTTTTGCAGCAAATCGGCCCAGCAACAAAATCGGCCGATAACCAGCCCTAGGGGTGGGGGGGGGGGGTCGGCCGAGCACTTTGCCATGACCGGTTTTGGTTCCCAGTCCGGCCCTGGCGGTGGTACAGCAGACAGGGCTATTCAATATGCAAGGCTGGACCTCCATTTTCCACAAAGCATATTTCGAGTTTCACCACTGCCAAACTTTTCATGGCGGTGAGTCTGCCATGAAAAGGCTGGCAGTGGGGAAAAAAAGGGGGCCTACAGGGTCCCATTTCCCCTCCGCCATGGGGATGCATTTATTGTGGCACAGCATGTGGCCCTTGTTTGCATGCACCCAATGCTGTGCTGGAACTTCTTTTGCATTCCCATTGTGGTATCTGTTTTAAGAGCACTGCCATGGGGACGAAAAAATAAAAGCTCGCCTGACACGAGTTGGAATCATAATGTGGCTGGTGGTCCCTGCACAGCTTTGGCAGTGCTGCGTTGGTGCCAAGCCGGTGCAGCACCTCCAAAGTCATAATCGGGCCTTCTGTTCCTAATGGGTATCACGTTTCATCATTTAACCTAGATGTTTAAATCTCAGACACACTCACCACAGGTAGCGTACTCCCAATCTCTAATAAGGAATCAGAATACCTGTGCAGGAGTAGTTGAAGCGTTTGTGCAATCCACCTGTGGTTCAAAGTGTGCTGGATTAATCTGTTCAGCAAGGCATGTATCACTGAGTGTAGTAGCAGAGTCTGTTTTTAACTCAAGTCCAGGGGCAGGCCTGGGTGCGAGGGGGATGATTTTTTCAAAGATTTTAGAGAACTCTTTATTGTCACAGGTGCTCTCTTTCTCGAGTTCTTTTTTTGCTTAGTAGAGATTCAACCTCTTCTATTAATTGGGCAATGGCACAAAAAGTGCAATTCTCTGTCACATGGTTAAACGTGTGTCTTAACATTTTTTGGGTCCAGCAGTCAGATAGCTGACTTTCTATTCTCTTATTGTTACACAAACAATTCACAAAGATGAAAAGTTTTAAATTCAAATGAAAGTCTAACTCTATGCTGGGCACAATGCTAGAATTAGTCATACTTATTGCAACATTGAACATGTTCAACAACCCGATTTCTATTGTACCCAATTGCTTTAGCAAGGATCATAATAAGCGAACAGTCATAATATTAGCAAATAAGCTAGAATAGGAAGGTGAAGCTATTACGTTTCTGAGACAGTATCTTTCGGGCATAAGGGAAAGTCAAGCTATTATCTTGACCTGCCTTTGTCTGGCTTTGACACGTGTGGATGGGCGCCTACCCTTGGTCTCGGCTTTGCCCAGGCATGGACCCCGAGCTTCCATCACAGCGTGTGAAGAAATGACACTATAAAGCTGAAGCTGTAGATAGATCCACCTCCTTCCCTTTCCTCGAGCAGGCATCAGCAGAGAATCTTGGGACATGGAAGTACCAAGTGACATCAGTCCTTACCGTGCAACATGTCAAGTAATAGCCCGATATAGCGCAAGTTTGAGAAGGGAGTGTCTCATTCCACCCCTCATCATGCAGGGGATCCAGGGAGTTAAGAGCCCCAAGCAGCGTCAGTCCTCGAATATAATAACATTACTTTTAATTATTTCAACACATCTCTTTTTATAATTATCAATGCAAAATTAAAACAAATATTTTTTTTAAATTTTTTTTACTTTAGGGTGGAAATCCTTTTTTATTTAAAATTCATTAAAATTATTTAATTTAATCTAATATATTTAAATGCATTAAAGTTTTGATTCAAAATTAAGTTAATAACATAGTAGCATGTTTACTTTATTTAAAATAAATACATTAATTAATTTACATGAATATTTTTACTCATTGACGCATGCGCAAAGATTTCCTGTACCGTATATTCACTTGCACTTTGTGTGGTGAGTGATACGCGGTAATCGACAAATTTTTTACGGATCTCTCGTAATTAAGAGATCTAAAAAATATATATATATATTTTTACTCATTTATTCTGAAGTTTAAGATACTTTTTTTGTTTATGTTTTCCCTAAACTTTATCATAGGGGATCTCCATCCTAACTGTGGAGTCTTCTTTTCGTAACATGTAGGGAAAAGAAAAAAAGTTTAATTAACTCAAAAAATAGTAAAACAATTTTTATGATAATGTCAAATATTTGTATAGACTTACTTTAAAAGTAAATAATAATAAAAATACTACAGAATTATTATCTTGGATTTTAATTAAATCTTAAGGGCCTCCTTACGATGGCAGACAGACTTAGGTCCGTCCGGCATCGTCTCCGAATGGGAACCAGCCACCCATGAGGCGGCAAACCCACACTCCCGAATTAAAATGCGACTGTCACCAAGGCGGTCGCATTGCCTATATTTTGTATTGCGGTGGGGATGCTGTCAGCAGCCCCCGCCGCAATACAAAAAATAGGGTGTTTACAATACATATCCCTGCACTACGTGGCAGGCACTGCAGGGATATGTAGGGGGCACTACAGGTGCCCCCCAGGTCCCACGTGCCAGGCCCAAAGGGTAAGGTGGGGTCCGCTACGTGGCCCCAAATCCATTTTGACCAGCCGTTTCACATCAATTTGACCACCGCAGAACGACCGGTGGAAAGGGATATTGTAATCCCCACGGCAATGCCTGACAGGCAACACTGCCATTCTGGGAATAGAGAGTGGTCCGCCAGGCAATCGGAATCGTTCCAACTGTCAGACCTGTAGCGGTCGTTCATTCCGATAGCCACACATCCACCAACTATTGTAATATGGCAGGCGGTAAACTTGGTTATGATGGTGGCCTGTCAGTGGCAGTCTCCCCGCCATCGTAATCAGGCCTTTAAATATTGTAAGTATTTTAAATAAAAAAATACTTTTCAAAAGTTGAAATGAAAAATTCTTACCTGAAGTGCTAAAAAATATTTTTATTATAGATTAGTCATTTCGAAAAGGGATGTATGAAATTAATTGAAAGTAATTGTATTTTTTAATATTAATTAAGTTACATTCTACGTAAACTCAAAAACATTTTAAAAAATATTTTATAGTTAAAAATATGGTTGATTTTTAGATGTTGTTACATTACAATCTATTTATTTAAAATGTTACCTATTTTAAATATTGTAACTTAATATACGATTATTTCTGTTTTATTTTAACTTCCTATCTGCATTATATTCTGTGAGAGGGTGTGGCACTACTAATGGTTGGCATTATGTGGTGCGGGACTTTTCACTGCTGTTTTGGGGTCTCTTATTGGCTGAACATTTACAAATTACATTGGGCTTACTCTTTTGTTGATGGCTGCATGCCCCTTCATAAACCCCTTGCAAACCCGGCTTTTTTCTTCCTAAATCCCTTCCATTTAGTAGTAGTAATATGTGTGCCTTTTTTCCAGCTACTCCCTCAAACCCTTCCACATTTACTACTAAGGAGTAAACTTAGATATGTGCGGATCACCCACAGAAAATACAGGCGAGTGGTGGTAGAGATGTAGAGTCCAGTTTACTGACATTAGAAATACAGATTGTTATTTGCGATAATTTTAGTTGTGGTTCTATCGAAATAAGGCAGAAGACTATGGTAAATGTATCCCAAAGAGGGGAACCAGATTCAACCTTTCATAAGCATGGGGCCATTTTGTTTAGCTGATGCTGTTATGGCGACATGTGTGATTACCTTGGTACTGCAAACAGAGGGGATCGGTATTAGTCATGTTGTGTTCAAAGATAGTGATATGCTATATGCTGGCAAGTCAAATACAATTTAGCGCAAGGTCAAAAACCTATTTCAGCTTTTCCAACAATAGAGTAGTCCTAGGCTCTAACCAAACTTTGCTGGTGAAAGTGTACCAATCTATGTTGCTGTAGGTCCATAAAGATGAGATTGGAAAAAGCAGGATCCAGAAGGCCCTCAGTTAAAAATATGAACCCGGGGTTCAGATTCTGATAAACTCTTGCCTAGTCCGGGGTCTAATCCCATTGTGAGGAATTACCTCCGGCATTACATTGGTGTGGTGCTTAAGCGCTATATGGCTGTGTTATAGTCCATTTTTAGTGTCAATGTGGGGACAAGCTCCCAAGGTAGAACTATGATTGGGCGCCATTGTAGAGCATTTTGTGTATGGGATTAGTAGCATCAGGCAAAAGTAATAAGCAGGATTAAGTTCAGAAACCACCCCGTATAAGAAATCTAGCATTGCAGAGAAAAAAGAAGTTATAGTCAGTACATGGGCGTTATATCCAAGGGTTACCTTAATCATCAGGGTGTTAACCTTAAGGACGAAGGGTGAGGGTGATGGTTATATAAGTGCTTCACCAGTAGCAGGTTTCGAGCATTTTTGTGGATATTACGGTAATGCTCTTGGATTCTCATTTTTAACGGTCGATGGTACTGCCTATATAGTGCTGATTACATGGGCAGGTTATTAGGTAGCCCACATTTGTGCTCTCACAGTTTATAAAATCATGTATTTTGTAAGTGTGACCATTTGTTGTAAGCTATTTAGTTTTCTATGTACCCAATTTACAAATTGAGCAGTTTGTGCAGTTATCAAAGCTAGTTGGCTGTTGGAGAAAGGTTGTATATTTCTTTTTATCTTGAAGAAATGAAGGGGAGAGCTTGTCCCTCAAATTCAGGTACTCATTTAAGGCCAAGCTGTGGAAAAGTTTGGATGTCATTTTTTATAGTGAGATTCATGTTTCTATAGTGTCTTATGGATATGGTGATGTCCATGACTATATCTGGTAATGAAGCCAATGTTTGGCTTTCTTTCTTTCATCTGGGTACAGTGTATTATAGGGTTCCAGTTAGATACTAAGAAGAGATTCTGGTTTGTAACCAGTTGTGTTTGGTCATATCCTCTTCAACATAGTCGCTTGGTGATTTTGATTGATTTCTGATCATAGTCTGCTTGTCTACTGCAGTTCCTTCTAGCACGTCTGTACTCCCCAGTTAGAATGTTGGTAATAATGTTGTGGGGGAGGCAACTGGTATCATGTGAATAAAATAAGCTGCTGTATGTTTTCTGTAAATCTTTCTTTCCAAACACTGTCCGTTGACATAAAGCATGAGGTCTAAGAACTCAATTTGTTTGTTGGAGATGGTTTGCATCACTTCAATGCCCAATTTGTTTGGCGAGAAGCTGTCAATGAATTGTTTAAGATATCTCTCAGGACCTTGCCATTGAAGCAAAATGTAATCTAGATTGTGTCCCCAGAAGACGGTATTTCTGTAGAGCAGCTCATAATAGTCATTCCATAACCAGTATCTTTCGACTTCCCCCATCAGGAGACAGGCGTATGGTGAAGCACAGTGAGCCCTCATTGCTGTAGGTAGAACTCAACTCTGAATAAAAAGACATTGTTTTTACATAGGGCTCCAACATTTCAATAATCATTTAATTTGTTTCCAGGAAGAGGACAGTAGCCGTCGGTGGTGGGAGTAGATGCTGGGCGGTGACTGGAGGGGGAGGGACAGGGTAGGGGGTAGTAATCTATGGATTAAGGAGGATTACAGGTAGGTAAACATATAAATAAATAAAACACATTTTGTTGCGTGCAGGTATTTGGGGAGGCAGTGCGTGCAACGAAATTCATTTTATTTATTTATATGTTTACTTACCTGTAATTCTCCGTAATCTATAGATTACTACCCTCCACCTTGCCCCTCCCCCTCCCCACGTCACCGCCCGGCAGCTACTCCCACCACCGACCGCTACTGGAAGAGGGCATATCTAGTAGACATTTCCTTATTGCTTAAAATCCATTCCAATGTTTAATTATAGTATAAAAACTTACTACATCAATTGTTGCAAGTAAATAGTCAGGTTGCCAGTCAATCTTTTTAAGTATTTGCAAAACGTCCATTGTATCTTTAATAAATGTGGATAGGTCCTTCATAAGTGGTGGATTTTTCCATCACTGTACTTGCCCAGGTTGGAACAGACCGAATCAATACCTGCAATGATTAGACTGCCCTTAGGTGGTTTGACTAATTTATGAAATGTCGACAGTAGATATAGGGTTGGGGTCACAGGGTGTTTACCAAGATATTGTTTTTCTTCACAGATGATTAGCTCCTTGCTGCAGATGTTAAGGGGGTCTCTCAGGTTGTTTTGTATCTCCTTGGTTGGATTGTGATGTTGTTTCCGGTTGCAGTTGGTGTCCCTGAGTTGTCGATAGGCTTCAGAGAGGTACTCCTCCTTATATTGAATGACAACATTGCCACCCTTGTGTGCTTCCTTTAATATTATATTTTGAGTCTCTTGAAGTTCTTCTAATGCTTGTCTTTGTTTGTATGTAATCTTGGAGGGAAGGTATTTCCTTTTGACAAGTATTTCTGGTGTTCCTTGTTTAGGTTCTTCATCACAGCTGTGAAAAACCAGTCAGTTGTATTGCCAAGTTTTATGAAGGGCATAAAATTAGATTTTATAGAAAGTGTGCAAGTTTTAGAATTTCGAGTGTCAATTCCAAGTTCCCATGCTGTGTCACATACTGACTTGGACTGTTCAAGTTCATTGTCTTCTGATATATTTTTCAGCAAATGAACAGTGTCAGGATCATGGACGATGAGGTTGCTTGTTTTCGGTTGAGAAACAAATGATGGTCTAGGGCTTTCCTTGCCAGCAAAAACTAATTGTAGTTTCAATTTCCTAGTACATTTGAAGAGATCAATCTTTGTCTGTACAAGGTCGCATCTTGCCATTGATAGAAAATATTTTCGTTCATCATATATGTATTAACTCCTGCTAGGTTTGAGAATGTTTCTGGTGATACACGTTGTTTGCTTTCTACATATATGTATTTATCCTTGCTAGGATGTAATCCTTCAAGACTTAGCTTCATCAGACTGTAATTGAATACCTTCACAAGTCATATGGAAACCAAATGAGTATCTTTGTACCTGAATGAGGTATTATGTCATGTTGTCTTGCTCAATGTTCTGTTTGTACCTTTTTTTTAAATTATCCTCACTCTTATTTTCCAGAACATGCCATTTAGCACTATTCGGATGGGTCCTAGCCTACTCCTTTCACTCACTTATCTTCACTCTAAGCTTAAAGAAAAAGATACTATCACTATACATTTTCCACTCATTTCTAGGGAACGTGTTTGCCTCCATCGCCACCTCCTCTGCTTGTTTTAAATTTTTTATCAAGACCTGCCTTCTAGCTCCTTCTATTGGAATGAGCCTTTTACTAAATGAAGCTATCTGCATGAACCATAGGTGTTCCCTCACACCCCATCTCTGTACACAGTGATGGCTTTACTGATCTACAGACCTGTAATTACTCAACATTGTTTATTCTTGTTTATTTTTTCAGCCTTGAGAAAACCCCAAGCTAATGATCCAAAGGGGGCGAAACACATTTCTGCTGCCTGTACATATATTACTCTGTGGTACATGTTAATACTGATGATCTAATGGAAATACTCAATGAAAAAAGGATGAAGGATAAATAACAAATGGAAGTTATTCAGTTTTATTCAAATGGGAGGATGTACCTAACTCATCTTTGATTGAGTGCAAAATGTGTCCTTGTGTCCCAGTTAGAGACAAGGAAGTCTTTCACACTAAATCATAGCACAGGAATCCATATTTTGTTATCATTTTTTGCCCATTGTGCATAATTTCTACAAAGGAATTTTGCATATTTTACCTATAGACTGGATGCTGAATTTTCAGAGGTACAGTTTGTCCACAATATCATAATGTCCACCTGGCTTCCCTCAACACACTGGTCTACAGCAAACTGTGGTCCACAATGTAGCCTGCATGTGGCCTAAGTGTACGGAAGTCCCAAATCAGGTAGGAGAGCTTCCTTACAGAGCCAAGCCAGAAGCTGATGTGGTGGAAATAGGCGTTAGTATTAGTTTTTCAATAGGGCACGTTAAATGCTGTGTGGGTTGTCAGTGGTCCTGGTTTTGGGAGTTTTGAAATTATGGGAAGAAGTGGTGTTCATAGTGGTACAAGACCAGGTTGAATAGAGGTGATATGCACTTACTCAGCGCCACTTAAGACATGAACAATCAGAGCTTCTACTTTCTTACTGCCAACTAGACTTTCTGGAAATGTTCTTTTCTGTGGCCTTCAACAGAGGCCCTCAGGGGTCCACTGCAAGTCACGTTCATCAGAAGGAAGGTTTTTAGAAAACGGGGGAGTGGTCTTTCTTTTCCTCGCAGGAGAGGGTGGAAAAGATGATGTGTTCAGTAAACATTCTGCCTTGCAGCAAGCTCAACTTCCTGCTCTGCTGCTACCTCTAAAGGATGAGGTGTGGCATTCGTGGACTCTTATTCCCGTTTAGTTTCCTGAGAAGGTTAAATTTGCTGGGACAACCCCATTATGGACTCATTAGACTCAGCCATAACTTCAGTCTCTGCACCGTTGAGGGGCATTTGCTTTGGTTTTATTGGTTTTTGATATGGGGTAATTTCCTGCTCAGAAGAAGTGCAACATGTTTGCCATGTTGCGCACCTTGGTGGAAAAAGGATGTGGAATGGTTTCTGGGACTGGTTGCAAGACTCCTTATCCTCACTGGTGACTTTTTTGGCAAGAGCTGTTTTCACTGGTACCATCTTCTTTACTTCATGATGGTAAGTAGCAAAAGCCGTAGATCTTAGCAGATAGGTCTTTAAACTTTGGTACCAGACAGTTCATGGACGTCTTTCTATCTTAGACTCAGTCCCATTTCATGCACCAACAGACAATGAAAAATTAGAAGGAAGTGAAAGTTGTAACAAGATTTTCGTAGACGAAACCTGTAGAAAGGTCCTTATTGGCACAGTGGCCTGAGTGGCTGAACCTAGGCCCAGGGCTCAGTCTGCCCTTGGAGTGCTGTCCAGTGGATTGGACCATGGCAGCCAGATGCTTGGTCAAAGAACTAGGTGTGGGGAGGACTCCTATACCCCAGACGACCCAAACGACAGGTGAGGTCCCAGGGGTTTCCTTCCAGATCCTCCAGCAGAATCACTTGGGACAAGACCCAGGCCCCTCAGGGAGGGGCCCAATGTACCAGAAAGCCTTCCTGTTATGGAACTCACTTTCACCCAACATGACCTCAGGGAGTACCGAATCACAATGTCCCAGTAGACTGGACTCCTTAAAGGCCCTTCCTCCTGGGCACTCCCACATGACTTGCTTATTTTTCAAGCAACCGAGGAATGGCTGATCCATGGTGGATGAGCAGCCTGTATGAGAAGAAGCTGGGACCTTGAGGGAACCCCAGCTCCTCCTGTCAAAGGCACTGTGCCCCATGAAGTCAGTATGAACTGCATCAAGGGAAACGACGAATGTTGCCCCTGGCATCTCAGGGTTCCTCACATGAACCCCAGTGGGAGTCGCAGTAATCAGTTTGATGGTGAGGGGCAATCCCAGATGTTTTCCACTGACGCCTGCCCCCGGTGCAGTGGGGCCGAGCCCACCGACATGACTCTAGCTGCTGCCTAAGCCTGGGTCTATTGATGCACACGTGCCAAGCCCTGGTTCGCACAGGTCCTGGCAGGTAGCAGAAGGCCGAAGTGCAGGTGAGGATTCCCTCCCTCATTGCCAGGTAACTGGTTGCTGGGGAGCTGCCCGCCATGGCTGCTGTGGTAGTAACTCACCACCCAGTATGGTTGCCTGGTGACACTTCGGGCTAAGCACCAGGAAAAACTCTTTGAATCGCAGAGGACAACTCCCAGAATAGAAGCCTGTACGGTTACAGGGCTGTCTCGGTCTTGCTGTTTTCCTCCCATCTCCCTGTGCCTGCAGGTGAGCAAACATTGTGAAAGTTGCCTGTGACTCTTGGCGGTAGATCACTTGGCTTGTAAGTTGATGACGGACACAGCTAGTTGCTAGAATTGGTGTGAGTTGCAGTATACATTGATCCTTGACACTTCAAATGACCCTGATCAAGGTCAGTCACCAATCATCTGTCACAAGACCCCTGGGTGAGGTCGGTCCTGATCTCAAAGGCATCAACTGCTGACATCCAGCCCTATCCAGGAGGTGCAGGAGCAGACCCTATTTGAGGGTACCTGTCCCCTCCCATCAAGAATATCAGGAGGCCAGGGTTGCAGCCTGCTAGGTGGCTGAATGCCAGGATGGCATTTGACAGGCCCGGGAGGCTTCCACTCCCCAGCAGGGGGGATGCCCTGGCAGGGCCAGCATTTTGAGTCAAAGAGGCAAACTAAATTTGTTTGTCTGCTGTGTCACAAACCATCTGGGGCATAGTTCTGCAGGCCTAGGCAGGACTCCCCGTCTCCTGTGCAGAGAAGCCTATTTCAGAATGGTCTAGCCATTGTGGATTTGGCATACTTGGTTTATTTGGTGATGGACTGCTCTAAAAGGCCTGACCGTGCCCACAGTCAGCACTCCGGTGGGACTGACTGAGGTCAAGACCTATGAGTCTTAAAAGAATATTGGAGCAGCAGGGTCAGAGATCAATCAAGACCGGGTCCCATGGCACTGGACTCTTTTTGCAGGTCAGCCAAGTCACAGCCAAGGACAGAGTACCATAGGCACCAGGATAGCTCTCCTACTTGGCCAGTTTAAGAAGCTCTGACTCTGCCCTGGGTCAGACTTCTGGCTGGCTCTGGGGTCGAGGTTCCTTGCCCTAATCCCTATTTTTCAGCCTGCTGTGTTACTTAGAGTCCAGGACGTGGCCCCACTGGCCCAAAGAGGGATCCCAGTTGGGGCGGGTTAAGAAGCTCTGATTGGATCCTTCCTTACAGCTCCAGCTGGACCGATGGTAAAGGGCCCTATTCTTGGTCTCCTTTTTCTGTCAAGCTGTGCTACCTAAAGGCCGGGACAGCGTCCCAGAGGCACAGTCAGGGTTCCCCTGCTTGGCTAGGTTCAGAAGCTCTTACCAGTACCTGGAAAGAGCTCTGACTGACCTGGTGTTGAAAGGCCCTGGCCTTGGCTCCAATTGCCAGCCATCTATGTTGCGAAGTGCCCAGGACAGAGTCCTACATGCACCAGGAGTGTTTATCTGCTTGGCTGTGTTAAGAGGTCTGACTGGACCATGGGTTAGAGGTCCATCCCGAGCTGAGGTGGATGCTCCAACCCTGGGCTCCATTCTCCAGCCAGCAAAGGCACTTACAGCTCATGTCAGAAGTGATGGGATATGTGAGGCCGTGGGCTGTGCATGATGGGGGAGCAAGTTATAGTTAATTCACTAAACTATAACTGACATAATGTGACCGTGTGTCTTATTTAAAACCTAACAATGCCTTAACCATTCCTTTTTCAGTCACCATGGTGTAGTTATAGTTGGACCTTAGTTATAATAGGAAATTGGGCCCGATGTAGGTAAATCTAATTTACAGACTCATAAATACCGAATTTTACCGATTCGATATTTATGAATCGGTAAATTGGAAGAGGCAGATGTAGGTAATTTTTTATTTACAATTACCGAATCTGTAAGATTCGGTATTTACCGATTCGGTAAATACCGAATCGGTATTCCCCATTGATTCCTATGGGCTTTGAAGCCCATAGGAATCAATTGAAAATACCGATTCGGTATACCGAATCCTGGAAGGGGGAACGGGGTGTCACTTTGACACCCTGTAGCACCCCAATTGCAGGCTTGTGTGCCATGTGGCACACATACATGCCCTAAGGGCATGTCTGTGTGTCACATGGCATAGGTGTACATGCACAGATGTGCATGTGCACTGGAATTCGGTATTTTACCACCCAATAGGATTGGGTGGTAAATACCGATTCCTAAAGGGCCTGTGGCACTCTTTGAAGTGCCACCTACATCTTGATTTACAGAATCAGTAAATTTACCGATTCGGTATTTTACCGATTCTGTATATTTACCGAATCGGTAAATATACCGATTCTGTAAATGAAATGCCCCCTACAGGCCAAATCCCAAATACCGGTCGGTAACGGCCGAAATCGGCCGTTACCGACCGGTAAATGGCGACCTACATCTGGCCCTAGATTCTTTGTTTCATTAATAACTTTGGTGCCATTTGACAAATCTTCACGAAACTTTCCGAAACAAAAACAAAAATCATCTCAACTACTTCCTAAAACGTTTTGGGGTGCCCCAACAAGCTGGAGGGAAGAGAAAACGAAGGGGGCCCAAAACACAATCTCCTCATGTAATTTCTGTAGGGATATTTGAACAGCAACATAGACAAAACGGATAACCTGAATTTAACAAAATTTGGGAGAAAGAAAGAACTTTACGCAGAAAGCATGCCTTTTGCGAATCTTTGTAATTCTGTTCAGCTACTTTTAAGAAAATAAGGTTAAAAATGTATAGATATCTAGACCGTTGCCTGAAATTCCAAATTAAAAGGCTTCTAGTTGGCTGAGGGGTCTTTTTCAGAGACAGCACTCTGGTTGACAGCAATATGAAAAAAATGTTGCACTGACCATTACAGGACTCATTAATTTGGGTTAGGTGCATTCTTTTATTTATATTAAGTGAGGAGGGAGCTTAAGTTGCCCCGGACTCCATTCCTTAAGACAGCACAGTAAATAATGTTCTCTTTGCCCACGCAGAGGGACTTCAGCTCTCTAGCCCTCAGCGGGAGCAAAAAAGTAAGTGCTCCTGCCCAGCAGAAGCAGAATAATGCCAGCTCCTGCAGATTTCAAGGAGCAGGCAAGGTTGCAGGTCTCGGTGCCTTTAAATTCCACCCGTTGTCCACAACCAGAAAATATGCCATCTCCTTCATATTACTGGAAGCCAGTGGATTGCCCCAGCTTTGAGGTCCCCCCACGAACTTCAAAGAAAAAAAGTAAGTTGGGTGCATGGGTGGCTCGAGGGCACCCCAAAAAAAGAAAATGTTGTTCCTGTATTATTTACTGCTCCCAGCCAGGAGTGCCCCATATTGTTCTTTGTGGTCTAATTAACACATTTATTACAGCTTTGGTGTGCCCTAATCTCGGCAGAGGCACCACCAGCATTTTTAAGGTAGTTTTTGGGGTCTACAGGTAATGCGGCAGGCCCTCAAGAAATTATTAATTCAAAGTAGTGGAGTGGTGTGGCTCACTGGTTAGAGGCGGCAGACCCGGAAGCAGAGGTCGGCCCGGGACCAGGGTTCGATTCCCGATGCGTCAGGGTCTTGGGCAATGGTCAGCGGACTCGATAATTCTCGCCTCGGTGCCTACTCCAACCGTGGGTCCCACTCAGCAACTCTGGGCAACAGCTTGCTTAATCTCTACTAACGGCCCCATCAGCGCCGGGGATGCTTGTCTTCACCTTGGAGATGCCCAGGAGGGACCATCTCACAGGGAAAGCCAGGATGGGTTCCCCAGCGGTATACAGCGCCGGGACGCCCCTTTGCTGGGGCAGCTGTACGCTTTACAAGTATACGACATATACGACATTTCCTGCAGTGTATACAACATGAACCCAAGAAAATGTCACACTGTTTTCAATCTTTAACAGAGCTGCAGCGTTTGCTTTTCAGATGAGGACTGCATGAATCCCTTGTGATTGGCCTTATGCCTGTATTATGTGGCTTGGGGAGTGTAAAACAAACATAATTAATATTGATTTTAGTGCTGAATCCTAACATGTGATTGTTGTGTTTTTCAAGGTAGCGACTTCATGACAAAACCAATTGGCTCGACTGCATACATTGGCGTGGTGAGCCCTTGACAAAGCCAATAGACGTGTATTGTATATTGGTGTCCTCATCCTTTGTCAAAGGCAATAGGCATGCCTTTCTAAGTTCATTTGGTGATTCTTGACAAAGCCTGCCTTATTTAAAATGGCACTGCTTTATAATGGAATGTTGCATCTGGTATAGGTGGTATTAATATACACAGCCTTCAACCTGTCCAGTGATCTTGATGTACAGGTAAGATCCACATCAAAGCTTACTATGCACAAGCTTCACCCTGCATAGAGGTGATTGTAGACAGGCCAGTCCCTCACCAAACCCCACCTTGCACAGCCGTTTTCCAGCAGAGAGGTCTTTGAAGATTGGCCAGTCCCAACCAAAACCTTACTATACACAGCCTTCACCCTGCACAGAGGGGTAGGCGAGAGGTCAGTCTCACACCAAACCCTAATACGTACAACCTTTGCCATGTAAATGAGGGTCTTTGCGGACAGGTTATCCTCTCACAAAAACCTAAAACACACAGTTTTCACCCTATACAGAGGTCTTTGCGAAGATGCGAGGCCCTCACTAAACACTACTAAGCAAAGTGTGCACTCTGTGTGCACAGTTCACTCCCTCCAGAAATCCAACCTCTGTTAGGTGGGAGGTCCCTACTACAGTCATCCCGCGCTCTCTGAGTTGCTCTTCATGGCGAGCCCATTCCCTTAAAATTCTGAAGCTTTGTATTCAGCCAAGCCTCTGCTACGTACAGTTAAGTTTGGTAGTAATACCTACCTTCAAGTAAAAAAACTATATAGATATTCACTGAAAAAACACAAAGGTTACCATGCTGTTATAACTAGGTGTGGCGACATTTCTTACTTTACATTAAAAAACCCTAGAAACACACTGAGAGAAACTGAAAAAACATAAAGGTTATAGTGATTTAATAGTTAGGTGACAATGTGAGTGATAGCGTAATGCTTTAAACCAAAAAAAAGCACAGCAATTCGCCAGTTATATTTTAGCAAGCTTACTATAACTTGTGCCCCCGCCATGCACTGCTTAGGATGTCACATATAAAATGACTTACGACATGTTCAATGATATCATTGATGACATCACTGATCCCATTCTAAATGACATAATCTACGAGGTACACTAGCATGTGTGATATTTAACCCCGGATGGAGCTGGCGTAGTGCCACTACGCAGAGTTCCACGGAGTTGGTAAAAAACTCTGTGGAACTCTACTCCGCTCTGGTCCCCACCTCCACCCCCTAATAAAAAAAAAAAATTAAAAAGAGGAAAAACACTTACCTGTACTGTGACATCTCTGGGCTGCCCTCCTCATCCTCGCCAAGGTCTCTCTCCTGCAAACCCCTACGTCGGACGTGTATCTTGGGAGAACTGCGCATGTGTGTACGCTTGCGCATGTTGAGTCCTACATTTAACCAACAGTAGGTTAACAGCTGCCCCCATAACCAGTTTTTAGTGTTCAGTGATTATAAGAGGGTTTGTTCATTTCTTTATCCATGTCTCTAAGGTGGACACCTGAACTCTGCACAGTGTAATGTATGCTCTAGCATCTTGGTTTTAGGTACAGAAGGGCACTGTAGGATTGATTGCAGTGGGGCACACAGGAACGTCTGCAAAAGTTGGTAGGCTTACCTCTGGGGACTTTTTCCTATTGGTCAGGGAGGGGTCAGGAGTCACCCTTCGCAGAGACTAATGCCTGGTTTAAATGTGCAGCACTGTGCACTTCAAATGTTTCCAATGAAAACCAACCATTTTTTGCAATCTGGGAAGCTGTATAATTTGGGCCCATGCTCAGCCGGTACCCAGGAAAACCTACTAAACCCATACATTTCCAAAAACTAGATACACGATGAAGTTCAGTGTGGCATGACATGTGAGGTTCTGACCAGGTTTTCTTACCCAGAAGTCCTTACAAGTTGCATACTTTGCATAAAATGAAAATGTTCCTGATGTTTTTGTCAAGGAAACTTCTGAAGTCTGTGGGAACCACACAGTGTTCCACAATATCTCCTGATAAAAATGGTACTTTACTTGTGTGGGAAAAGGCCCAAAATGCACTAGTCTACTCCGGTTGTGGGCACTAGATCCAGCCACATATGTGGGGTTTTGTCTGGACCAATGGAAGCATACTGGGGGATCAGAATTTTGTGAAACCCTGCAGATTGCGGAACGTTATATCACATAAATGCATGGAAAAGGTTTGATTTCATACAAAGATTGAGGTTTGCAGGGCTTCGTAGGTACGAAAATGCCATGAGATACACATCAAAAAAATACAAATATTACTGCACACTAGTATTCAAGTACACACAGATATATTGTTTGGATTTGGCATGAGGGTGATTGAAAACATTTAAATGTACATTTTACTAACAAATGAGCTCTCCAAAATTAAAATGTAGAACTCACTGTGAAAAAAATAATTGAAAAGTGAGAATACTGAACCTGTGGCTCACAGCTCTTAAGCTGTAAAGCCACGGCAGGGCATCAATCCCTTTACAGACATCGACATTCCCTTCATGCTTTATACACAGAAAACCATTCACACCGCCAGCTGCGGGTCCAACACTCTCCAACACTCACATGAAGAAACTGCACTACTCGAAGGCCCTTCACTTTCATACACCGACAGGACTGATACGCCAATCATTCTACCAATCAACCAAATATCAACCAACTTACAAACCCTTATACACACTGCCAGGCAGCCACCTCTATGCACAACGTCAGTCAACTGCCACTACACACACCCCACCAGTGAACCAGCACCACACACACTAGCACACCACCAGTAAACCTCCACTACACACTGTCAGTCAACTTCCACTGCACACGCACCCACACACACACACACACTCACCACTACACACAAACCTCAGGTCATTCTCCATTACACACATGCACACACACACACACACACACACACACACGCACACAAACACACACCATCAATCAACTGCCATTGCACACACACAAACGCCCAGCAACCGCCATGTTAGACCTGGCACTTTGGCGTGGGCATCCCTTCCATTTTTTGCTGTTGCCTCATGTGTTTCTGCTGGTGTTAGATGCTTTGGGCACTGTGCCACTGCTGCCCAGTGCCACAGTGCAAGTACTCCCTAGGGTAAATTGTTGAATGGATTAGTTACTCCATGATTGGTTGATTTGGTTTACTTGTCAGACCCTTATACAGTGCACTGAATGTGCCCAGGGCTTGTACATCCAAATGTTGCTGGTGGGCTTGCAGCACTTGTTGTGCCACCCACAGAAGCAACCTGTAAATGTGTGTCTCAGGTCTGCCATTGCAGAGCCTGTGTGCAGTCTGGTACTGCCATGTTGACTGGACAAGGTCACCCACTTCCCTGTCCCTAAACCTTCCCTTTTCTTCATATCAGGCCCAATGGCAGGGTGCATTGTAAGTATAAGGCAGGACAAGCCCTGGTGTGTGCGCTATGTCCTAATAGTGAACTACAGCCATTCTCATTTTTCACAATTGCAAGGCTACCTGTCCTCCATAGGCAAGAATGGGCAGTTTGATTATTACATCTTATAATCCTAACTGACTCAGGGAATCAGGTAGAAATTCGAGTTCAGTATGCCTAAACTCAGAATGATAAAATACCTCTTTAAGTGAAGTTGGTTTTAACATTATGTGTTTGAAAATACCACTTTTAAAAAGTAGGTATTTTCCTGTCTAACTATCCAAGCCTGCCTCTGCTAGGTTGTGTATTCCTTGTCTGGAGGTTGAGTGACAGGGGCTGGGGGATTCCAGGAGACAGGGTGAGTCAGCACACTGCTGAATAGAGAGATCTGCATCTAGATTTGTGGGAGGAGTTGCACCTGGGACCTGAATAGGGCTGTGCCTTCCCTCCGCAATGCTGGTTCCACCTCCTGTGGTGCATCTGATGCCTCTGCCCTGTGAAAGGAAAGAAGGAGTCATGCAAACAGAGTGCTCCAGGACTGACCAGAACTGGTTTGGACTAGGCAAAGGCCTCTCTGCCTTCAGAGTACAAAGATAAACTGTGTATAAAAGAGGGGACCCAGACCCTGGAGAATTAGATCACTTTTAGGAAACAAGAAGAAACCTTTGCTGAGGAGAGGAACCAGAGAGACTGAGGAGAGACTATCCATAAGCTGAAGTGCTTCGTGGGGGATTGGCCTGCAGTGGTTGCCAAAGGAAGGAGAGAGGAACTTTGTGTGTACTTTCATCAACTTGTGAAGGATATCTAAGGGCTTGAGAAAGAGCTTGCCTCCTGCTGAAGTCTCAGGGACAACAGGCTTCAACCACCAGCTCCCTAAGAGTTCTTTGGAAGTGCCTGCAGTTGTGTTGGGCTTTCTGAAGAACTGCGTGTTGCAAGGAGCTGGAAGCGCGACTCACGAAGAAGAAGCGTGTCACCGCCGCAGCCGCTGTCGTCACATCACTGAAGAAGGGTGTCACCGCTGTAGCTGTCGCATCACATTGCAGAAGCGTCTCGCAACACCGGAGAAGTGTGTCGCTGCCGCTGCCGTAGCTTCACTGAACAAGGGTGTCGCCGCTGCAGTTGTCGCATCGCCGCGCCGAACCATCTCACCTCACGAGAGAAGCATGTCGCAGGGCCTGTCGCCGGCTCAGAAGAATCGTTGACATGGCCGTCGGGCGTGCAAACATCGTGTTGCATCAGGAAGTAGACGCCATCTTTGTTTCATTGCACCGGTTCTTCTTCGCATCTGGGCGTTGCGGACCGCTTCACCACGGAAACACAGTAAGAAACCGACGCATCACCGTTCCTGCGTGTAAGAAACCGACGCATCACCTTCCCTGCAACACTTTCGTTGTATAGCATTACGCATCCAAATGTACATTGAACTCAAAGTGTCTCATTTACCATCTTAAGAGAACTAAGCTATTTCTTCCATTTTTAAAGTACAGTATTGTGGATTTTTGTTGTATAAAAATACTTTTTATACTACAACTTGTGTGGTGTCCATCAGTAGTGTTGTCACTGGGTTACTGTATGTGTTCACAAATGCTTTACACACTGCTCTGATATAAGCCTGTCTGCTCGTGCCAAACTACTAAGGGGTTGAGCAGGGGTTATTTTAGGAGTCTACCCCCTTACCCTGACTAGACGCAAGGGTTCCTATTTGGTCTAAGGTACCTACTTCTGCCTACTAGAGACTCCCAAATCTAACACACCACTACACAAACATAAGCACGCTGCCAGTCAATCACTCAACAAACACAATCAACTCCCACTATATGCACCACCAGCTGGCCACCAGCACACACCCATACTGCTAGCCAACCATCACCATGAAGCCTCATGCCACGTTCATGTGTAAAACATCTGAGACTAAACAGATTACACACAAAAAGCAGATACAGAAGTAACAATTAAATACTGAACATTGACCTAAAGATGGCACATTCTTTTTTTTTCAAATTTCAAATATCCCACCTATTGTTTGAACAGTGTGTGTTACTAAACACAGCGATACAAAAGGGGATGATGGACGGAGCGTTTGAGCAAATCAAACACCCCCAGTCAACTGATCTGGGTTTAATCCATCACCATTCTTTAGCCCACTCAGCCACCCCATTTCAGACATGGCTATATGCAAATCAGTCTGACCCTGTGCCTCGTGGGAACAGTCCAGCCCGAACTGCCAAGCCATGTCTTCCATGGACCGGAAACAAGCATCCTGGGACCGGTTTCGGATTCATAATCCTCATCAGCCAGGCTATCTTGAATCCAGTGGCCAAGTGAGCAAGGGACTCACGTCTGAGCATACCCTGCCACACTTAGGGCGAACAAAGCGATACAAAAGGGGATGATGGACGGAGCGTTTGAGCAAATCAAACACTCACCCCCAGTCAACTGATCTGGGTTTAATCCATCACCATTCTTTAGCCCACTCAGCCACCCCATTTCAGACATGGCTATATGCAAATCAGTCTGACCCTGTGCCTCGTGGGAACAGTCCAGCCCGAACTGCCAAGCCATGTCTTCCATGGACCGGAAACAAGCATCCTGGGACCGGTTTCGGATTCATAATCCTCATCAGCCAGGCTATCTTGAATCCAGTGGCCAAGTGAGCAAGGGACTCACGTCTGAGCATACCCTGCCACACTTAGGGCAAACAAAGCGATACAAAAGGGGATGATGGACGGAGCGTTTGAGCAAATCAAACACTCACCCCCAGTCAACTGATCTGGGTTTAATCCATCACCATTCTTTAGCCCACTCAGCCACCCCATTTCAGACATGGCTATATGCAAATCAGTCTGACCCTGTGCCTCGTGGGAACAGTCCAGCCCGAACTGCCAAGCCATGTCTTCCATGGACCGGAAACAAGCATCCTGGGACCGGTTTCGGATTCATAATCCTCATCAGCCAGGCTATCTTGAATCCAGTGGCCAAGTGAGCAAGGGACTCACGTCTGAGCATACCCTGCCACACTTAGGGCGAACAAAGCGATACAAAAGGGGATGATGGACGGAGCGTTTGAGCAAATCAAACACTCACCCTCAGTCAACTGATCTGGGTTTAATCCATCACCATTCTTTAGCCCACTCAGCCACCCCATTTCAGACATGGCTATATGCAAATCAGTCTGACCCTGTGCCTCGTGGGAACAGTCCAGCCCGAACTGCCAAGCCATGTCTTCCATGGACCGGAAACAAGCATCCTGGGACCGGTTTCGGATTCATAATCCTCATCAGCCAGGCTATCTTGAATCCAGTGGCCAAGTGAGCAAGGGACTCACGTCTGAGCATACCCTGCCACACTTAGGGCGAACAAAGCGATACAAAAGGGGATGATGGACGGAGCGTTTGAGCAAATCAAACACTCACCCCCAGTCAACTGATCTGGGTTTAATCCATCACCATTCTTTAGCCCACTCAGCCACCCCATTTCAGACATGGCTATATGCAAATCAGTCTGACCCTGTGCCTCGTGGGAACAGTCCAGCCCGAACTGCCAAGCCATGTCTTCCATGGACCGGAAACAAGCATCCTGGGACCGGTTTCGGATTCATAATCCTCATCAGCCAGGCTATCTTGAATCCAGTGGCCAAGTGAGCAAGGGACTCACGTCTGAGCATACCCTGCCGCACTTAGGGCGAACAAAGCGATACAAAAGGGGATGATGGACGGAGCGTTTGAGCAAATCAAACACTCACCCCCAGTCAACTGATCTGGCAGGGTATGCTCAGACGTGAGTCCCTTGCTCACTTGGCCACTGGATTTAAGATAGCCTGGCTGATGAGGATTATGAATCCGAAACCGGTCCCAGGATGCTTGTTTCCGGTCCATGGAAGACATGGCTTGGCAGTTCGGGCTGGACTGTTCCCATGAGGCACAGGGTCAGACTGATTTGCATATGGCCATGTCTGAAATGGGGTGGCTGAGTGGGCTAAAGAATGGTGATGGATTAAACCCAGATCAGTTGACTGGGGGTGAGTGTTTGATTTGCTCAAACGCTCCTTCCATCATCCCCTTTTGTATCGCTTTGTTCGCCCTAAGTGTGGCAGGGTATGCTCAGACGTGAGTCCCTTGCTCACTTGGCCACTGGATTTAAGATAGCCTGGGTGATGAGGATTATGAATCCGAAACCGGTCCCAGGATGCTTGTTTCCGGTCCATGGAAGACATGGCTTGGCAGTTCGGGCTGGACTGTTCCCATGAGGCACAGGGTCAGACTGATTTGCATATGGCCATGTCTGAAATGGGGTGGCTGAGTGGGCTAAAGAATGGTGATGGATTAAACCCAGATCAGTTGACTGGGGGTGAGTGTTTGATTTGCTCAAACGCTCCGTCCATCATCCCCTTTTGTATCGCTTTGTTCGCCCTAAGTGTGGCAGGGTATGCTCAGACGTGAGTCCCTTGCTCACTTGGCCACTGGATTTAAGATAGCCTGGCTGATGAGGATTATGAATCCGAAACCGGTCCCAGGATGCTTGTTTCCGGTCCATGGAAGACATGGCTTGGCAGTTCGGGCTGGACTGTTCCCATGAGGCACAGGGTCAGACTGATTTGCATATGGCCATGTCTGAAATGGGGTGGCTGAGTGGGCTAAAGAATGGTGATGGATTAAACCCAGATCAGTTGACTGGGGGTGAGTGTTTGATTTGCTCAAACGCTCCGTCCATCATCCCCTTTTGTATCGCTTTGTTACTAAACACATCAAACAATTGCCATTCTGGTGTCAAAGAAGAAAACATAGAGCAATACAGACCATAGTGTCATTTCCTTTTCACTCCCAGAGTTGCACCCAATACTTGAGTTGCATACGGGACAGTTTAGCACACATTGGCCAGGATTCCAAGAACACTTAGGGTGGTACATACGATTCTCCTTCTGTGCTTCTCTTTGGACGCAAACTTGACATCTCTGACAAGAAAGTTGTTTCGGGGTGTTGGAGGAACGCATTCAGGAAAGTGGTGATTTCTCAATCTAGCCACATCCTCTACAGCAGCAAGGATGCCTAATACAGACTGCTGAAACTGTGCAAAAGTTCTATCGAAATAAGGGGAACAATCTTTGAGAAGCATTGAAAAATACCTAATGAAGCAAATGAACAGCCAACTTCTTGGTCTAGATGTATAACATTTGAGCAGCATTATAAGTTGTATGCCTTTGATCTACTAGTTTTTCACCTCTATGTGCTTTTTGCACACTGGTTTGTACACTTCTGCTACCTGACTCCAAGCAGTCACAAGTGTAGGGCTTTCTTGTGATTAGTTGTAAGCAAGATGTTATATCAACCGTCAGAAAGTTTCAAAGCAAGTAGTTCATTGCTAGGCAAGGCACTGCTCTGTTCCCTCTGAGGTTTTTTACACACAAACTCTTTAGGGTAAACTTTGTGTTAAGAGTAGATTATGCCACATGCCACAGTGCCTACTTTGCACAGTTCTTTAAATAATTTCACTTCTGTGTAGAAACTGCCGATGTATAAATGGTAACCAATGAAGAATCCTGACCAGTTTACACTCTGAAATTATGTGCATACCCGGTGGCACTTTGACAGAACATATACAGCTCAATACCATAAAGTGGTCTATTGATGGATATGTAAAGACTGAAAAACAAACAACCCTTAAACAGGACCAGAGAATCGTCCACAGATATATCTTGACCTGAAACACAGATCTCTGAGAAATTATCAACTAAATGGACAAGGACAGGCAAAATCATGAAGAAACAGTCATAATCAGTGTGATCTCATGGCAACACTGTAACATTTGCTGCAAAGTGCAGCATCAGCTGTAGAAGCAAATACTAATCTCAATTGGTTGCCGGAAAAATAGTAGTTTCCATCATAGGACTATTAGACCAATATGAAAAAAATATTGGTTTCCTTAGCAATCCTATCAAAAAAGTTAAACTCGATAACTGCTTCATTTCGTGGAGATTTATGAGAGTTTATCAGGCAGCTCTAGATTGGGTCTTACGTGTGGCACTGTTGTCCCTCAAAAACTACTCTGCATACAAACATGTCTGCTCGACAATATCATCCAAAACACGTCATCAATAAACAGCTGAAAGAAATTGATAGACAAAAAGTTCTCTGTATTAACTCTACACCCTGCAACTCCATTAAAGGCAGGCAAAATAGGCTGTACCATTTTGGAGGTAACCCAGAGTTCAGCTCTTCCAGTGGGAAGCATTCCAGCCCCTGACTGAAGTCCAGCTTGTTCCTGCTGCCCTACAGGCACACCAAGGCTCTCCTCTAAATGAGTACTAAATGTAGTGGTCTTTCACATAAAACCTATTGCCAGAATCATGTACTTGGTTCATTGTCACAGATGCATTGCAGAGCCAGTTTCAGAGGCATGTTTACGGGCAAATTGAAAAAGCAAACCAACAATCTGTTGGAGGGTCAGCCTGTGAACAGCAATAATGCTTACTAATAAAACTGTCACACACAAAAAAGAAAAAACAACACTGCATCGAATTAGAACTCAACAAACTGTGGCTACATCAAACAGTAAATACAATGTGTGAAATACAATTATCTGGAAAGAAACTATCAGTACAAACTACACAATTAACTTTGTCCAACAAAAAGATATTACTTGCCATGGACAGATGCACAGAGAATCAACTGCACCACTATGCACAGACACAGCAAACACTAAAGTTATCCCACTAGAACAGAAAAACAAAGAAATATTGCACACAAGACAGCACATTATAGACCATGCAACCATTCATATGTGCATTTAAAAGTCAATAAAACCTAAAGTAAATACGCAAAAATTATTACAACAGTATACAGAAATCAAGCTGGGCAATGATATAAATTTGAAGTAAACATTACAAAAAAGTATCCGTACCAAACACATGCAAGTACACAAACTGCAGATCTACCAATGCGGAAACCACAGGCAGGATTTACCACCAAGAAAATCAACAGCTTTGCACTACAATAAAAAAGAAAAAACATAAGGTCACAAATGTAACTGATAACAAATAAAATAGTTAATATTATAAAACACAACAAAGTCAGCTCGAGGAGCAGATTTAAATCAAAACAGGTTGATCTATACCATGGGTACTTGCAAACATTTGCCATGGGGCCCTAAAGTATGGTCTGTGGTCTGACCGAGGGCTGCACTTATGCCACCATGGTTACGGTAGGTGGTCTGGGTGGATCAGGGATTGTGTAAGGAGGTCTATTCATTTGCAGGTTAACTAACTAAAGTCAAGTGGTGCAGGACACCACCGTAGTTACTTCATAACTTCATTTAACCTGCAAATAAATGCTTGCCTGTTTATTTAACATTTTCTGTGACAATTAGTGTTCAGCAAGTAAACAGCTGCTCAAGCTGCTGTTCACCAGGGGACCCCATGTAAATATCAAGATGACCACAAGTGGCCCCTGGGCCATACTTTGAGTATCACTGGTCTATACCCAAGGGGGGAACAGTGCAAAGGAACAAATTGTCACCCTAGAGGGGAGAAACATTTACCCCAGGGGCAACTCCCCCCCCACATACAGAAACTTATTATCTAGTGGGATCCCCCCCTCAGGGAGCAGATTGGTCACAAATGACTGATCTTCCTTGGGTGAGGACAGTAGAAAATTACCTCTTTAGGAGAAGAACTCTTGCCCAAGAAGCCCCTCACCTCAATTAAATATATGGACAATCCTTCCTGGTATCTAGTGGGTTTTCACCCACCGAGGGGTAGACCAGTCTAAAATATGGGGGACAAAAACAAAATCAAAATGCACCTTGAGGAAGCAACCCTTGCCCAATGGGCTCTCCCTACATATAAAATATATGTCTTCCCTGGTGTCTAGTGAATTTCCACCGACCCCGGGACACACAGCAGCCTAAAAAATGGGGAGCGGAAACAAAAGAAAATTGCTCCTTTGAGGAAGATACCCTCGCCCAAGTGGCTGCTCTCCATAATCATAATCAGTGCATTCATCCTGATTTCTATAGGAGTTTCCACCCCTCTAGAGACAGATCGGCCTAAACAATGGCTGAACTGCCCCACAGGCAGAGTAAAAAACAACCAAAACCAATGTAGGATAGGATAATATTTATAAAGCACACTTATACCTGAGGGTGTCAAGGAATCAGCGTCCGGGGAGGAGGGAGAAGTGCCAACACCCAGCTAAGAAGTGAATAGCTAAGTTTTCAAAAGTTTTTTGAAGACCGGAAAAGAGTCTGCCTTGGAGATGGAAGGGACAAGGAGTTCCAAAGTGTGGTAGCTGCCCCAGAGAAGGAGCAACCGCCCCATCTGTACCTGTGAAATCTAGGAGAAAACTGTTTTTTTCTGTGAGGAGGATCTCAAGGTCCTCCCCAGAGTGTACACAAAGAGATGATGGACGGAGTGCGGACTATTTTTCAAACACTCACCCCCAATCACAGATCTGGGTTATATCTATCATCATTCTTTAGCTCACTTTGCCACCCCAGTTCAGAAACAGCTATATGCAGATCAGTCTTGACCCTGTGCCTCATGGGAACAGTCCAGCCCGAACTGCCAAGCCCTGTCTTGCCTGGACCGGAAGCTAACAGCGGGTATGCCCAGACATGGGTCCTGTGCTCTCCATGCCACTGGAGTCAAGCTATCCTGGCTGATGATGGCTGAAAGCCCGAAACCGGTCCTAGGATGCATGTTTTCTGTCCAGGGAGGACCTGGCCTGGCAGTTCGGGTTGGACTGTTCCCAGTGGGCGCAGGGTCAAAACTGATTTGCATATGTCAGGGTCCAAACTGGAATGACATGGTGAGCAAAAAAACGTGGATTTAGGCCCAGATCTCTGTACTGGGGTAAATATATGACATTATTCTGCATTCTGTCCATCAATTGTTTTTGCATGTGTCCCTCTCCAGAGTGTACTGCTGAAACATGGTTTTCAAGTGAGATGAGCCTTTGCTATGCATACCCTTATATACCCTATTCAGGACATGTGCTACCTGATGAGGAGCCAATGTAAGGCTCAAATCTTTTCCCTGGCTGGCTGATACTTCGGGATGTTAAGAAGCAGCCTTGCCGCCGCATTCTGTACCACCTGAAGCTTGTTCAGGGAAACTGTGTTGAAGTTGATGTTGAGGTACAGAGCGTTGCAGTAGTCCAGCTGGGAGGTGGCTAGTGCGATGAGGGCGGACCGATGAGGGTTTTTAAGGTGAAGAAACAGGTGCTGACTGTGCGGCTAACCTGAACTTTGAAGGTGAGACCCTCATCAAAGGTAATCCCCAGATGTTTTGCTGTCCTGACCAGGACAGGAAGGGGACCGCAGTCTGCAGGCCACCAGGCATTTGACGGTTTTGAGTTTTGTGGGCTAAAAACTAGCACCTCTGCTTTGTCTGTATTGATCTTTAATGAGTTGCCCTTCATCCGACATATAATGCTGGGCATACATACACTGATTAAACTTTTTTGAGACCAATTGCAAATCATTTGCAATGGAAACAATGATTTCGTTGTCGTCCATATAGGAGCGCACCTGGAATCTAAACGCTCTCACTAACTCGGCCAGAGGGCTCACATAGAGGTTAAAAAGAGTGGGACTCAGCGATGATCCTTGGGGGACCACACAAGTTAAGCAAAGGCCTCCACAACTAATGATGTGCGTTCTGCCAGTCATAAAAGAGTGGAGAAGCTGCAAGGCCCTACCAGTAACTCCCACTCCCTGCACTCGCTGGACCATGTGCACTGGGGAGATGGTGTCAAATGCTGCTGAAAGGTCGAGCAAAATCAACACTGCAGATCTGCCTTGGTCAACCTGCATGCGAATACAGTCAGTGGCCACTACTAGGGCAATTTCGGTGCTCTAGCAGGCGCAGAACCAATCCTAGATTTCCTGAATTCAATGTTTTTCATCAGTTCAATATTGATGAATTTCTCCAAGATTTTAGCAGGAGCGGGGAGAAGTGAGATAGGACGAACGTTTTTCAAATCTGAGGGTCGGTGTTTGGTTTTTTATTAAGAGGTGAAACAATTGTTTCCTTCGAGGTGGTTGGGTAGTTGCCAGACAAGAGTATGTCGTTGAAGACCTTGCACAGGAAGTTGGCCATTAGGTCAGCAGCAACTCTGAGTATGGAGGGCATACAAGGGTCCGAGGGAGTGCCAGATTTTAGGCCAAGTAGGAGTTCCTTGGTTTGTTGAGCTGTGATTTGTGGAAAAGAGGACAGGGCATACTACCCAAAGACCTGGGTAAGTTTCCCCTTCGACGGATCATCACTTTCCCCTTCGGCTACCCCAGTGGTTGGTTCATCATCTTCAGTAGGGGTGAACTCATGAAAGATCTTGAGGACTTTGGCCTGGAAGTTGATTTCTACTCTGTCACAAAAATCTTGGGAGGGGCTCAACAGCTGTGTCCCTGGTGGCTCAGCAATCTCCCGTATGACTTTGAATAGCATGCTGTAAGAGTTGTCTGCCAACATGAACTTTTCAGTGAGGAAACAGGATTTGGCCTGGAAATGTTTGTGTTTATATTTCTGCGAAAAATATTTTTGGGGGGCTTTTTCCCTAGAGCAAAGATCAGCACGTCATTTCTATTCTTGTCTACGGCATTGACGCCTGAGAGCCATGAGCTCTTCCGTGAACCATGGAGCCGAGGGTTTTGCTCTTTTAATGACACAGTTTTTGAGTAGAGCAACTATGTCTAAGGCCTTGGTGATCCAATTGCAAAATCTCTCTGCCCTGGTTGGAAGAGCGATGTTGCTCCCATAAGAAACTGAGGCCAAGGCGGCCTCCCAGTTAATGTCTGTGACCTTGTTCAGTCCCCTGCAACCTATATGTTTTAGGGGGTTAACCCTTGTTTGCTTTAGTGAGATGAGGGACAATTATTTTGAACTCAACCAGCCAGTGGTCAACTCTGCTGAGAGGTTGAACTGCCTTGATTGTTAAATTATTGTAGTTAACAAAAGTGCCATTCAAGGTGTGGCCAGCACTATGGGTGGGAGAAGGTACTAGTTGCTCAAACCCCATAGATGTCATAAGCTCTAGAAGGTGAGCAGAGTTATTGTCCTGTTTGTTTTCAAGATGAAAATTGAAATCCCCAAGGATGGTGTAATGAGCCGTGGTGAGAAATGGTTCTAGAGTTGATTACCATATCTCCAGAAACGTGGTTCTTGGCCATGGAGGACCATGTACCAGAAGGCCTGAAAGGTTGCAGTTCTTGGATAGCTTAATTCCAAACGTGGCTGCTTCCAGAAGAGAGCCAAGGACACCTTCCACAATGCTAAGGGTACATCTAAGGGAGTCTACAGCCACCAGGGCCAGGCAGATCAGGTCCTGTTGTCACTTTTTCAGCAGTCTTTCCGCCCACTGTGTTGCCAGTCCTCCCACCCTATTTAGATGTAGGCAGTTCCAAAGATGAAAGACCGTCATGATCCCCCCGATTATGCCAGGAATTCCCAACCCATCGACGGCGGGATAGGCAGAGTCGACAGTCGGCGGGACTGCAGCCCATATTCCTGCTGAGTTGATTACGCTGTGCTTTACAGCCTTGGCAACTGTGGTGGTAATCCCTCCTACTTCTAGTTGGCTTAATCAGAGGAAATGAGGTAAAAATTTACCTTTTTTCCTGCTTGTCCTATGTATCTTGTAGTGACAAGTGCTGTAGCCTCCTGTGTGTCTGCATTGCTCTTACCTACAATATTTCCCTCATGTGAAATGCAGGTGTGCTCAGTTCCTTGCTAATCAAGGTAAATTGAACACACCTGTAGCGACACTTCAAATAATATTTGTGTTGTGGTGCTTGGGGGGTGCTCTGCTAATGGTGCCTGTGGGTGTGCGTTCAATAGTGTGTCAATGCTGTGTGAGTAGCATGACAAAAGTAAAACAAAAAGGGAATACCACATTGACTACTAATGGTTTACACACAAACATGAAACATATGTGTATTAACGTATAAATCCACATCCCCATGAACCTCACGCCATCAGAACTCTGCTGCCATGACACTGCCAGCACAATGGAAACATCTAAGTCGACTCGACACAAATCAGCCAGCCTGATGGCAGCAGAGTACTGTGAGCCAGCACAGAAGACAGCCGCCGCAGCAGCGGTCTTCTGTCTATAGCTGCAACATCTAAATATTGGGGTTGGACCCCTGATAGCTCATGGAGTTCCGAGAACCGCCACCATAACTGGACGGTTGTAGTCCCGCCAAGATTAAAATCAGGCCCTAAGACTAAGACCTAGTTTAATAATAAGAATAAGAATGAGAGTGAGAGTGAGATAGAGATTGACATTGAGAGTGAGAATGGGAATAAGAATTGTTGTTATTAACATTATGTATGGGGTGCACTAACCCAATATTGTTATCTCTAAGCACAAATGCCTCAAATAGAATGTTATGAAACACTAAATGTTGCAGTAATTTCATGTCCATCTATCCTTCAAATGAAAAAGATTTTTCAAGTAAACAAAAAGGTTCTAAACATGTTTTTTAAAACTCCACACATTGGGCCTTCCTGGCCTTCTCCTGTAGGGCGATTCAGATCTTACATATGACTATAAAAACGTAGGGTACATATTAGTTGATTTTATCCTCACGACACCAATCGGCAGATCCTTCAGGCATGTAAAGGTTAAGGGCCTCATTTGGAGTTTGGAGGTACAGGAGCACCACTGTAAACTGGTGGTGCTCCCCCTCCACTAAATCTCCAGTTCCCTACTCTGATTAGGCCTGAGGGAACTGTGTATTTATACTGGTGCAGTCTCCCTGGTTACACCAGTTAAAGCCTCTGAACCAGTCGCCCGTCCACCAAGAGGTCACCATTTTACAAGAATGGTCATCCTGTTCCATTGACAGCAGATCAACCTCACCTTTTTTCTTGCCTATGCCTGTCATGCGATGCAGGACAGATAAAGGTAGGAAATTATAAAATGTCCCCCATTCACACGGATAAAACTCCGTGTGCCTTGGAGATATTTGTATTGAGAAAACAAACTCCTGCTTGGGTAGCTTATCATATGAATATACAAATGTTTGCAGAGCGGGCTCTTTAAAATGGTTTGTGCTTGGCAAAGTTTCAGTGCTGTGAGGGCAGCAACCATGATGGAACCTTACTTCACAGCACACAGATTCCGTCCAGGTTCCTTAGCATTTCTAAATATGGCATGCAGTCCAAAGGTCCACCAGGAAACCGACCGCACCAAGACCTAATTCACCCTCTAGAATTCTAGCTTAAGTGTAACATATTTAGATAGTGAAGGGACTTATAGAAACAATGTCAGATTTGCCATGGTGCAATACAAACCTAGCTTCTGTGTTGTGAGCATGTTGTAGTCTTGCAATCTGACCCTGATTACATCCTAAAATATAGCATTCTCATAGTCTAATATAAAGTAATGAGATACACAAATATGCTTTTATTGCAAATTTGTCAGCTTCAACTGTTTCAAGAAAAAAAAGGGTACACATCTGTGATGTAGGAGTTAAGTTCAAGGTTAGTGTCCCACACTACTACAATATATTTCAAATATTTTCCAAAATTGATTGGAAGACCAAACAATTCAAGGGATTCCAGTAAAATGTTGTTAAGCCAAAGCTTCTGGTATGAATCCAGAAGGACATTTTCTGTCTTTGCCCTGGTCATTTTCAAAATATACTTCTATTTACCCAAGATGCAACCACCTTCATGAGAAATCTGCGTGTCAACAGCTTAAAAAAAGTAATGCAGCCCTCAAGCTTTGATAATGGAAAACACAAGGCAATTGATTTTCTTCTTTTGAATTAGTAGTAGTAAAATAGAAATGCATTTAATAGAATTGGCCCCGTGGGGGCATAAGATTCCGATCCCAGCACTTTATTGGATGAGGGAAATCAATGAAAGCCAAGCTTATCTGCAACTAAGTTACTCTTGAAGGATGTTTGAGTGATGCACTTGCTCTAATAAAATCTGCATTCTGTGTGTTTGTCATATATTGTGACACCCATTAAAAATTTCATATCGAGGTTAGCTCTAGTTTAAGCATTGTGTGATAGGGAGTCCGTGTGCCAGCCTAATGCACTTTCATCTGAAGCAGATGTAACACTTTCGAAGGACTTTCTTTTTTTTGGTAACATTTATTTATAGAGATTCCTACAGAAAAAGCATGAATTCAACAATATCTGCATGCCCATCATGTGGACAAAACAGTGGTTATCGATCAAGCGAAAGAAGCAAACATCAATTGTATGAAGCTGGCTCTCTATATAGTGCTCTAAAATGAAGTACATTGTTTAGAGAGTCCAGTGGGTCCCCAGTTGGTATACAGAGGCAAAAGTAGATAATAACACTCTATTAGTGATAGTGTGGGCGAGCAGTTAGGCTTATCAGAGGGTAGTGCTAAGCAGTTGTATTCACGAGGCAGGAAATTAGGTACAATCTCAAGTATAAATCTGAGACCAATTTGTAAATATAACACAGATTTTTATATAAGTTTCAAGACAAGAATTTTGTTCACAGGTAAGTACTATTTCAGTTATAAATTTTCAAAGTTTGGAAAATAGATCACTGTTTTGCGCGATTATGCACAATGAAAGTCTGTGGAGAAAAACACAAAAATGCATATAAATTCTTACAGCCAGTCCTAGGGTTGCACATTTAAGGATCAGGGTAGGAGCAGGCCAAGGTCCAATATCCCACCAGCGGATCATCGGCAGCATCCTAGATTCGCCCAAGAGCAGGCTGCTGGGTCATTAGCAGCTGGTGCGCTATGAAGAAGGGGCCACCCCAAAACAGACTGCGTAAGGGACTTACAGGTAAGTGTGGGGAACCCCAAATGATGGCTCATGTCACAGGGGCCTCAGGACCATGGGAGCACAGCTGGTTCATCGGTACCCCGGCTGGGCGGACTGTGTGCAGCACATATAGGTCAACCAGGCTCTTTGCCTCAAAAGGGTCTTCGCAGTCAGGGGAACACAGGTTGCAGTGAAGATTTCTGGACAGCGGGGCCACTCACGAAGTGGGTCTTAGGGGTCATGATGTCCCTCAAAGGATGCTTGCTTCCCAAGTAGTTGGAGTCCAGATTGGCCTCTTTTTCTTGGTGTCAGTTGCAGGTGGTCCGGTACCTTTGGTATTGCTATGGCACGGCTCCGGTAGGTCGGGGTGTACTCTCGCATGGTGGGGAGGTTCAGATCTGACCATCCATTGCTGATGTACCTCATCTTGCTTGGGTGCTAAATGACGTTGCATCCTGGATGAGCAGCAGCTGCTTGAAGCTCAACTCAGAGAATACAGAGGTCCTAGGACCCTTCCTCTCAGCATGGAAAAATACCTGGTGGCCCAAAGCCCTCGGTAGCCCCCCACCCCGAATGACCACACCTGGAACATCTGCATTGTACTTGACTCCTCCCTCTACATGACCCAACACGTCAAAGCCATCACCTCCACCTGCTTCGACACCCTCCGCATACTCCAGAAGACTTGCAAATGGATCCCTCTGAATCAAGAAAGACCGCCACCCATGCACTCATAACCAGCAGACTGAACTACGGAAATGCCCTCTATGCCGTGATCTACAAGTTTCTGCTCCGCGAACTCCAGACCATACAGAACACAGCAGCCAGACTTGTCCTCGGCATCCCTCGACACAAACACATCACCACACACCTGCGAAACTTCCACTGGCTCCCTGTCGAAAAGAGAGTAACCTTCAAGATACTCACCAATGCCTACCAGAACTGGTGGAAGAACCTTCTCCCACATCGCAGCCAAGACCTAGAACGAGCTCCCGATCAACATCAGACGTGCCCCCACCCTGCCCATCTTCGGGAAGACCCTCAAGACCTGGCTCTTTGACTGACAAGAGCTGCTCCCCACTAGTGCCTTGAGACCTTCACGGGTGATAGCACGCTTAAAATCCCTGACTGATTGATTGATTGCTGCGTCGGAGTCGCCAGGGTGCAGCAAGTCAGTAAACCGGACTCAGCGCATTCCGTGCCTGCGGAATGGAGGGGAGTAGCTACTTTATTCCAAGGGAGTTCTCTGGCAACTGGCGAAGGGCTGAGGGTGTTCTGGGGTTCTTAGAGGCCTCACAGGAGCAGGATGAGACAGCACACCATGGCAGTTGAGTCCTTGCAGACAGCAGGCAGGATTTTGCCCCAATATTCTGCAACAGGTACCCTATTCTTGGGTCAGCAGCTCTTCTTTGTCTGTTTTCTTCTTAGGTCCATCAAATCTAAAGTTCAGGGTCCATGGGTGCCACTTAAATACTAAATGTATAGGCGTCACAGAAGCCACCTGCCTTTAGGGTGTCTACACCCCCTATGCTCTATGTGACCACTTCCTTTGGGGAGTGGGCACAACCCTTACCTAAATTGGGTAATTTCCTCTCAAAACAAGATGGAGGAAACTAAAAAGTGGGCTCCACATCATCTGCCCTACTTTAGGGGTGTTGCTGCCTGAATTGAGACCCACCTCCTATTTTAAATAAGTTTCCCGCCTGTCCCGCGCCAAACGTGGAGCAGAACAGGGGGTTGGCATTCTCCACTATCTGGAATTTCATGGGTTGCATTTCAAAAGTGTCATCGCCTTTGATGCTTCCCACCTTGGAAAGCCATTCCAGTCTCGAGGAGGTGTGAAGCACCTTCCTCCAGAGCAGGTTTTGTTCCTGGCCTCTGAAAGAGCAGAGTCTCACCCCATTAGGTCAGAGACATGTCTGGTGGTGGCAAGCTGGCTGAGACTATTCAGAGACCACACTAGTGTTTGGTAGGCTTTATAGGGACTCTCTAAGGTGCCCCCTGTGTGGGCATTTATTTTTAAATCCAGCACTGGTATCGTTGTGGATTTATTGACATAAGATTACCATAAGATGTTTGCCTTCATGGTGCTGGGGAACTCATAATGACGGGTGTCCAGCCCATGTACTCTCTATGGCTTCCCTGTGCACTTACAATATCCAAGAATGGACTTAAATATTATAGGGCCATATCTGCTAATGCAGATACGTCGAGACATAGGATATAGTACACCCTACCTTAGGGCTGTGAGGCCTACAGTAGGGATGGCTTACTCATACCTCATGCAGTGTCTGTGGTCAGTTTTCTCTGCACCAAGACCTGCAGCCTGCAGTGGCAGTTTGGATGGTCTTGGTGTGGGGTTTCTAGGGTGGAACAGTTTGTGCTGCAGCCCTAGTTCACCCTCTCCAGTCCCAATTCCCCAGGTACTAGGGATACCATTTACTAGGGACTTATAGGTGTTGCTGAAGTTGTGACAATTGTGGTATAGTTTTGGGAAAGAGATTGGGCACTGGGAACCTGGTTAGCAGGGACCCAGTGCTCTATCGGGCGACATCACATCATGTTCAGGAAAAGTTGGGGGCTAACCATGTCAAAAGAGGCACTTCCTATAGCAATTATCCCTGTAAAATTAACTTCAACTTGGGCACCTGCTGCTGTAAGCCTGTAAGTGCTTTCTGGCGCCTCGTTGCCTACTTGCAACTATTCTCTGACCCTACTCTGACCCTTGAAGCAGGGTCAGAGAATAGTTACAAGTAGGCAATGAGGCGCCTGTCACGAAAATTAAACCTCAACAGGAAGCACTGACAGATATAAAAACAAGCATTTGCAATGCAATAGGTCTCGCATTAGGAAAGTTTGAGCTATTGGTCTTGTAAATGACAATTTTTTTTATTTATGTGTTGGTTTTTAAAATAGCTAAATTAATAGCTTTGTCATTTACAAAGCCAATAGTTATTACTTTCGCAAATGTGACACCTATAGCATTTGTAATGCAACATGTTTTGTATTTACGTGACTTAGAGCTGTATTGATATTACAAATTACAATGGTTTTTAATTTTAAAAAATAGTTAATACTTAAATAAAAGTGATTTTAATTTATAATGGCAATAGCTTAAACTTTTGTAATTAACTTTTGTGAAGATTATGTTCAGTGTATTTTACTGTGACGAAAATCCAAGAACAGAAGTGAAATATTAACATATTTTTCTGACATTTGTAATAAAGTTTGAAACATTGAGAGAACATATTTGAACCAGTTGTTGTTGAATGGTTGCTCAGATTGATGCTGGGGTGGGGCTGAGTGGTGCTGTGGTGGTGCTGAGTGGTGCTGTGGTGATGCTGAGTGGTGCTGTGGTGGTGCTGAGTGATACTGGGATGGTGCTGAGTGATGCTGGGGTGGTGCTGAGTGGTACTGTGGTGGTGCTGAGTGATGCTGTGGTGGTGCTGAGTGATGCTGCGTGGTGCTGTGGTGGCGCTGAGTGGTGCTGTGGTGGTGCTGATTGGTGCTGTGGTGGTGCTGAGTGATGCTGTGGTGGTGCTGAGTGATTATGTGGTGGTGCTGAGTGATTCTGTGGTGGTGCTGAGTGGTGCTGTGGTGGTGCTGAGTGATAATGTGGTGGCGCTGAGTGATGCTGTGATGGCGCTGAGTGATGCTGTGGTGGTGCTGAGTGGTGCTGTGGTGGTGCTGAGTGGTGCTGTGGTGGTGCTGAGTGATGCTGTGGTGGTGCTGAGTGGTGCTGTGGTGGTGCTGAGTGATGCTGTGGTGGTGCTGAGTGATGCTGTGGTGGTGCTGAGTGGTGATGTGGTGGTGCTGAGTGATAATGTGGTGGTGCTGAGTGATGCTGTGGTGGTGCTGAGTGATGCTGTGGTGGCACTGAGTGGTGCTGTGGTGGTGCTGAGTGGTGTTGTGATGGTGCTGAGTGATGCTGTGGTGGTGCTGAGTGATGCTGTGGTGGTGCTGAGTGGTGCTGTGGTGGTGCTGAATGATAATGTGGTGGTGCTGAGTGATAATGTGGTGGTGCTGAGTGATGCTGGGGTAGCGCTGAGTGATGATGTGGTGATGCAGAGGGCAGAAAGTCACAAAAAGCAGTCTAACAAAGGGCAGAAGGGCAGAAAAACAAGGGAAAAACAAGTCTAACAGAGGGCAGAAGGGCACAAAGAAACCAGTCTAACAGAGGACAGAAGGGCAGAAAAACAAGGGAAAAACGAGTCTAACAGAGGGCAGAAGGAGCTCAAAAAACGAGTCTAACGGGGCAGAAAGGCACAAAAACGAGTCTAACAGAGGGCAGAAGGGCACAAAAACAAGGGAATAACAGAGGGCAGAAGGACACAAAAAACGAGTCTAACAGAGGGCAGAAGGGCAGAAAACCAAGGGAAAAATGAGTCTAACAGAGGGCAGAAGGGCAGAAAAACAAGGGAAAACCGAGTCTAACAGAGGGCAGAAGGGCACAAAAAACGAGTCTAACAGGGGCCAGAATGAATCCCGCCCTGCGTGTTTGTCCACAAAGATGCCACCTTTTTGTGCAATACCTCTACTCAACTGGAGTACTTTCTATTGTCTAATCAGTAAGTGCTCCCTCGTTGGATAAATGTATAGGGGCAGATTTACAATAACTGGCACATCCCCAGGGATGCGCCAGTTATTGTGCGCCGCAGCTCCGCCACCCATGGTGTGCCGCATTTACAATGCGGCGCACCATGTGGCAAAAACGGCACAGATGCGTCACGCATCTGTGCCGTAAAAGCAGCGCATTGCTGGAGCTGCGTCGCGCTTGCGACGCAGCTCCAGCAATGCTCTGGGGGCCCTATCTCCCCAATGCTGCATCAAGCCTTGCGCCTGCTTCAAGCAGGTGCAGGGTTTTGACGCAGCATTGGCCTAAAAGTGACTCAGCCACTTTTAGGTAGCGTTCCTGCGCAGGAACGCCCTCCCCTGCGCCGGAACGCCTCCTGATGGCGCAGGGCTTTACAACGTGACGCATCTCTCAGATGCGTCATGTTGTTAATACCCAGCACCATGGCGCATCTTTTGTGCTGCCGCTGCGTCACAAAAGGTCTCGGTAGAGGGTGGCAGTGGTGAACCAGAGAGTGGCAGTGGTGAACCAGAGGGTGGCAGTGCTGAACCAGAGGGTGCCAGTGGTTAACCAGAGGGTGGCAGGGGTGAACCAGAGGTGCTGTGATGAACCAGAGGGTGGCAGTCGTGAACCAGAGGGTGGCAGTGGTGAACCAGAGGGTGACAGTGCTGAACCAGAGGGTGGCAGTGGTGAACCAGAGGGTGCTATGATGAACCAGAGGGTGGCAGTGGTGAACCAGAGGGTGGCAGGGGTGAACCAGAGGGTGGCAGTGGTGAACCACAGGGTGGCAGTGCTGAACCAGAGGGTGACAGTGGTTAACCAGAGGGTGGCAGTGGTGAACCAGAGGTGCTGTGATGAACCAGAGGGTGGCAGTTGTGAACCAGAGGGTGGCAGTGGTGAACCAGAGGGTGACAGTGCTGAACCAGAGGGTGGCAGGGGTGAACCAGAGAGTGGCAGTGCTGAACCAGAGGGTGGCAGTGGTGAACCAGAGGGTGGCAGGGGTGAACCAGACGGTGGCAGGGGTGAACCAGAGGGTGGCAGTGGTGAACCAGAGGGTGGCAGTGATGAACCAGAGGGTGGCAGTGGTGAACCAGAGGGTGCTGTGCCCATACACAACCGCATGGGTAACTTCGCCATGCAAGCGGCCCGCGAACACGCAAAAAGCCCCGCGAACAGGCAAAAAACCCCGCGAACACGCAAAAAACCAAAAATCGGCAAATTCGCACGAATTCACGGATTTAGCTGATTGCGAATTAGATTTCACGCAAATTCACGGAACGCGAATTTGCAAATTTCGCCCATACTTAATTAACATCATCCATGGGGGAGCCTTAATTAGAAGTACTTGTGCCCCCTCAGTGACACAAAGGAGTCGGTGTTCTGCATGCCACATTTCCTGCACCCTCTCACAGGCAGAGATTCAGCGTTAGACTCTTTCCTCTTTGCTCTCCGTTCTGGAGGGAATCCTGGTTAGTTTATTTTCCTCTTCTTATTAATATGTTTGAATTCAGCAGGTCAGCACATTTAATCAGAAGTCGTTGTTTGTGAGAGCCAGGACAATTTTCTTGGTGTCAGAAGGGGGTGGCTGGGAGAGTTTGAAGTGGAGATAGTAAATATGTTCCCCCACCAAAGTCTAGTGTTTCCCTACAGTTGAATAGATACATATATTTTGTGCGATTAATTAAAATTGTTACATGGCATTTCGAAACATAGCTCTGTCGCCATCTCCCACACTTCAGTATCTGCATCTACACTCTTCAGTCAGATGGCATCACAGTAACAGTTTCAAAGGTACTTAGTTGTGATGCTGAACAGACATAATGGACAAGGCAGAGGGTTTTGTAACTCTCAGCGTCTCACAGAGAGACATGGTTGGTGGATAGCAATTTAGTGCAGCATTCCCATGCATTTTAATTTCCATGCAAGCAGCAATCACAAATACCTCTATCAGGGTGGAGCAAGTGGTGGGGCTACAGCTGACTGGGAATGTTGCCTATGGGATTCCAGTCACCACTCCTCACAGTAGGTTATTTACTGGTTGGGAACTAGTAGTCCTAATCTTATGCTGATACCTCAGTCCAACCTCTATTTTGAATTGCACTTGTAACCTGAGCAGCTGGGGGCTGGCCTGTGATCACTGCATCTGGGCCTGCCCCTCCTCTCGTGCATCTTGGCTGGTGGATAGGTCCGTGGCTACTGGGCCGTTGGGTAAGGATCGGGCAGGCTTCTTCACCTGGGAGGACCAAGCTGGTGTGCAAGGGACTTGTGTGGGTAATGCCTCGAGCCCTCTAGGAGGAGCACAACGCTAGAGAAAGTCCTGAAACCCATGATCACCTTGCACACTCCTGGGGGTAACCGAATTGCAGTGTCTCCCCTGGCAGGAACCCCTAAAGATTGTAACACCTTAGCCCTCTCATACTCAATCCCAGACCACCCAGGTTTTAGTGACTTAGAATGGCAGCACAGCTGGTAAGAGAAGAAGCCAGAACCATGAGGGAACCCTGGCTCCTCTCAAAGGGAAATCTGTGGCCCTCAAAGCTGGTGTGAATTGATTCAGGGGTAGGAGGAGAAGCTTCTCCCAGCTGCTCGAGCTTCCACACATGTACCAGTGCTTTGATGGAGTGGAGGAATCTTTCTCTTCTCCCCTCTGTGCCTCCCATCATCTCAAAGGTGACCCAGGCCTGCCAGCATGGCTCCTGGCTGTCGCCTAAGCTGGAAACTCTCTCAAAGCTATGGCTTGCACTGGCCCCAGTAGGCACCCTGCGGACTGGTTCCATGCTTGCCCCTGCAGGCTTTGGTTTCAGATCTAGGAAAGGGTGTGCTGCCATGACCCCCTCCCCATGTGAATGAGGGACCACTACCGGTTCTGTTTGAGCTCTGATACTGGGCTGCATTGGAGCTTCTGAAACCAGACACACAGGGGAGACCTCCTGGTCCTATAGGACCCCATCGTGGGCACTTTGTCACACATTTCTACACTGGGCTGGAGAAGGGGTCACAGGGCTGGGGGCTTCTCCCCAGGGCCAACTGAAGCTTTGACCCAAGGCACAATTAAAGATTCTATTCCTGGGCAAGCAGGAGATCTGGGCGATAGAACTGAATCCAGGGCTGAGGGCTTCCACACTCAGGCCTGCCAGAGCTCTGACCCTGAGCCCGGTCAGAGATTCTTGTTCCAGGCAAGCAGGGGAGGCCTTCTTGGACCTATGGGTCCCCATCCGGGGCACTTTGAGACCCGATGGGCCATGGAAAAGAGCCCACGATGGGGCTGCTTACACACCCAGGCCCCCCATACCTTTGATCTAGGTCCTGATCAGAACGTCTGGACCCAGAAGCAGGAGAGACCTCTCCAGGCATACTAACCCCCTCCCGGGCACATTGTGATTCAGTGGGCCAGAGAAGGGCACCCTGGGTTGAAGGCTTCCTCTCGAGTACCAATAGGAGATCTGAAATGGTGCCTGGTCAGAGCTGCAGAACACAGGCAAGCAGGGGAGACCTCCTAGAGCCTGCAGGATGCCCTACCAGGCACTTTGTGACATGATGGGTCGCAAAAAGGAAACCAGGGTAGGAAACTTCCTTGGCCTAGTTAAAAATCTAACCTGGGGCCCAGTCAATGCACCTAAACCCAGACAAGCAGGGGAGACTCCCCAAGCCTGTGGGACCCCTGTCTTTGCAACATGCTAAAGAAGGGCGTCCAAGGCCAATGGCTTCCATACCTCGGGCAACTGGAGCTCTGACCCAGGCTATAACAGAGATTCTGAACCTGGACCAGCATGGGAGACCTCCCAGTGCCTGCGGGCAGCTGGAGTTCTGACCCAGGGTTTAACAGAGCTTCTGAACCTGGGCAAACATGGGAGACCTGCCAGTGCCTGCAGGACCTGTCCAGGGTACTTTGTGAAATGGCATTTTGAAGGATCTGAGGCCAGCTAGAACTCTGACCAGAGGCCCAGTCAGAGCTTCCGAGCCCATACAAGCAGGGGAGACTTCCCGGTCCTGCAGAGGCTTCCATCATTGGGCATACCAGAGTTCAGAAAAGGGGCAAGGTCAGTGATTCTGAACCCAGAGAAGCAGGGGAGAACTCCCAGGGCCTGCAAGATCCCGCCCCAGGAACATTGTGATGCAGTGAGTCACTGACCAGCAGCCCAGTCAGAGCACCTGAACCCAGACAAGCAGGCAAGACCCCCCCAAGCCTGCAGGACCCTGTCCCAGGCACTTCGCAACATGGGGGGCTGGAAAAGGGAGCCTAGGGCTGGTGGCTTCCATCCTGAGGGCAGCAGGAGCTCTGACTTTGGGCCCATCAGAGCATTTGAACTTGGACCCCCGGTCTTTGCTGGACCCTGTCCCGAGCACTAGGTGACATGGCCGGGTGCAGGAAGGAGCCCAGGCATGGTGGCTCCTATCTCAGGCCAACCAGAGCTCTGACCAGGCATGGTGGCTCCCATCTAAGGCCAACCAGAGCTCTGACCACGTGCCAAATCAGAGCTTCTGAACCATTACAAGCAGAGGAGACTTCCTGGTCCTGCAGGACCACGTCCCGGGCACTTTACAAAAATGCTGGGTCACAGAAAGGACTCCAGGACTGGAGACTTCCATTCTTGGGCAGGCCAGAGCTCTGACCAGGGGCCTGGCCATGGCTCCTAAACAGTCAAGGGAGATCTCCTGGTGCTGCGACACCTGTCTGGGGCACCTTGTGACATGGCGGGCTGGAGCAGGGTCCATAGGGAAGTTGTGGCTTCCTTCCCAGGCCAGCCACAGCTCTGACCCGGGACCAGAGATTCTGAACCCGTACAAGCAGGGGAGACTTCCTGATACTGCAGGAACACGTTTCGGGCACTTTACTGAAAGGGCGGCTCACCAAAAAGACACCGGGGCCAAAGGCTTCGATCCCTGGGCAGGTTAGAGGTCTGACCAGGGGCCAGTCATTGCTTCGGAACCTTGACAAGCAGGAGAGACCTCTCCAAGCCTGCAGGACCCTGTTCCAGGCACTTTGTGACATGGGGGACCACAGAAAGTAGCCCAGGCCTGGGGGCTTCCACCCCTGAGGAAGCTGGAGTTGTGACTCAAGGCTTGTCAGTGCTTCTGATCCTGGATTACCATGGGAAACCCGGTGCTTGTGGTACCCCTTCCCATGCACTTTGCGACATTGAGGCTGGAGGAGGGAGGCCAGGCTGGTGGCTTCCATCCCAGGCCAGCTGGTGCTCTGACCAGGCGCTTTATCAGAGCTTCAGAACCCGGACAAGCAGGGGAGACTTCCCGATCCTATGGGTCCGTGTCCCATGCACTTTGCTGCGACATGGCAGAGCACAGGAAGGACAGCAGGCTGAAGGCTACCATCCCCAGGCCTTTGAGAGCTCTGACCAGTGACCATTTCAGTACTTATGAACCTGGACCAGCAGAGAAGACCCCAAAGCCTGTAGGTTCCTGTTCTGAAGGCATTATGACATGGTGGACCAGAGAAAGGAGCCTCGTCCTAGGGGGGGGGGTGTTTGAACCCAGGTCCATCAACTAGAGCTCTGGCCCAGGGCATGTGAGAGCTTCTGAAACTGGAAAAGCATGGGAGACAATCCAGTGCCCACAGGAACCCATTCTGGGCACTTTGTGATATGGGACGGAGAAGGGGCCCCAGGGCGGGGGGGTTGCATCCCAAGGCCACCAGCAGCTCTGACAGTCAGAGATTGATTACCCAGACAAGCAGGTGAGAACTCCCGGTCCTGTGGTACCCCATCCTGGGAACTTTGCAACACAGAGAATCCGAGAACGGAGTCCAGGGCTGGGGGCTTCCACCCGCAGGCCAGTCAGAGCTCCAACCTGGAGCCAAATCAGAACTTCTCATCCCGGGCAAGCAGGAGAGGCCTCCGCAGACTGGTTAGTCCCCTTCCTGGGCAGTTTGCTACATGTTTCAGCCAGAGAAGGGATCCCAGGGCTGAGGTCTTTCATACCAGGTCCAGATAAAGCTCTGACCTAGGGCACGGTTTGAGGTTCTTATCCCAGGCAAGCAGGGGAGGCCTCCCAGGCCTATAGGGCCTTGGAACATCTGCAAACACATTGAGCATGCTCTTTAGGTGGCTGCAACCTAGTTTTCTACGTGATTGCTATCTTCTCCACCAAGTAGAAGTGTCCTTGCTCAAGAGTCAGAAATTGTGAGATACAGCATCTTCTATAAACATAAACTTAGCTGCAATCATCAACATAAATTACAGGCCAAGTGTGCACCTGGTTTTCTTTTACTTCAAAGAATGAATTTAGCTGTTTCTGTACTCAGTATATTGATAGATCCTGCTCCCTCCATCTCTATCAGCCCACTCTCTCATGCCCACTGCAGTATATTGTTCTTCTCCCTATAGTTTATTAATCATGGGCCCTGTTTCCGAGACATTGCTGGTACTTTTCATGCCATTTCAATTGAGAAGAAGTGTGAGAGTACTTAAGGAGCGACCTGTCCCTCTAGCCATTTCTCCAAAAATAAGTCCCTAGTGGGACCTTCTATCTTTTCTGGCAGACCTAATTTCTAATATTGTTCCTTCGTGAGTGTCCCTCAGCATCTTCGAACCTCAGCTCTACAATCTTCAGACATTTTTTTAAATCAGTCAATAGTTGCTGCACTTCCTGTACAGTAGGCCTTGTATCACCTCTGTAACTCTTCGTAGCCATCTTGCTCCTACAGTTTTTTCATATGTCAGATTAAAATTTCCAATTAATTTTTAAGTCAGAGAAACTAATGCATCTTAGTAAAGTTTTTGCAACTAAAGTACTCAAGCAATTTTGACTGAAACAATCAAATCTTAACATGGTTTTGAAATACCTGTATTTTTACATTGTAAGATCATTCCTGTTGTGCTGTTGTTTAGATAGTTGTTACATCAATTACCCACACACATTTTCTCTGAAGTTAGCCCAGTCACTAAACTCACTTAGCCGAGGTTGAATTAGTGTTGCACTCAAGTCTGTACATCTCCTGTTTGTGTACAGTACAACCATAGTCAGGGTAAACATAAAGACTGTTAGCTCTCTCCATGGAATCTTAGTAGGGGATTTTCTTGGACTACGTAGGCCTTGTTGTGTCCACATGAATTACCTAGTAGCTGTTAAGTCTACTTGTAAACATCTTGGCATCAGAAATGAAGGCATTATTCTTGTATAACACTCTTTGATAGTACTCGTTAACCAATTGGCTTTTTCATTGCTTGTCTTTTCTCAAATAGCTTTGTGCATATATGCATCAGCCATAGTCCATTTCTGTCAGTTTTCTGAAGTAACATGTATATAGTTGTATTAAAAAGGACTAGGCAATCAATGCTGGTGTTACTGCTGTAATGTGCAAACCTTAAGTAAGACTGTGAGCTGTTAAGCCATGCAATGAACTTGTAAAGATAACTTTTATCCTAGTACCAAATCATAAAGACATTGTGAATTTATCTTTGCCGTATCTGAATCTGTGTTGGGAAGGATTGACAGTGTTCAAAATATGATAAGTTTCTAACGCCTCCACAAAAAGAATGGCAAACACCAGAGAACAGACTATAGATAGACTAGATTAACCTTCGTTTGTAAAATACCCTCAGGAGTCGAGTCAGGTGCCTTTTTATGTGTACGCATTTATCACTTGCTCACTGTTTCTGCACCATGTGATCAGTGTTTGAGCTCTTTGAAACTGAGTACAACTTTATCTGTGGAAATAAATGTATTAAGTACTCCACTATTTTGGTTGTTTATTGAAATTTGTTTTGATATATAACCGCCCATGTGACTGTGCTCAGTTTTGGATACATTATGCATACCCTTAGTATGAAACAATACTGTTTAAAATATTTACAGTGAACAATTGTTTTTTTGATACTACTTCTATTGAGGGCCTTATAGTAGCAAGCGTTGACATAGCAAATAGGTCTCTCCTTTGGGACCTTTTAAGTATTTAGACACGGGTGCTACAACATGTACTGATACTTTACATGCCAGTAGTAAACGGCCACACACACCCAAGGATAGGCTTCCGTGCTATTTAATGAAATAAAAGGCAGTTTTTTATGCCTTAGCTGGGTGATTTGAAAACCCAGGCATGGAATTCATATTTAGAGCATCTTTATTAAAAACTGAAAAAATACTCCATGCTAAATTTTCCAGCTGGCCTTCAACTCTCAATTTTATTGCGTGATATCAGATCTTCACCGGGAGGCTATGTGAAGTGAGCTGATATCTTGTGAGTGCAGGTATTGAAACAGGATATATCAGATTACCGAGACTGAAAACAGACTAACCGAGAGGGGAGATGAATTTAGGAACAAAATTGAGAGCCAAACACAAGACTTTCTTTTCCTGCAAGGGAGTGTATCTTACAGCAGTGAATTCAGTACTAAGTTGCAACTAAGTCAAAAGTACAACATACTCGTTCCCTCAATAAGCATCACAGGAGCGGGTACCTGGGTGCCTGTGTGGATGAGTGGTGACAGTTGGAGATGGGCTGAGCAGCAGGGAGGCTGCTCCTAGTGGGGCTGGAGTAAAGGCTGGCAACTGGAGTGTGGACTGATGTACATATTTACCTGGAACCAATAAAGGAGTCTACAAAACTCTACATGGCTACCTGTGTCAACCTGTGTAAGGACATAACATAGTTTGGGGACGAGGATGGGATTTGGACTCAAGTGTTTTAAACGATTTAATGCTGACTACTTGTGGGCAAGGTTAATCTACAAGAACCCAGTGTACTACAGAAACAAAGAGTAATTACGTTGCACTACACCACAGTGCCTGCATATCCAATGCTACTCCGGTGTCCACAGAGTGTCCTTGCCGGCACTAACCACAGTATTAACATGTGCAGCGAGTATCCGGTGTCGTTACCACCTCTGTAAAACCATGAGTCTCCTTGGAAACTGATCCAGAGTTGACCAAGTGAAATTCGCTCGTTAAAAGAAACTTCCACCAAGGATCGTGGCTGAAACATGTGGCCAAACACAACATGGCGGCACACAAGGAGCGCAGAGCCGGATGGCTTACAGTGCGTTTCTGCAGCAAGAAGACCCACAGCAGCACCAAGCTTGTTCTCTGCTACCATTCTCTATGGCCATGTTTACTCTTGCACGTTTGATCTGTTCTTTTGCTCGTTTATTAAGCTTTTTGATGTTATTCTTACGGTCCTGCTTATTTTTATTGTTTGTTATGCCTATACACACTTAGCACTCTGATACCCGCAAGGGTCTTGTTCGCGCTCTATCAAACTTTCAAATAAATAAATAAATAAATAAAATATATACTCATGTTATTTATGTATGTTACCCTGCCTAGCTTTCTCCTAGCTGCTCAGTCAGAGTGAGAGATGGTATCGGAATGTTGGTGTGACTGTGATGAATGGAATGCCTGGGTGCCAGTGTGGATGAGTGGTGATAGTTGGAGATGGGCTGAGCAGCAGGGAGGCTGCTCCTGGTGGGGCTGGAGTGAAGGCTGGCAACTGGAGCATGGACTGATGTACATATTTACCTGGAACCAATAAAGAAGTCTACAAAGCTCTACATGACTACCTGTGTCAACCTGTGTAAGGGCATAACACTAAGCCCTACAATCAAAGCTTTTTTTCGCAACAATAACAGCTACTCTTTTAAAAATCGTGTGCATCGCCCCTTCCTTTAAATTTTACAATGCTAATTTTAGAGCTGTGAGGACGTCCGAATATAAATAGCCATTTGATCTTCAACTGCAATTTAAAATTAAAATATTCAGAAGTTTTCTTTAATTGCTCCTTCAAAGAAATTCTTAATTTTTCTGCAATTAATGTTGGGGAAACCATCCCCGAGGCTCAGGCAACAGGGAGGGGCACTGGGCCTCTCAGGATGGCCTCACACAACACTATATCTTCGGGGGAGGAGAAGCTCCGGTTGTCTTTGAGAATGATTGTTGCATTAGGGAATTATAAAGCGCTCTACATGCACTGTACACCGCGCTCACCACGCTTATTATAATAAACTCAGAAAAACACATATTATTGAAAGTAAATTAAAACAAGCTACATCATATTAAATGGGGGGTCACTTGGGGGTCACCTGGAAAGGGGGGGGCTAAAAATAAATACACCCATTTATATTTTAATGTTTTCTAACAGCCGAGAGGTGGTAAGTAAAAAACACAAGCCTGCAGAGTGTCCCCGGAAATACAACCCCTCCTCCAAGAGTCGGCCTCAGAGCCAGAGGGAAGAAACACAAGCATTTGTAGTGCAATAGGTCTCGCATTGACATGAGTTTAAGCTTTTGGCATTGTAAATGACAATGCATTTTATTTATGTTTTTAACACCAAAACATGAATAAAACGCCTGCCTCAGACCCACCTTCCGTGCTGTGTCGAGCAACAAGGGAGAGAACGAGAAAAACACGCGGACTGTTTTCCCAGCTGCGCACGTCGTCCTGCCTGCAGTAGGAAAAATGAAAATAGTGCTTACAGACTAATAAACATGTACTGTGTAAAAGAGAAGTAAAGGGGCCAGTAGCCATGGGAGGTTACAAATGAAGCAAAGGCAGTACTAAGGTGTTAATAACCAACTGACTACTGAATCAGAAGCCTGCATTTTTGAAGGACAAAGACAGAAGCCATTGATAAATATTGGCAGGGGTTTCTATTCCATACTCAAAAATTTATAGGCTAATGTGCGTTTCGTGGAACATAATAAAGACATTGAAGACATTCTCCCTCATATTATATTTATAGTGCGAAATTAGGATTTCGGTAGCGACTGTGTTTCTTTCATGATATGACTGTACACCCAGTAGTGGAAATTCATTCAGCAGTAGTCTAACTATGAACCTAGACAATAGGGTGAATTAATGCAAATGTCTGCAAATCTTTTCCTCTGTTGTCGATTCTGAATATCTCTCAATAGGAGTTGCTTTAGCAATCATCAGAGCTTGAATTCTATAAACATGAGTTCTAATTCAAGAGCTATAAGGGAATCTTCATTTTATCTTTATATTTCAATAATTTACATTTTAGTATCTGATTTTTTTGTCCAAACCTTTATAGCGAATTTGAAACTGGCTGGAGTTGTATGGGCTCGAACTCCAGCCAGTCGTTCTAAAAGAAAATTCCAAATTCCATTTAGTATCTTCCAGTAAATATTTATTTAGATTTATTCATGTTCTTTGGTGATGTTTTACTGATATGGAGATCCTTGAAGGCATGGACCTTTCAATGGTGTTTTTGAAGTTTTGGTCAGAAGAATTATGGCACCCATAAGGAGCAGAATTACATTTTTGGCTCCTCCCCTATTGGTACTTGTGACTCATTATTCTTTAAATAGGAAGAAGCTTTACCTAACGCATCAATATCGCATCAAAGGCAATCCTTAGTATTTGAAACTAGGAAAGAACACAAACACAGGCTATTGAGTATAGACTGCTCTCACAGGAATATAATACAGTTAGATGACATAGTTGCCTCTGCCAAGTGGGATGAGATGAGACTCACCCTGCTTTCACAAACGAATTAATTAAACAACCATGAATAACTTTTCAAAAAGGTTTGGAATGTCTACCGGTAACGTAGTATGGTAGCAAACTGAGTCCATATAAACCACCACTTTTTTGTAGACTTTCTCTACAGTAGCTCGCTTTCATAAAATATGATACGTTAGTACAACCATAACAGCATGGATCACCCAAGTTGCTATGAAAGACAAAGCCCCAGAATAAATTTGCATTTGCCAATTAGAATGTGATCTGGGGTCAGTCAGTGGATATCGACCGAGCCTGACCTATGGGTCTCTCAAGTGGAAATGAAGACAACAATGCCAAGTAATTTGCTGAAACCAAAGCACTGAAGAGCAGATAGAAGTGCATTTATGAACAAGAAAAACCGTCACCCAGGCCCTCGTCACCAGCAGACTGGACTACAGGAACGCCCTCTACACAGGAACACCAACCAAGCTCCTGAGACGGCTGCAATGCATCCAGAACACCTCGGCACGACTGATCCTCGACGTCCCCCGACGCAGCCACATCACACCCCACCTAAGAGGCCTGCACTGGCTCCCCGTCGACAAGAGGATCACCTTCAAACTCCTCATCCACGCACACAAAGCCCTACACAATGCCAGACCAGCATACCTCAACGACCGACTCAGCTTCTACACCCGACCCGCAGCCTCCGCTCTGCCAACCTCGCCCTCGCCACAGTTCCACGCATCCAGAAAACCACCGCCGGCGGCAGATCCTTCTCCCACCACGCCGCCAAGTCCTGGAATGCTCACCCGCCAACCTATGACAGACCCAGGACCTGCTGGCCTTCAGAAGACTCCTCAAGACCCAGCTTTTGGATCAGTAGCAGCCCCCCGCCCTCCCCCACCCACCCCCCTCAGCGCCTTGAGACCCTCACGGGTATATAGCGCGCTTTACAAATGCTTGATTGATTGATTGAACTGTTGTACAGTGATAGTGACATTCCTCAACGCATAGGTCATGGCCTTGAATTTAACCCTCTGGTGCAGCGAATGAAAGCATCTCAATTGGCATCTCTAGTCAAAGCACTCTGACTGCACCCTCAGGTTAAATCAACTGTATTGTTAAAGTTCATGGGCCCTAAGATGTTCACAAGCTCATCACTTGTAGATACAGACTGGCCACTTGCCTTGATGAATTGAGTCAAAGATTGTCCACACAAGCTTCCCTTATTTAGTACCAACTTTAAGATCCAGGACCCCTGCACTGGACCGAGTCATACTAAGTAACTGATAACCTGGTGTCCCAGTGCTTAATTCGATCTGGTGGATGCCAGTGGGATCCACCTGAAATTCGTTTTGGGGACCAGCACTTATTTTTCTGCATTAGATATATACTGATGGCAAGACAGTGAAAAACACACAGCTCAGACAGTTGGAGGAAGGAAAAGACGTCAAAACCGTCACAAAGGGAGAAAGGAGGAACCTGCAAGAGTGAGACAAAGGGCCAGAGAGTGTATGTTATTAGATTAAAATGGCAAGAGATGAATTTAATACTACCAGCCTTGGTGTTTGGTTTATCGATATTTGATTGCATCGGCCTTGGGCTTCTGACAGAGCTTCGGCACTGTAATTCTTTCATTTACAAACTAAGCCCTGGCGTGTCCTATCTTTTTATGTGCTGAGTTCTCCACTTGGACTGCGGAGTCTCCATAGTCATGAACTTACTATTAAATGGTAGTTTGTGAATACAAAAAAAAATGATAAACTTACACAATAGTGTATGTTTTCCTTTGGAAATCAGGCCAAAAGTCTTGAGTCACATTGTCTCAGAACATGTAATTCTGCGTCCTTTTCTGCAGAATTATGTTTTTCCTTCTCTGACAACATATTCCTAACCCTGGGCGAAGGACTTCGCTATGCCCACTAAGTGGGCGTAGTGTTGCCTACTTCGCCCTTTGCAAAGTAGGCGAAGCAGGCAACACTACGCCCACTCCTTGGGCGTAGCAAAGTTGCCTGCCACCCGCCTCCCTCCCGCCCTCCTAAACATACCTAATTTTTAAGAAATGGGCACATAAAAATAAATAAAAGACACTTACCTTGTCCGCGGCGTCCCGGGGCTCCCTCTGCTCGTTCAGGCCGCCGTCTGCTAACCAAGGCGCATGCGTGGGCGGCCGCGCATGCGCATTGGTTAGCAGACGGCGGCGTGAACGAGCAGAGGGAGCCCCGGGACGCCGCGTACAAGGTAAGTGTCTTTTATTTATTTTTATGTGCCCATTTCTTAAAAATTAGGTATGTTCGGGAGGGGGGCATGCGGCGCGTAGTGGGACTACGCGAAGTGCGCAGGTGGGCGTAGTTTCTCACCCACTTTGCGTAGCTTCGCGTAGCCCCACTACGCTCACTACGCCCAGGGTTACATATTCCATTTGTCACAAACACAATAAAAGGGACCTTAAAACAAAGTGCTATACTTAGTGCTGTGCAGTGGCAGACCATTTGCAAAGGTTAACTGATCACGTTTTAGTTTCCAATTGCTATATTTAGGTGCTAAATTGGTATGAATGTGGTGAAAGTTTGTTTAGGGTTTATTAATGTATATTAAGAAGAAAAACATACTGGAACAATACTGGTACAAATTAAATGTTGCTAGAGTGCATAGTATGCATTTTTTTGATAATTTAGTCAACCGTGCCAGATAATGTAGTCATTTATTATATATAAGACCTGGTTTTGGGTAAGGATTTATTTATTTATAAAGTTTTATATAGCGAACTTGGGTATCATTATGCAGTGCACCTGCCGATTGAGTTCTGTATTTACCTACATCAATAGTGGTAAGTGTATGTATGTAATTATAATAACAATAAAATGTGTGTGCACACGCGTGCGTGTTTTAACTTTACTCTCTGTATGAAATTCAGTGAGACTGAACAAAAGCACTCATACCGGGGTCTATCCACATTGATTGGGATTGCATTAGCACTGGATACATTAAGGATCTTTTTTCTGTAGCCAATTTCATCACAAGCGATGTTTAGCTGAGTCACAGGCACTTGCCAATCCCTTTGACAGCTTGTAAATCAGACTGTTTCACATTTTTATTGGAATGTGTTGCTAAACATATTAACATTTAAATTATAGTTGAGTCTATTACCTGTCACCATACAACTCACCGTCACCTTGTAATTGGTCATTAAAGTTACAATCAGTGGTCTTAATAAAACGATCTTTATAACTGTTGCTAAAATGTAGTTTCATTCACTTAGGTTCTCATTCACTGTTGATGTCCATTCAGTTTGATAAATCTTTTCAGAAAGTGCACAGCTCACAAACTGAATAACATAAAGTTAGCAATATTGATTTTAAATATACTGTGCATAGAATGCAGCATTGTCCATATCATGTAAAATTGCTTAACTAGTATATCTATTATTGCTCAATCTTACATGAGTGTTATTTTTAAATATCTCATGATAATAAATGGCTTTAAATTTGACATTGCTAAGTCCTTAACGACTAACCAATGCTGTGATATTCATTCATGCATATCTTTGATCATTTTGGACTGTACTTAACTTTGACTATGGCAGACCATGCCATTTTAGGATGCTAATCAGAATATGACTCATCGATACTGAAATCATTTTGCATTTTGAATGTAAATCGTTCAACAATTGCCCGTTTAAATTTGTGCTGCATGGATCTGTAAAACTGACCAGTGAAAAGTCTGCTCCCATTTAGCGTCGAGATTCTAAGCATGTCCACTCTAGGCTAAATATGAGGCTATGTTTTTCATGTGAATCGCTGTTATATTCACAAAAGATGATTTTGCCTGGAAAAATGGTGGGGCATAATAAGTGAATCGCGAAACATGGCATTAGGCAAAGATTGCTATGGCCACCCTCCGTCATTCTGAAAAATGGAGGAATGAGGCATTTTTACAATTATACAGCACATCCCTATGATTCTATAGAACTGGCTCTAAACTCAGCTGCCTAGCGCCAATGCAGGCACCCTTGCACCATAGTGCAAGGGTGCCTGCGTTGAGGGAATGCCTGTTTATGTACAGGAAGGTGTTCCTTATTGCACATAAACAATCACTAATGGTAATTTGTAACTCCTATGTGTGCTGCATTGTGCAGCACACATAGAAGTTGAAAATCGTGATTTTTTTATTATGATTGTTTATGTGCAGGAAGGGACACCTTCCTGCACATAAACAATCATGCATGCCGATTTGCTTTTTGTATGTGTGCTGTACAATGCAGCACACATAGAAATAGCAAAAACTAGGAGAAATAAATATTTCTCCTCATTGAGCCATGTAAAGACCAGGGACCTCATTTATGAAGGCCTTGCGTCACTAGTATGTCACTTTTTCCCATTTTAAAAGTGATGCACCGGCGACGCAAGAGCTTCATAAATAAGGCACCAGGTTTTCCCTGGTCTTAATTTCGGCACTGACCCATATTTACGCCAACCTTGTGAATAGGGGGCAGCGTCAAAATCAATGGGTGTTGCAGTATAACGCCCACCACAACACCCATTGCCCACCCCTTTCACGCTATGGGTAGCGTGAAAAGGTGCTTTATTTACAAGGCCTTGTAAATAAGGTATTGCATTGTATTGTAATTACATTTATATAGCACTTACTGCCACTGATGAGGAGTCAAAGCACTTTTTTGGTGAGTAGCACGCTACGCCAGACTCCATAAAGGAATTGTGGTGAATTAGTATCGTGAAATATGAAAGTAATTTGAGCGGTGGATATATTAGTCTGGTATTTGGATTGAGGCGGATAGTGGAGGGATAGAAGATGGGAAAAGGTTTGCACTTATATAGCACTTGCTACCACTGATGAGGTGTTGAAGTACTTTTTGGTGAGCAGCAGGCTACTCCGGAACCCAAACATGATTAGTGGGGAATTAGTATAGGAATATATGAAATTAATTTGAGTGGGGAACATGTTAGTCTGTTATTTGGATTGAAAAGGAATAGTGGAGAGATAGATAAGGGAAGGGTCTAGAATTTATTTTTTATCTGTGGAGTTTATAGCAGTAGGAGGTGTTTGGGATGAGTAAAGAGGAATTGGAGGGGGAAGAGTCAGAGGGAATGATTTAGAAAGGCTTGCTTTGGAGATCTGAATAGTAAAAGAGGCATGAGAAGATGCAAGGAGGTGTAGAGGAGGTAAGAGCCTAGAAAGGGCTATTTTGGGGATCATAGTAGTGATATGGGGTTTGGGATGAATGAGACAAAGGAAGTAGGGGATATATTGATAGAGGTATAGGGTAAGCATTGGAAAGAGTAGTAGATTAAGGTCTGAGATAGTCTGAGAGTTGAGGTATAGATATATTGAGAGCAGTATAGGGTGATAAATAAGGTAGTGCATAGAGAGAGTAGTAGAATGAGGTTTAAGATGAGTAAGAGTAGAGGGAGAGGATATATTGAGAAAGATATAGGGTGAGAGGTAGTGCATTGGTTATGATGAAGCAAAGTAATACATTTATAGATACATAAGTACATAAGTACATGGAAGGTATATATATGCCTAAGGAAGGTAATATACATAGATGAAAGTTGCATTTATTTAACTCTAGCTTTCAAGTGTTGTTGTATTTAAATGAATAAAACCCTAAAATAAATAAACAATGCCCACCATAGTACCATAGTACCAAGCTAGCATGACTGACCCATGCCTTGCTTAGCCGGTGTACAATTATGTAGAAGGTCAAATAAGAAAAAAAACGAAAAAAGCAAATTAGGCTGAAACGTTACCTCAGTCATTTCTGAGCAATAAATGTAAAGTCGAACAGATTTTTTATTTAAATTAGGCGGAAGGGGTGTCCGAGGACTTTTGTAATATTTTTCAGGCAAGTGTATAATGTATGCATGGTTGTTCCACTGATATCTGTGGCATGCTAGGTGTCCATGTACAGTGTGCCACTGCTGTTCGTTTGGAGCTCAGCCAGGTGTGTGTAACTGCGCCTGACAACCCATTTACAAGGCAATTGCTTAAAACGGTTTTGCAACTTTGGAAAAACACTGCCCAGTTAAAAAGGTTGTTGACAACTTTATCAGAAGTCAGGTGCTTTTGGAGAAACAAACGAATCTGAATTAGCTTGCTCTACAAGGCTACCAGGCCGACTGACAAGAACGAAAAAAGATGTGCCATTTATCCCAGGAGTTAAAAAAAACAGTCATTAACACTTTTGTACAAACATTTAAGTTTCACATACCTGATTGTTTAGGATGCTGGTTTAGTGGCTAATGCCCTGGTCGTTGGTTCTTTTTTATGGGCCTTTCTGTTAATACAGGTTGGAGTGAGCATTTGTAGCGACGTCGGGAGAAGGGGGGCCGTATATCATTTCTTCCCCTTAAGCTTTTCTGCCTCCTGGGATCAATGTTGAGATCGCACAGACCTGCTTCTGGTGGTATTTTACACTGTCCTGAGAAGGACACTAATGGATGCTAACTTGGGTTGGCGGTCTAATTGTTTCTGCTTCTGAAATGTGCAACCGGAATGAGAGTTATATAAGTACACCCAGACGTGCAATGTCCATTGGTCTGAAAGGACTGCAGCCCCCCCACCCCAAAACCCCCCACCCACACCCCCATCGAGTTCTGTAGCCTGGGCCGCAGGCCTGCAGCTTTGTGGGTGTCTGTCCCAGGGAAAGGGCAACGTGTGGCTGGAGAAGAGAGCATCAGACAAACATTCTCTTTTCTCTGACAGGTTCCTTCAGCTTAGCTTGCTTGTGCAGTGTCCTCAAAGGAGGCGATAAGGGTCAAAGATGACAACATCCAGGACGAAAACCTCACAGTGGGGGTCTAATTGTGCAAAACAGTGTGCTTTACTGATCACCTTTGTTGTAAAGAGAGACATTGCTTGCCTATTAAAGCTGGTAAGAGAGATTGCATCTGCACTTCAAAGGCAATCCCTGACATCTTTCTGTGCTTTCAAGCAAACAAGTCAGAAATCGCAAAATAACTACATTTATATAGTGCTTACTACCCATGTAATGGATAATAAGGGCAAAATAATTTCTAAAAAGGAAAGAAAGAGTTTTTGTTTTTTAAATGCAGTGCCCACACTTTTCTGCCAAGAACATCTTTCATGGTGGGTCAAGGGAGGGAGGGAAAAGGTATAAGGGTGCTTTACATGAGAACCAGATTACATTGCACAAAATCTGGTTCTTTTTTTTAGGCACGGGGGAGATTAATTGATTAGCCCAGGATAACAGGATGTTGAGCTTACACTTGGATTCAAACCTTGTCCCCCAGTTTTAAAAGTGGAAGCTCAAGCTGTTATGCCCCATCTCATCGGTGAGTATTAGCTTCAGTGGCTGTTGGTGATCTTTGAAAGGGGTGGGGTGTAATAGCCCAGTAATTCATCACATTTAAAAAAGAATTTAACTCATTCATACTTACTCTCACATACTTACTCTCACATTTAGACCCAGAAAAAGTGGCGCAAACCTTCTCAAAATGTGTTTATTCATTTACTTTCCAGGTCACACTTGTTTTGTGCTAGAAAGTTGCCTGAAAGTAATGTAAAGCAGGGCAAAGCACTTCTTTGCATTACTCTGTGTCAAGGAGGTGTCTTATAGGTGGTACATGGGCATTCCCTTGCAACCACCCATGGTTTCTGATGCAAAACCCTATCTACTAACAATATCAGACTGGGTTTTGCACCCAAAAATAAATGCCACTTGCAAACAGGCATTAAAAAGGAGAAATGCTTTTATTTCTTCTAACCTTTCACACTTTGCATGTGTACTATACTGTACAGCACACATCCGAAGTAGGAAAAGTTTTAAAGTTAGACAAAGCATAGTATTTTAAGCTGGAAGGGCACCCTTCCAGTATAAAACATGTGCTAGACTCATACAGACATGTTTGCAGTGTGGTACAAATGTGTCTGTGTAATGCTTTGCAGTCTAATTGGGCGCCAGCGCTATGGAGAGAGCAAGATGGTACCATATCTTTGTATATATGGCACTTTCTTGCTCTCTCCCTCTCACGCAATGCAGCAACTTTGGCTGCTGAGCTACGTTGTGTGAAAGTTTTGATAACCTGGACCTAAAACTCTTTTCCCTCTCTCACTCTAGCTCACATCCTCTCACTTTCTCATTCTCACTCATGCTTATTTCCACTCACTGTGTCTGACACACAAACATATTCATACTCAATGGATCGTATTCTCACTTACTAACACACTTACACACACTTACTAAGTCTGGGCCCTGGTGCAAATGCACCTGCTGCACCATTGATAGCTACACCCACAATGCACTTCCACTCGCTCTCACAAATTTCAAACAATCACTCGCTCACTCATTCTAACATACACATTCTCCTTCACTCACTCACTCACACTCACTTTCCCTTATTCATACTCACTCAAACACAGATTCCCACTTTCACTCTCATTGAAACGAGTTCTTTCACAGAGATAAGTAGGTTCTCGTGCATACAGAGACAGTGAAGCTCTGCCATAAACAGACCTCATCATCTTGCAGAGCTGAACTCACTATTCTGCAGATAGAGCTGAGCTCCAGGCCAGCTGCTGCCAAGTTCCACCATACATAGTACTGAACCCATAAACAGCTAGAGCAAAGACTGTGAATCCATAGGCAATCTTCGTCATCGAGCTGGAGCTGAGTTCCTGCATACATAGCGCTGTGACTCTGGACAGAGAGAGCGGAGCTCTTCCAAGTATACAGCTGAGATCCATTGCAGACAGGGCTGAACCCCTGTGCAGACATTGATCAAAGGATGACAGAACATCAGGAACAAAATTATCGTATAGACAGAATATCATGTAAAAAATATTGAGGACCAAAATATCGAGAAGGAAAGTGCAAATAGGTAAGTATAGATTCTCTTTTCTTAACTCCACATCTACGTACCTTGAAGATATATATATATATCTATTACTACTAGCAGCCCGTCCCAACGTTGTCCGGGTATGAAATAGAATGTGTGTAATGTGTGTATTTGGCAAGGGCAATTTATTTTCAAATCTCGCTGTTGTATAACATGATGTATAACATGAGATAGCACGAGATGTAACTCGTGTCTATCTCGTGTCAGTTGTTGTTGTTCGGTGCACATGCTGCTGCATCATTTGAACGTGGGAGTTAGCCAGTGTTCAGAATGATGCTGATATAACTGGTTTGACCGGACTTGAGATCGGACGTGTTTTCCAATAAATACTTTAACTAACCTCATCCTGCATTTGGTATCTTTTCCACACTGGCGACGAGGGGAAAAGAACTTCTAATCCGACCTATAGAAAAGGACTTTCATCTATTTTAAACCTAATTTAAATAAAAAATAAAAAAATCGGATTTCGGAGTATATTCATTGAAGCTTACGGAGATCAGTGGAATCACCATTATGGAAGAATCGCTTTGATCCTGTTGAGGTACTTTGTTTAATAATTTTGTTTACCTCGTAATCTTCAGCGCGAGGTTTCTTACAACTGCAAGCCTGCAGCGCGAGGTTCCTTACGAGTGTGAGCACTTCTATTTCCTTTCGAAATAGACGCCCAAACAACAAGCGTGTGACGTCAAACGTTTGCTGGACAAGCTCTACTGCCTTTAAAAAGAGCGTGATAACTACGGCGGCCATTTTGGAAAGGTCAAATCCAACTTTAAGTGATTTTCTCAGTTTCTTCAATTCTTCAACTCTATAATTAATGGAATCCTCGAATTAGGACTTTTGACACGAATAAGTATTGGATTAAGGTACTAATTCTGGATGTTGTTTTTTTACTTTGGTTAAAAAAAAAAAATAATAATAATAACAATTAATTAATTGGACACATTATCAAATTAATACTATAATATTATACAATGAGTGGCATTGTTCCCCCTCCTTCATTTTTTAGCAAACAAAGGTGATCCACCTATGGACTGGGAAATATGGGAACCAGTCTTCTTAGCCTATGTAGAAGTTTTGGAAGGGACAGAATGTGAACCCGAGAGGAAACTTTCACTTTTAAAGCACTGTCTTGGGGGAATTGGATTAAAAGAATTCCTCACTCTTCCTGCTTTAATCAACCCTGGTGATAAGAATGTTTATGACTGTGCAGCGGAGCAGTTAAAAATAAGATTTGGCAAGAAAAAGAACATTGTTATGGAGAGATTTATTTTCTATTCTCGTAAACAACTTGCAGATGAATCAATTGAAGACTTTGTATCTTCTCTCAGATCACTTGCTGTTACTTGCGACTTTGAACACATAACTTATGAACAAGTATTGAGAGACCAAATATTAATGAGAACAAATAATAAAAAAGTTCAGGAAAGACTTTGGACAACATCAGATATGTCTTTAAATGCAGCTATCGATATTGCAAGGTTAATTGAACATTCTGAGAAGTTTGTGAAGGAAATAAGAGGAAATGAAAAAGGAGATGTTTTTAGTGTCCCTAAAGAAGGGGAAAAATTTAAGAAAACCTTTGTCCCAAAAAACGATTATTCTAGCAATAAGAATGATGCGAGATTTAAATATACTAAAAATGAAAAGAAGAACGCTCAATGGATTTGCTTCAGATGTGGGAGTCCAAACCACTTAGCAAACTCTAAATCTTGTTCTGCTCTTGATACAATATGTTTAAAGTGTAATAAGAAAGGGCATTTAACAAAATTTTGCAAATCTACCACTAGAAGAGTTAATGTCGTTCAAGATGTTGATGATTATGAATTACTAAATGAAAATGATATCAACACTGTCATAAATATTTTTGGAAATGAAGGTGTAAGTAAGTTTCCATCTTGTGATGTGATTATAGATGGAAAGATGATAAATGTATTTGTTGATACTTGTGCATGGTATACCCTACTCGGTTTAGACGTTGTAGAAAGGAATTGGCCAAACAAAAAATTACTCGAATCTGACATTTCACCAGGAGGTTACACAGGACACAAAATTGATTTGGTTGTTTTTTTTGGGGGGAAAATTACGTTTGCAAGTGAATCTACATATGGGAAGATTTATGTTGCAAAATCTGGGCAATCTTTATTAGGATGGCCACACCAAGATCAACTAGGTATTAAGATAGACCCTAGAGCCAATCCTCCAGTGTAATCCATTGTAAGCACTAATGATTCTGATGGGAATGTCATGCTTAGTAAATTGAAATCTGAATTCTCAAATGTCTTTAGTGGAAAACTTGGTCAGTATCAGGGTTTTAAACACACTATTAAGCTTAATGATGGCGTTGTTCCTGTTCGACACAGAGTCAGAAATGTACCATATAGAGATAAACTTAAAATTTTACTCAAAGAATTGTGTGACAAAGATATAATTGAGCCCATTGAGTCGTCATCTTGGGTTTCTCCGATTGTGATTTCGGTTAAATCCAACGGCGAATTGAGACTATGTGTAGATCTTCGCAGCTTAAATAACTCCATCTGGGTTGATGCTCATCCTTTGCCAAATCTTCATGAGATGGTCTCAACATTAGGGGGCGCTGAGTTTTTTTCATGCATTGATTTGGCAAGCGCTTACCATCAAGTAGTTTTAGATGATGAATCCAAAAACTTGACGGCCTTTATTACTCCTGAAGGTCTTTTCAGATATAAACGTATGCCTTTTGGATTGGCTAGTGCCGCTTCAGTCTTTCAAAGGCTTATGAAAGAGACACTTGATGGTTTGACAGGGGCAATCGCTTTTCAAGACGATATACTAGTTTTTAGGAAAAATGTTGAAGAACATGATGATAATTTAAGAAATGTGATATCTGCGTTATCAGTTAAAGGTCTTACCCTTCGTCTTGATAAGTGTAAAATCAGAGAAAAGGAAGTAGAATACTTAGGACACTCCATCAGTGGTGCCGGGATTAAACCGAAGCAGAAGCATATTGAAAGTATTATTAAAGCTCCTGTGCCCGTTTCAAAAGAACAATTAGTAGCTTTTTTAGGACTAATGGAATTTTATGCTAAATTTATTCCAAATTTTTCATCAAAAGTGGATCCCTTTAGACCTCTTTTAAAGAAAAATGCAAGGTTTTTATGGTCTGATATGATGACTGAAGCATTTAAAAATCTCAAATCTTTTATTGTGAATGCACCGTGTTTGAAACCTTTTGTTGTAGGGAAAAAGTGCACCATCATGGTTGATGCAAGTAGCACGGGGGTAGGTGCTGTTCTCATGCAAAATGATTGTGGAAAGGAATGGATAATTGCATATGCTTCAAGGGCATTAAGGGATGCTGAAAAGCATTATTCAGTTATTGAAAGAGAGTTATTGGCTTCAGTCTGGGCAGCTGAACATTTTAAAACTTTTTTATGGGGCACAAAGTTCACAATAAAAACTGACCATAAGCCTCTTATTTATATGATGGCACCGGGTGGAGGTCGCACCTTGTCAGCTCGTCTTGCTAGACTAGCTTCCAGATTACAAACGTTCCATTTTGAAATGGTTTATGTAAAAGGGAAAACTAACGTTCATGCAGATTGCATGTCCAGACTGCATACTTCTTGTGATGTTTCTTGTGACGATGATGAGTGTGAGGTTGCCTTTACTGCCCAAGACGTTTTGTTAGTGTATGGGGAGAAATTTGATTTAAGTAAGGAATCTTGGACAAGGGAAATGGAGAAAAGTATTGAATTGACTGAAGTTAAGAACTACATTTTACAAGGGTGGCCAGAACAAAGGAAATTTTCAGGCGAAATGATGAGTTATGCTAAGGTGCAAGATGAATTAGCAATTGAAAATGGTTTGCTCATGAGAGGCGGTAAATTTATTCCTCCTCTTTCTTTGAGGGACACTATTATTAGCATTGCTTATGAAGGGCATTTAGGGATCTCGTTTACTAGGAGACGAATAAAAAACTTCTTTTGGTGGCCAGGTGTAGATGGTTGCGTGGAACACTATGTCCAGAAATGCTCAGATTGCGCTAATAGTGACAAGTCTGCTGTTCCTTTGCGTTCTGAACCTTGTCCTGTGGAGTATCCTTTTGGTCCTTGGCGGAAGTTAGGTCTTGATTTTATTGGTCCGTTTGCTGGCTTACCTGAGCAAGGAAGGTTTGGCATTGTTTTGATAGACTATTTCTCGAAATGGCCAGAAGTCAAAATGGTAAGGGACATAACAACTAAAAATGTGATAGAGTTTTTGGATGAAACCTTTTGCAGGGAAGGAATCCCAGAAGAGTTAATGACAGACAATGAACCACAATTTACCAGTAAGGATTTTGAGTGTTTTGTTACTAAATGTGTGATAACACATAATAAAATTGCTGTTTTCCATCCAGAGGCCAATGACCAAGTTGAAAGATTCAATAGAGTGGTTAAGGAGGCTATCCAACTTTCTGTTAAAGGTAATCTAAACTGGCGTAACGCTCTTCAGTCCATGTTGTTGTCTTACAGAACATCACCAAATTCTGTTACATTGGTCAGTCCATTTGAACTTTTAAGGGGTCGGAAACCCAGTACTCGATTAACTCCGTGGTGGATAAAAAAAAATCTGAGTGATCATTGTGGTTTTTCAAAGGTTGACTATGATTTGGTCCGTAATAGAGTGAGTGCATATAAGGATGAGATGAAGAATAAGCATGGGCGGCAAATCCGTTACGTCCGCGGATTTTTCGGATTTTTGGTGAATACGCAATCCGTGTATTTTACGTATTTTCCACAAAATCCGAAAAAATCCGCGGATGTAACGGGTTCAAAAGTTGAACCCCCACCCACTCATGTAATGGCGCCAGCAAGCTGCCAGCGCCGTTGTAAAATAGTTACAAAGTTAGCTTGCACAGGAACCACTAGATAAAACGAAGCAGGTGCTGCTTTATTTTATCTAAGTGCTTCCTGTGAAAGCTAACTTTGTAACTATTTTACAACGGCGCTGGCAGCTTGCTGGCGCCATTGTAAACACACACATGGTCGCTGGAACTAGTTGAAGCTCAAATGCAGTGACTCATTCATCAGCCCAGAAACAATCGAGAGCGTCGTCGAGGCTGGGCAATGTGCCTTCTTTACCACATCTACCGTCGAAAGTCAGCTGTGATGCTGGATAGAGGCCTTTGCATCCTTGACTTTCACGAGCACAATCCCTGTGCTGTTCCTGTGACCTGGAGTCTCTGTATCTTCATCTGCTGCTCTGATCGGCCTCTGACCTTTTATACACACAAGAGGCATGTGCAGCACAATCCCTGTGCTGTTCCTGTGACCAGGAGTCTCTGTATCTTCATCTGCTGCTCTGATCGGCCTCTGACCTTTTATACACACAAGAGGCATGTGCACTCGCATGGAAGCCCCGTCCGTTTGGCCATGAGTAGGCACATTGTGTTCGCACGGGTTTCTGCACGTTCGCGAGCGTTTTGTACAATAAAACCCTCGCGAACTTGCAGAAACCCGTGCGAACATGCAAAAAAAAAAAACGCTAGGATCCGCGGATTTTGCGTATTGTCGCAATCCGCAAATACGCAAATACGCAGATCCGCGGATTGCCAATACGCAAAATCCGCTCATGCTTAATGAAGAAAAGGATGGAGAAGAAGCAAGGTTCAGTGAGTAAACATGTGATTTCTGTTGGTGATTTAGTGCGTATTAAGAGAAAAGAAGGTGTGTTGAAAGGGGGCCAAATCTGGTCACATCCTAAGGAAGTTATTGAAGTTTTTAAGCATGCTGTTAGAATTAATGATGGAAGTGTTTGGAATCTGAACAGGGTTTCTATATTTAAGGGCAAGGAAGTTGTTAGATTAGATGGTGACAGTAATGTTTTTTGGATTTTGAATCTGACAATGAAGGATGTTCTCAAAATGGCAACCTTCCGGATGGAGATGTTACACCTTCTCCTCCCATTGTATCTTCAAAAAAATGTTCTAGAATTCATCGTCTTCCTGAAAAGTACAAAGATTTTGTAATGAATTAGTATTATTGTGAATTATACTTATTGTATGGACCAATGTTTTCTGTACATAGAATGTTCAAGATGAATTTTGTTTCAATGTTATATCATTATATTATGTGTATTTTATTTTATTTATTTATTTATTCATTTTTTTTGTTACAGGAAGGGAGGTGTGTTGTATAACATGATGTATAACACGAGATAGCACGAGATGTAACTCGTGTCTATCTCGTGTCAGTTGTTGTTGTTCGGTGCACATGCTGCTGCATCATTTGAACGTGGGAGTTAGCCAGTATTCAGAATGATGCTGATATAACTGGTTTGACCGGACTTGAGATCGGACGTGTTTTCCAATAAACACTTTAAGTAACCTCATCCTGCATTTGGTATCTTTTCCACACTCGCGGTAGACAACATTTTTTGTTTCATTAGAATAGGGACGGGGAAGGCCCAGCTGCAGCCCTGGTTGATGTTAGCAGGCGCGTGTAATTGATGTAGTGATCCGCCGCCTGAGCCGCGGGTAAATCCGTTTAATGAGAGAGTTGAGTGACAGCGAGTAGGAGAGGCTGCAGTAATTGTCCCCGCAGACACGCTCATTTGCGTGTTCCCCCGCTTGAGGCCCAGATGCAGGCCTGTTTGATGTTAGCAGGCGCGTGTTCCCCCGCTTGAGGCCCAGCTGCAGCCCTGGTGATGTTATCAGGCGCGTGTAATTAGTGTACTGATCCGCCGCCTGAGCCCGGCTAGAGCCCTGGTTGATGGTAGCAGGCACGTGTAATTTCGTTGAATGAGAGAGTTCAGTAACAGCGCGCAGGAGAGGCTGCAGTAACGTTACTTACCAGGCCTCCAGGTGAACGCATTTGTCATGCCCCCAGCACACGGCCACAGCAGACGATCTTCTGATTAATGTACGACCCACATGGCATGAAGGGTGGAACGTAGCACACGCCCCCAGCGTGCCCCTTGATGCGGCGCAATTGCGTTCACAGGGCATGAAGGCCGGACACACGCCCCCAGCGTTTCTCACGCCCCCAGCGTGTCAAGCCCCCAGCGTGCCTCTTGATGCTGCGCAGCAACGTAATTTGCGCTTGTATGTACGACTCACATGGCATGAAGGGCGGACACATGCCCCCAGCGTTTGTCACGCTTCCAGCGTTTGTCACGCCCCCAGCACACGCCCACAGCCCACGATGTGATGGCCGTACCACACGCCCCCAGCATTAGTCACCTTCCCAGCCCACGCCCACAGCACAAAGCAGACATGCCCACAAGGGACTACTTTGCTGGCACGGTTCTTTTCCTTTTTAAATGTATAGAGGAGTAACAAAAATGAATGTGTGTCCTCATTTAACCTAACTGGTGCTATGTAAAGCGCTCTGATACCTGATTCAGTTCGGGTCAAGTTCGCGGTATATAAAACTCTGCAAAAAAAAAAAAAGGCCGTGTGCATAGCCTATGTCCTTCTGCTGCAACTGCCCTTTCCAACACTGTATTGGGTGTTGTGATTGGTGTTGTGGTTACTGAGATTACCCGCCTCAAAGGTTTGAGCTCTCTCTTTATAATATTAGTATGAATACTATATATGTATTGTTATATATAGTGAAACTTAAATTACTATAGAAACTTACCTTTACAATATTTCTGTCTTAGATATTCTTGACGCAATGTTTTTTGTCCCACAACATATAGGTTCCGATATTCTGTCTAAATACCAGCTCAGGGTGAGACAGTTCACAGACAGATTTGAACTCTTACAGCATTCATTCCTATAATGTAAAACAGAGGTTCTGTGGGGACTGAGGAACCGGGGCCATCTAATATTCTGGGAGTATCACACGTGTCACCCAGGTTAAACTTGCACATAGCCTGGTTCTGATAAGTATTGAGGAGGAGGAGGAGGTGGGAGGGAGTATGACTAGAAAGAATCGATTGAGAGAAGCAATTGAAGAGAGATCATGAGCGAGAGACAAGGTATACAATAGTGACAAAAAATTAAAGATGTGTGAGAATATAGACAGAAATGTGATATAGAAAGAAATTAGAGCACCGTGTCACTGAGCTAGAAAAGAACAGACTGTGTGTGAAACGGGACACACCAGAGAGACATTTGAACAACAATATTACTAAGGCAAACTTTATGTTATGGTATGTTAAGGGTATTTGTGAACAGCTCACACTGCTGAGAAAGAAGGGGCTATATCGGCTGTGACTGGGCCTTGTTGAGGTGAAGAGACAAGTTTACAGTTTTTTTGCGGAGTTCAAGTATTGAGATGGCAGCTCTAATGTGTAGGAGCAGGTTGTTTCAGGCTTTGGGCATGAAGTAGGATGAAGCAAGAAGGGAGAATCTTGTTCTGTGTATGCAGGGTATGTGTGTGAGTAGGTGTCTGGTGGGCAAGTTTATATTGATGTGGCTATTGAGGTAGGTGGGGCAGAGGTTGTACAGGGATTTGCATGTGTGTATTGAGCAGTTTTAAGAGTTTTGGTTAGTGAATGGGAAGCCACTGGAAGTCTTTGAGGTGCGGGGAATGCCTGAGTGTGTGTCTGGTCACTGGGTTTTCTTTGACCTGAGTCTGACATAGTGCATTGCCATAGTCCAGCTTGCTGATGATGATGGCCTGGGTGACCATTCTGCATATGTTAACTGGAAACCATTTGAAATTTCATAGAGCATTTTTAGAATGTGGAAGAAGGATGCGCGACTATGTTGACTAAAGTAAACTTTACAGCACATTTCACCTCTTCTTTTGTTCCCTTCATCAGAAGTCTGCTTTCACAGTGTAACTGGTCAGTGCTGGCTGTGGATGGTGATGATACCAATCTCCAAAGAAACAGTTTGGTCACAGGCACTTTTTTTCTTTTTTTAAAGCAAACTTAGCATTGGCTTTGAGTGAAGGTGTTGTACATGTGACAGATCCCCTTGGCAGCTATGTTTTATAATTGTAAAAGGGGATCTAGTCCAAATCGAAATTGTGCATCAACATCAACCTAACCCCTACTGAAGGAGTTGGACGTTTTATGTATATTCACTATATTCACTTTCCTGGTTTGGTTGAAGCGAGCAAACTCCAAAATGAGCGGATGGAGGAGTAAAGCATAAAGCTTGGGAGGGCAGCTCAAGTGCAATAGGAGGGATTTCCTGCAGGATCCTATGTTAGTGCATATGCACTCATCGTTAATGTATGGCTTGTTGTCATCATAAACAAAGGGAAGAGCTCTTGTCATGGTGCCCTCAAATCATGGCGCCCTCAAATCAAGGCCCCCTCAGTAGACACAAGCGATGCGTACTCCCCTATACTGCTAGCTGTACTTTACATCTTCATTCAAGAGAACACCGTGGATCTTTTCAGGTTAAGGAACATGAGCTCCGCACAGACTGAATGTGCAGGCTGTGTGTACCACTGGGCGCTACTGGAGCCCATTGGAAGGAGTGCAGCCGGGTTATGGGCATGCAACACTTTCCCGCATTCATTGGTCAACTCACAGGTCTCATGGCTATCGAAATATAATCCTGTAGGAGTGTCTTATGCTACTGATGCTCACAATACAAAGAATATATTTAATTTTCAAGTGGCTTCAGCAGCTTCACTAATTCCCTTGATGAAGTTTTGTTGCAGCGTATATCTTTATCCCTTCTTCTTTTATTTGAAGAAAAAGAAACAAGTTTGATTTAGGCATAAGTGTGTATTTTTTTATAAGACAATTAACGTAGCGCTAACAAAATGGGAAGTGGCTGTATAGGTGTAATTTACCCTAGTGCCTCACAGCTCTCACAGCAGAGCATAACCATTTTAAGTTTATTTATAAGTCATTACATCTTCGAGTAAAAATGCACGTATTTCATGTTTTGTTTTCTTGTATTGCACAAAACACAGTGGTATAAAATACCCATGTAGGACAAGGAACTGTGGAATATGAATAATATTTCATGGTTATGCGTGAAATATAAATGTTGTCATCATAATGATAGTCCCCAATCTACTGTGCAGAGATTTTACATTGTCCAAGCTACTTAAAATATGCAACAAACAGATATCCAGCACACTTTAAAAGTCAAGTTATAAAAATTAAACAGTTTTCAAGATGTCATATTACAGCGCTACAAATACATACTGCGAGCCATGAAGAAGTCCGTGAATGGACGAAACGCTTTAGCGGTTGCAAAACGTTTAAAAAACAGAAAAATAAAGGATGAAATTTAATACGACCACATAACCTCGGCTCTTCATTGGACTACATTGGCATCTTGAAAACTGTTTAATTTTTATTACTTGACCTTTAAAGTGTGCTGGGCTAACTTTGTTTGTTGTGGTTTTGGGAAAGCCGGTGGGTGACGATGGGCTCCCCAATTATTGGAGGTATAGGGGACTGTGCCTCGAGCCCTTTTTGCACCTTTTGTGTTTGATAAACAGGGATGTTAGGACTTGTGCAGGTTTTTATGCTTTGATCCCCAAAAACCCTTCTAATTTACTTAAAATATGCACCTTGGAGGACCAAGGTTATCGAAATTATGCAGCAATAAATGCAAATTATATGGCACATTGTCTGGTGATATCATTTTCATCTACTTGAGCTAAAAACTAAAATGTTGGTGAAATCTGCTAATTTGGGAAATTATATGTGACAAATGCAGTTAATCCATACTTATGCTGTAAACTATGCAGCCCAAGATTCATATTAATCTCATCATTGCCTATTGCTTTATCAAGAATCTGTTTGTGACAGGGAAACACAACCTCAACATTTTAATTCCAGTCAATGACCGTTGTTAGCTGCATTTTGAATGAAACAGCTTATAATAAAAAAAATCTTAATGCATACCTTGTAATTGGCATCTTGGGTTTCTGGGGACATTCACAAACTTTACACCAGCGTGTAGATGCAAATAGATAAAACTTAAACAAGAGACAACTCATGTAGGTGCTACCCAAGTACAACACATATAAACCAAAATATTTTCAATTCAGTCGACTCACTACACAGCATGAGGAATACGGCCTAATGGCAATGTTAAAACATCAACTGAACATGACCATTCACAGAGTAGTGAAATCAAATGTTTGGTGCTTTTTTGGACGTTTTAATAAATCAACTAAGGAAGGAGTTGTAATCTAGTTACTAAGGTGTTGATCTGAGAACCTTGGTTTGTATCTAGCTTGGAATTGACTGAAAATTGTGCACTTGTGGGAAATTACTTTTCTTTCTTTTTTTTCCCTTCAGAGTTTTATATAGCACAAACTTGACCTGAAGGTATCAGTTATTAGTGCAATTTACATGAGCACCAGTTTCCTTACACAAGGACACATTCATTTTTGTTAGGCGGGGCAGATTAAGTGATTTGCCCCGAATCACAGGATGTTGAGCGTCACTGCTGAGACTCGAACCCAGTTCCCCAGATGGAGGTCGACCGCCCTAGCCATTAGGCCACATCCTCTCCACTTAATCACAATGTGTCTAAAATTTAAATGTTTGAGATACTACTGTAAGCGTGTGTAGCAAAAGGATTTAATCAACCTCTTGATGAAGACAATCTCGCATCATTTTCCATCATCAACCATAATGAGCAAAGCTTTGCTGCTCTCGAGCTAGGTCCATGATTTAGAAATACCAATACATACATGATTTTACATTGTAAACAGGTATCTAGCTTATTATTCTCTGTGTTTACACCTTCCTTTTGAGCTGTTGGTGACAGACAGATAGAAGCTCCCCACATTTGTTTTTGTCTTGGTTTATTTTTCACACCTCAAGTCTACTTCTCAATGTCAATGGGAGCACTTTCTTGCACACATTGGGAGACTCCTCCCACACACATCTTCTTGTTCCTTGGAAGCATTTGATCATTATGCAGTTCATGCTCCTTTTAATCAGATAAGACAGTTTTCCAGTAAGCTTTCAGTGCTTTAATTTCAGTGTGTCAGATAAGGGGCATAGCTACCGTTGGTGGAGCAGATACAGTGACACGGGAGTACAGAGCCCTGAGAGGCCCACTGGACTCTGATAATTGCTGTATTTAATGATTACACCAGCATTCAAAGTGCCCATTTCCCCTGCTTGCACCAGGGCCCATGCCATCCTTGTTATGCAACGTTGTCAGACATGCACAGGACTTTCTTGGTACCAACCATCTTGCAGATATTCGATACTCACAGCTCTGGTGTACACTCTCTGAGCTGCAGCAGTGCTGTGTCTTGTGGGGATGCATTGGCTATGACAAAAGATCTCGCTTTAATGTGCTAAAGCAGGAAAGAACAGGCATGCTCCTATGCCTTTTCCATGCATTAGCCGGACCAATTGGCCTTCCAAACGCTCTGCCCCGTATGTGAAATTATAGCCTCACCACCACTGTTTAGTACTAGCCTCATTCCCGAAACTTGGGTCTAGTTGCACCCTTGAGTGCACCTGATGCACGCCCATAGTAATATATTGCTTCTAAACTATCCTGTGCTTACAGAACCTTTTTCAAAGTGATGTGCTAGTCAAGCACATTATTTGTAACTGTGCATTTGGTGTTTTTAAGCTTTATTTCTTTTCCTGTGTCATCAAAAACTTTTTTAGAAACAGGGTCTTCCTTTTACCTACCTGATTGATTTAGGCTGCTGGCTGGGTGGCTATGGGCCCCTGTTGAGGGTTCCTCTTTCTGGGCTCTGTATTTTGTTGATATGGGAAGGAGTGAGCATTTGTAGCAGGATAGGGAGAGCCCTTTCCTTCAGGCTTTACTACCTTTTGGGACCAAAGTAGAGATCACGCTGACCGGATTCTGCTGCCATTTTTCAGTATTCTGAGTCAAGTTGTTCCTGCTTCTGCAGTACGCAGACAGAAAGGAAGCTATATAAGTAGATCCAATGAGCGGCCGTGCAGTGGACGCCCACAGCAGGCATGCCAAAGGAAAGTCTTTCCATGCCCATCTGCTCTGTCTCTATCCAGCACTAGCTGGGCTGCCGATTCTTGACCAGAACGGAATTTTCAGTCCAAGGTTACCTGCTCCTGAGAAGCGTTACTGACTATAGGTAAGAGTAGAATTTGCCTGGACAATTTGACGGGAGCCCTTACTCATGGACATCATTTAGGGGTCACCATGGGTCGCAAGTGCAGCCCTTAGCTTTCCCCTTGCTACCCCTAGCACAGCCTTTGCGACAATTGACCTCAGAGGTGGCAAGATCAGTGCCTGAAACACAGGAGTAGTTTGCTATAATGCATGTCATTTGGAGCTCCATTTTCATGGTTTTCAGTCAAATGTTTGTTACACTAATAGGAAATAATGCTATTCACTATTAGTGTAATACAAAATGAAGTATAATTAGCAGGAATATGACCCTACCTGATAGCTAATGTAAGAAAAATGCTTTTAAATGCATGTTGTATGCTTGCTTGTACGTGAGTGTGATAATCTTAGAATATGTAAATGTGTGTTTATGTTTAAGCATGTGTGTAACTCAAAGTAAAGGTCAAATAGTGTGTGATGTCACTTCCACTACCCCTGGAATTTTGGTGAATTGACACCCATCCCCTTATTCCAGGTTCTTCCACCTCCGTTAAAGCTGTCGAGGTGGAGGGCCCGCTCAATTTATCCCTAAGAATTTTGCAGGGACGATCCCGGGGTTCTCTCTATCCTGTCTCTGCTGATGTGGATGTGATTTATGATGGGGTGAGTTCCTCCGCCAATGGCCCCTCCCCTCCATGCTGTTGCTTTAAGGCAGGAAGTAAAAATAATCCACAGAACACATGGGATGTGCCATGTTTAGTGTTGGCTCAATTTTCCCAATCATGTATCTTTGACCAGAACCATCAAAGAACTGACAAAAATAAAACCTTTTTGGAATGACTGAATCACTTCCAATTGGCTGGTTTGACCCTCTTAAAGGTAGCCAATTACTGCAGTTTATCCCAACATCGCAAAAATAGGCACCTTCCCCCTTTACTGCTGCAGACATCGGCAATGGTCGGCCAGTGTTGACGCCCTTGCCACTTTGGTAAGGAATTGTCTGATCCGGGGTCAATGGTCGGCCACTGTTGACAGCCTTGCCACTTTGGTAAGGAATTGTCTGATCCGGGGTATGTGGACACTGGGGGGCATATATACTAAGAAGTGATGGTGTGCGGCGTTAGCCTTCCTGGCTTAATGCCGCACTTAACCACTTCTGAAACACAGGGCTGCACCATATTTACAACAATATGGTGCAGCCTGCGTTTCCCCCTAAGCAAATTTAGCAGCCTAGTGCCAACGCAGAGCACCCTTGCACCATAGTGCAAGGGTGTCTGTGTTGTGGGAAGTATGTTTATGTGGAGGAAGATATCCCTTCCTCCACGTAAACAATCTTTAAATGGAGTTTTGTAACTTCTATGTGTGCTGCTTAATGCAGCACACAGAAATTGCAAAACATCATTTTTTGTAAAAATTAATATTTATGTGCAGGAAGGGACACTATCCTGCACATAAACAATCAATGGTGTATTGCTGTTTCCATGTGTGCTGCACAATACAACACACATGGAAACATCAAAAACAAGGAGAAATTAAACATTTCTCCTCTTTCGCCAGGTTAAGACTAGGTTTTCCCTGATCTTAATTTTGGCACTTCATCCTATTTACGCAACCCTAATAAATAGGGGGCAGGGTCAAAATCAATGCGTGTTGCGGTGGAACGCCCACTGCAACACCTATTGCCCTCCCCTTTCATGCTAAGCTATATGCCTTGTAAACAAAGTGAAGCAACTATCACCACCACACGTCCTGAAAAGTGACATTGTGGTGGCTATAGGGGCTTGAAAATATGCCCCTCAGATCTTTGGGTGATGGAATTTCGCACAGTTTTATTGCTTGCGTAAAATTCCTTCAATTGCAGTGCAGGCCTAACTCCATAAATCTAATCTCAAAGCGCATTGCCAGTACAATAATAGCAAAACCGACAAACACTTAAAGTTGCAAAGTTATGTCACTACAAAAACAATTCCACATTTAAAAAAACAGCAGTCAAAATATTCTTTGGTCATTTTTTTATCACACGGACCAAGAGAAAGATTCAAGTAACAAGCAAACGTTCCACCTTTGTTTACCTGCAACAAAAATCAGTGGTACCACAGATGCCACGAATCTTTAATAGATGTAAAGACTTTTGCTGCCTACTCAATTTAATAAATTATTGATTCAATTGTAGGATAGTACATCGAATTATGTCCCAGGTAGAAGAACAAAAGCTTGCAAATTGCAGCACAGAGTTCCATAGGGACTTCCACAGACCTTATTTTTCTATTTAGGTAGTTGTAGCAGGTATTTTAGTTGGACGTAGTGAAGGACATTTGTGCTACTCTTGCATACCAAGGTTGTTGATCCAGTTTATACACATATTTTACTCCCAGGGCATGTTGTCGTTGAAAGTGTTTGTGATTTTAATCACATGCTGTTAATGCGATTCATAATCCCTCTTATGACATGCATATTCCTATGTGCTCTTTCATCGCATGTGAAATTGTATATGATCTTTTATTGCTTACCTGATACTTTATCAGTAAACAATCCATTAACGTCTACAGCACTTGCTTTTACTTTATGTACACATTCTCTTCATATTATGGAGATTTTTAAAATGTACTTGTAATACCATAACGTAGCAGAATAGGCTTTTCACTCTCTGTGTGCTGTGGGATCTTAGACAGGAGCAGAGAAACCTTTTGATTAGCATAAAATTAAAGTCGGTGCCTTGAGGGTCTGCTCTGATATGTTCTGTGCATTACATTTCAAAGTTAAAGCAACGCAGACTCACAGGTTTTGACTTTCCATGCTTAGGAAGGTGTTTTTTGCCAATACCTTTGACCAGTGGTTCTTAACCTTTTTGCTTCTACGAACCCCCACTTAGGGCCTAATTTTGAGTCTGGCGATCTACAGACTGCCAGACTCTTGGGAGTGCAGCGATGGCAGTCTTCCGACAGCCCTATTTCAAATAGTACAGTCGGACTCCTCTTGCACCGCAGCAGTTGCCAGGGAACCACCGTTACCTGACAGTGTTGCGGCTGTCAGGAGGCCTCGGTCCCGCTAAGCATATTTCTCCTCCATGAAAACCGTGGTGGAGAGGAAACAAAGGGGGATGTACAGGCCCCCCCCTTTGTGCTTCTGTGCCATGGTATGCATGGCCCGCTGTGTGCATGCGCCCCAGTTCCTGCAAGGCATGGACTTTTCAGTCCCTGCCATGCAGGAACTGTTTTGGCCCTCCCATTGCGTTGCCCATTTTCAGTGCACCAAGGTGGGAATGTAAAAAAAAAGCCCAGCAGACACGAGAATCACTTGTAATCTGGCAGGCAGCACGACCATAGGTTTGGCAGTGCGGGGCCGACCCGGCACCGCAACACCAAACTTTTAATCAGGCCCTCTATCATTACTGGAATTAGGGGATGTTGTATAATATTACAACAATAATGAAACCGTGATAGTTTGAATAAGGAGTTTATTTATAAGATTAACTCCAAAAGGAAAAGAACCCACAAAGTAATAAGATACTCACGATACGAGGCTGTCTGGTACGATGTCAAGGTAGAAAGGACCCGACAGCAACATACTAAAAGAGAGAATACAGAATGTAGAATGCAGAATACAAGCAAATTAAAGGGATACAACATCTCCCTTCGCTAAACAAAATAAAACAAGAAAATCAATATAAATAATAATCATTAAATCTGGTCGAAATAACCACATTTCTTTTTCCAGTAACTGAACTAGTATCTGGATTTGAGGATCTGTCCATTTGAACATCATTGCAATCATTAATGCAATTATTGCAAACATTTTGTTGATTACAATTAGTTATGTTATGTTGCAAAGAAGAATAATCATTTGAATCAATTTGTTCATTGCAATTAGAATTGTCTGGTTGCCAAGAAGGTAAAGTATTTGAATCACATTGAGTTTGATTAGATACATATTTATCAAAACACCAGAATGGATTGCTCAAACTTTCTTTGTCATGCATTTTTTTTTACAAAAATGTCTTTCTGATGAGGTTCAATTTTAATAATAGCACTCTTGTTCCACCAGCCACGGTTCTTTAACATTACTGAAGAATGTGTGACACTTACAATTTGTTGTGGAGGAGTATACTGAGATTCCCCTTTGCTAGTTTTTCTAGGTTTTTTAACAATGACCCGATCTCCAGTTGCATATTCTTTCTTTTCCTTAATAGGTATTTTATTGCAAAGTTTGTATTTTTTTCTCCAAATGTTCACGTACACACTCATCCACTGAAATGTGAGAAATCTTTTCAACAATCTTGGACAAAGAACCTAACTTGTTATTGAAAACAGGATTTAACACAGTTTTAGCATCTCTAACTTTCAATAAAAAAAAAGGAGAGAAACCAGTAATAGAATGTGGAGTATTGAGATAGCTCCAAAGTTTCTCTTTTATGTGTTTTCTGACATCTAATCCAGAAGATAAAGCTGTTTGAATTCCTTCCTTGAAAAATGTATTTGATCTCTCCACTAAGCCATTGGCAGCCGGAAAATACAGTGGTGTTTTCTCATGCTTAATATCGTATTGTTTGAGAAAATCTACCATTTTCTTTTAAACAAAATGTGTGCCATTATCAGAGACTAGTTTTTTGGAAATCCTTCAAGATAAAAACATTTTTCCAAAAAATCAATGACAACATCAGCTGTGGGAAAAGAAACAAAATCATAAAAGATCCATTTGGAATAATAATCTGTTAGAACAATAGGATATCTCATGTCACTACTCAAAATATTAAATGGTCCAGAAAATCTTTTGCTAATTTTTCCCAAGGTTGATCTTGCAAAATATTAGTGGAGGTAGAAGTTTTAATGTTTTTCCATTGCTTATCATTCAGGACACTTATTAATGAATTGTTCTACAAATGAATCCATATCTGGCCACCAATAACATTTTCGAAGTAATTTTTTAGTGCCTGACATACCTGGATTACCAATATGTGCCTTTTTTACTAAGGTATCAAAACGCTTCAATGGTGGAACAAAAAGACCATTTCTAGTAATTATATTGTTTTCTATACTCAATTCAGAAGAAACTTGTTGAAAAGTAACCAAACACTTTTCTAAATTTCGTAATGGTGGCCAACCGTTGATAACATATCTGATGACCTTTTGAAGTACATCATCAGTTTTATATCCCTCAATCCAATCTTCTTCAGAAATTACACCCATAGAATATTCAGAAGCATCAATGGCAGAAACAACAACACATTCGTCATCATCATATTCTGATACATCTGAAATGTTTTTTACAGGTAATCGAGATAAGCAATCTGCTCTAAAGTTAGCTCCACCAGATATGTGCTTTATATCAAAATTCTATTCCAGCAACCTCGATATGAGCCTTACTAATCTAGATGATGCCCCACCAGTACCATTTACAGTAGAGGTTTGTGGTCAGTTAATAAATCAAAGTAATTACCCCACAAATAGTTTTTGAACTTTTCAACAGCCCAAGTGCAAGCCAATGCTTCTCTCTCGATAGTACTGTAACTAGACTCAGCCTTGCTTAAAGTATGTTAAATAAATGCAATGGTATTTTCTTTTCCTTTATGAGTTTGAGTGAGTACACCTCCAAGCCCTACTGAACTTGCATCTACAGTAACAGTGCATTTTTAGACCACATGTAAAAAGTTGTAAGGCAGGTTGTAAGGCAGGAGCATTTTTGATAATGTCCTTGATGTTATTAAAAGCATCTTCATGTTCGATTTTCCAATCAAACTTTACATTCTTGCGAGTCAAACATCTAAGAGGCTCAACACAAAATGCAAATCCATGCACAAAACGTGCATAGTATTCACTAAGTCCTAAAAAAGACTTAAGAGAATCTTTATCCACAGGTGCTGGAGCATTAGTAATAGAATCAGTTAAATTTTTCTTAATACCCTCTTTGGTGATAGAGTGTCCTAAATACTCAAATTCATTTACCAAAAAACGACATTTATCTTTTAATATTGTCATACCTTTGTCATGCAAAATCTCAAGAACTTTTCCAAGAACATTATTATGTTCTTCAACATCATTATCAAAAACGAGTATATCATCTTGGAATGCTTGTCTCCAAACAATGAGTCCATTAGCTTCTGAAAAACACTAGCTGCAGAAGCTAGTCCAAATGGAAGCCTCATATATTTGAAGGCACCAAAAGGAGTAACAAATGTAGTCAAATCTTGAGACTTTTCAGATAGAGAGACCTGATGGTAAGCTGATTTTAAGTCAATAAGCGAAAAATGAGTAGCTTGTCCAATTGCCATTAACATTTCTTGAATAAGGGGTAAAGGGTGGCAATCCACCAAAATATTCTTATTCAAGGAGCGTAAATCAGCACACAAACGGAAATTTTCTTTTTTTTTAGCCAAAACAACAGCCGAAACCCACTCCGAAGAGTCAGTAGGCTTGATGATTTTGTCTCTACAAAGTCTGTCCAAAAGTTCCTTCAATTCCTTTCTAACACCGAGTGGAACACTTCTCACTTTATGTTTAATAGGTAGTGCCCCCTTTTTTAATTTAATGTCATGTACAACTCCTTTTACACAGCCTATCTTACCTTCAAAAACATATTTGTAATTATCAAAACATCATGGGCTTAGTGGGTGTAGTGGGGCTATGCGAAGTGGACAAAAAACGACGGCCGCCCGTGCATGCGCATTTCTCGGGAGAAATGCGCATGCGCGGGCGGCCGCGCATGTGCATTAGCATCCAAGACGCACGGGCCGGTGGCGCAATGACGAGCGGGAGCCCCGGGGACGCGGCAGGACAAGGTAAGTGGTTTTATAATTCTTTTATATATTAATGTAAGCATTTAGGGAGGGCGGGAGGGAGGCGGGTGGCGGGCAACTTCGCTACGCCCACGAAGTGAGTGTAGTGTTGCCTGCTTCGCCTACTTTGCAAAGGGCGAAGTAGGCAACACTACGCCCACTTTGTGGGCGTAGCGAAGTTGCCCGCCCAGGGTTAATCAACATCTTTATTTCGGCTACATTTGCCATAAAAGATAAAACACAACAGTTATACAGATAAAACAATTAGTTACATCCTGGACAATTAATCAGAGATTTTTAAAAACAGTAACATGATTCCTTAATACATATCATCATACAGGGAGCTGTAATTAGTCCATAGGAACAAACAAATTGTTAAAAAGATAATTACATGTTGATAATGTTTAAAATTATACAATTATTCTGCAACCCTGGATAGTAAACGTCTTCTCTTCTGCCAGAAGGTTTCCAGGTATTTGGCTACCGCAAACACTATCATGCCAGAGAGGTCTGTTTTGAGAACCCTATATGCCTGCAGGCAGTGATTAAAGGCCAGAGTTTTGCAGGCCGGAACTATCCACTGCCTTCTAGCCTGCCCATAAGTTCGACAGAAAAACAGTATGTGCAACTCAGTTTCCTGGTCATAATTACACCCGGAGCAGTGACTCAGGGAGGGCTCAGTCCACTTGCTAGTGAAGGCTTGGATTGGTAAACTTCCGTATCTCCACCTTAGGCACAGTTTCCTAGTATTAGTTGGAAATATAACATCTAGGATTCCCTCCAGCTTATAAGTATCCTTGGTCTTTAGGAAGGAGTCGGTCAGGGTACCAGACTGTGTGCCCTGTCTCTGTGCCACAATTTTGCTTTCATAGTACAGTGAAAGTAACTGCTTCCGAGAAACTGTGGAGCAAGCAGTCGCAGGATCAAACCACAGGTTGGCTAGTCCCAAACGCAAAAACTTGTTTTTTATGTGCTGAAACCAGGGGATATTCCCTGCAATCGAGTAGTTCACAATTTCCTGCAGCCCAGACCTGTAATTTACCAGCTCTGGTGTGGTCCAAACTCTACGCCAGAAGATTAGGGGCCTAACTCCCAAGTCTTCATCAAGTGGCCTTAATCCCAAATCAAGCCTCATCGGCAAAAGGGGGGTACTAGGGGGGAGAGATAAAAGCTGCCTGATAAATTTGTTCTCCGTTACCACCAACTCACGTTTACACATATGGCCCCAGAGTTCACAACCATACATGACCGCTCCCCTGGCCTGCACTCTATATATCTCTAGCGGGGGACCGATTGCCTTAATGGTAGATTTGTTTTTATTTATAAGGGTAATAACTCCTCCCGCCAGTTGGGCCAGTTTAAGTTGTGATTTTGTTTGCTGATGTCCCCAAGACATATGCTCATTTAGAGTCACCCCTAGGTATTCAAAGGTTCGGACCCTGTCCAGCCTATTTCCACCGATGCATGGGTTAGGGCGTGTTTATGATGGGGGATTAAAGATCATATATTTGGTCTTGAGAGCATTAATCTCAAGGCCATGGTTTCCACAGAATACCTCGAAACCCTTGAGGACTCGTTGGATCCCCATAGGTGACTTAGACAGAAGCAGGGTGTCGTCTGCGAACATAATCGCTGACACCCTGCTTCTGGCAAGTCTGGGGGCATCGCCATCCTCTACCCCATTTAGATGGGCGATTACCCCGTGGACATAGAGGCAAAACAGGGTCGGTGCCAGCACACAACCCTGTCTTACCCCCCTGTCAACGGGGAATCTATGAGATAGAGAACCATCCCGGCCACATCTAACCTGCGCGTAGTTATCTGTGTGTAGGCGGACAATCATATTTAGAAGGTGTTGTGGTACCCCCATATTGGATAGGACAGACCATAGTTTTCTACGGGGTACAAGATCAAATGCCGCCCGTAGATCTACGAAAACGGCATAGAGGCTGCCACCCTCCAATTTTAGCGTTTTCCAATATAGGAGGGCCAAGCGAAAAATATGATCTATAGTAGAGACTTTCTTCCACAACCCTGCTTGATAAGAGCTCAGGACTGGGTGATCAAGCATCCACTCTAATAGGCGGTCCAGTATGAGCCTTGCGAAGACCTTTTGTGGGACGTCTATGAGGCTAATAGGCCTGTAGTTGGCTGGGAGCAGAGGAGAGCCCTTCTTGAAGACGGGTACAATCTCTGCCCCCAGCCAAGTACTAGGAACCTCCATCCCACCCAAAATTGAGTTAAAAAGGACCTGTAGGTATGGGGCCCAGACAGTTGGTTCATGCTTGAACAAGTCTCCCGGGAGCCTGTCCAAGCCCGGAGCTTTCTCCGCTCTCAATTTATCAATTGCGGCACCAACCTCCGCCACGGTGAATTCTTCCTGGGCCAATTCACTGGATTACCTATGTCTTCTGCCTGATCTGTGCTAGCCTGCGAGTATAGGGTGCGGAAGTGAGCCTCCCGGACACTAAAAGCAATGTTAGCTTCTACTGCTGGTGTTGGGTCCACAGAGCCATTTTTAACGATCTGCCAGAATTTCCGGGCATCTCTAAGGTTAAGGGCACCCACCATTTCAGACCAGTTTTCGTTGTCCCACTCAGTCTTGGCAATCTGGATTTGGTGTTTGTATTCTGTCCTTTTTGCCCTGATCAACACAGTGCCACCCCTTTGCTTCATAGCCTCAAGTAGTTCGGCTTTAGCCTTCCTACAGGCTGTGTTGTACCATGAGGCTTTTATCGATTTGCTGACCTTTTTCGTTACTCGCGGGTTCAATACCTCTACTATTGCACTGGTGAGCTCCGAATGAAGATCCCCAAGTGAATTGTGTTTCTCCACAGACGGGCATAATAAAATAAGCTCTTCTACTCTTTGCAGGACCGGTAGTATTGTGGCATAGAGCCGGGAAATAGATGCTGGGTTCCCCATAACTTTAGCCCATCTTATTCTGCGTCTATCACTAGATAGGATCGCTCTATGGTCCGGGGAGGTATTAGGCATCTGGTTCTCAGCGATAATACCGGGCACCTGGAATTTCAGGATCAGTGCATTTTAATCGCTTTCGCCACGTGGGGTTACCTGAAAACTCCTTACCATAGCCCAGTCATGAATCTCCACAAAGATGTAGTCTATGCGTGACTCAAACCCCAGTTTATGAAAGGTGGGTTTCGGGGGAATGTCCCCACTGACCCGCCTATTGCAGGCCCTTATAGAGTTATTGAGAGTCAGGGCCATGATTTGGGTAGAAAGCGGAGTCCAGGACTTCACTGTTGGGCCCCCAACAGGTGGTATATCCCATTTATCATCCTCCTCCAGTGTGGTGCCCTCCAGGAAGGCTGGCAGTGGCTCGAATTGACAATTGAAGTCACCCCCTACCAGATATGGGGTGCCTTGGGGGATGGTACCAAGGAAGAGGGATAGATCCTCAATTGTTCCTGAGACATTAGTCACGCCCGTTGGTCTTGAATATACATTGACTAATACTAATTTAGCCGCATTTGGCCATTCCAATGCCACACTTTGGATATCCGCGGAGTTTGTCTCCAGTATCCTTACAGAACATCCCAAGTGTGAACCCACCCAAATGAGTAATCCGCCAGACGGGCGTCCCTTCCCACCCCATTTTGCCTGGATAGAAAATGAGGCAAAACCAATGCTCTGGTGGTCCTCCCTGGCCCAGGTTTCCTGGAATAGGCACACATCTTGGGAGTCAATAAATGACCCCCATTCTGGCAGGTCAAGTTTATTCGATATTCCTGCCAGATTCCAGGAAACAATTGACAGGGAACCTTGCTCTACATTTGCTCTTATTTTGTAGTTCATAGCCCCGTTTACAGCCTGAGATGGTAGTGCCTGAGTTGTAGTTGGGCTGCTGGGTCCAGTTAGGTGTTTCATATCCTCACTGTTACTGTCAGAGGGACAGTCCGTTGGACCTATTTGGCTGTTGTCTTCATTAGTCTCGCCATCTGCTTTGGGGAGTCAATCTACACCCTCCAAATCTGTTAGGGGATCAAACCTATTATAAACTGGAAAAGGGTGCACTAACCTGTGAGATGGATTTGCTCCCCGAAATCCTCTCTGTCGAAAAATGGGATAAGAATTATGGCGTCCATTATTCATAGCCCCTGGGTAAAAGTACTCAAGGCCCAGGGATAGGATGTCGCCCTCTCGGCCAAATCTAGGTTCTCTCCGGATGTGGTCTATAACCCAAGTATCCCTAAAGTTCACTAGGATGCAATCCCCTTCAAGATCTTTGGGGTTGTTTCCCACCCAATGCACCCTTCTAACACCCAAAATCTCTGTATTTAAAGATGGAGGGAGGGTCCTATTCCTGTCTAGCCAAAAAACCACCTGTTCTTCAGTTCCCTGAACGATTCTGAATTTCCTGCCCCCAGGGATCGTACCCCCACTAAGACTATTGTATAAGGTGGTGCCTCTGGGGGAAGGTTTAAGCTGGGGAGCTCAGGGAAGATAGATTTATACTCGAACTATCTGAAACATCCCCAACATCCACCAGCCTGATTTCGTCCCCTGGAGTATTTGCGGGCGCAGGAGAAACCGTCGTGCCTATACGACCTAGGGAAGACCGTTTCCCCGTTATTAAATCCAAGGAGAGGTGCTTTTCTGCGTAGGCAATCTCCTTTTCCAGTATGGTGGAGGCTATCTTGAAGAAGTGATCCTGGGTGCCTGTAACCACCCCGCCAGAAGTGGGGATTACAACATGGCGATTTTTCCCAGACCTCAGAGACATAATAATTATAACAACAGCCAACCCACACTTTTAGGTAGCAATCACAATTGTACCTGTGGTCCTCCGGAATCTTTCATACACTTAATTTATCTACAGTTAACAGTCAAAATGCCAAGTGTAAGAGGGGGGCCCAGCTCAGCCTTGATCGACCTTGGACGGCCTTAGACGGCCCGCCCTTTGCCCGGGCTTAGCCCGGCGGACGCCCACGCGCGTCCCGCGTGCGCGGATAAGGGAGGGGCTAAATAGCGGGAGGTGGGGGCGGGAAGAGGACCAGCTGCGGCAGATGACCAGCCGCACTGCACGCGGGTCCTCGCAGTCCGGCTGGTGGCCTCGGGGTCAGTTAGTCCCACAGTTGCGCTGTTCAGGTGTGCCCCCTTGAGTCCTTTTTCGAGCGGCTCCCGCGGAGCGGGGGCCGCGAGGAGTGGGGTCTTTGAAGGCAGAGAAGATCCTTTAGCAAAACGGGAGTCTGTGAGCCCAGTGGAGTATCAGCAACACCAAGTAAGCACTGCCCCGGAGAGTGTTTTTACCAGGCAGGATGCGGGGGCGGGAAGAGGACCAGCTTCGGCAGATGACCAGCCGCACTGCACGCTGGTCCTCGCAGTCCCGCCGGTGGCCTCGGGGTCAGTTAGTCCCACAGTTGCGCTGTTCAGGTGCGCCCCCTCGAGTCCTTTTTCGAGTGGCTCCCGCGGAGCAGGGGCCGTGAGGAGTGGGGTCTTTGAAGGCAGAGAAGATCCTTTAGCAAAACGGGAGTCCGTGAGCCCAGTCGAGTATCAGCAACACCAAGTAAGCACTGCCCCGGAGAGTGTTTTTACCAGGCAGGAGGCGGGGGCGGGAAGAGGACCAGCTGCGGCAGATGACCAGCCGCACTGCACGCTGGTCCTCGCAGTTCCGCCGGTGGCCTCGGGGTCAGTTAGTCCCACAGTTGCGCTGTTCATTTGCGCCCCCTCGAGTCCTTTTTCGAGCGGATCCCGCAGAGCGGGGGCCACGAGGAGTGGGGTCTTTGAAGGCAGAGAAGATCCTTTAGCAAAACAGGAGTCCATGAGCCCAGTGGAGTATCAGCAACACCAAGTAAGCACTGCCCCGGAGAGTGTTTTTACCAGCCAGGAGGCGGGGGCGGGAAGAGGACCAGCTGCGGCAGATGACCAGCCGCACTGCACGCTGGTCCTTGAAGTCCCGCCGGTGGCCTCGGGGTCAGTTAGTCCCACAGTTGCGCTGTTCAGGTGCACCCCCTTGAGTCCTTTTTCGAGCGACCAGCTGCGGCAGATGACCAGCCGCACTGCACGCTGGTCCTCGCAGTCCCGCCGGTGGCCCTGGGGTCAGTTAGTCCCACAGTTGTGCTGTTCAGGTGCGCCCCCTCGAGTCCTTTTTCGAGCGGCTCCCGCGGAGCGGGGGCGGCGAGGAGTGGGGTCTTTGAAGGCAGAGAAGATCCTTTAGCAAAACAGGAGTCCGTGAGCCCAGTGGAGTATCAGCAACACCAAGTAAGCACTGCCCCGGAGAGTGTTTTTACCAGGCAGGAGGCGGGGGCGGGAAGAGGACCAGCTGCGGCAGATGACCAGCCGCACTGCACGCTGGTCCTTGCAGTCCCGCCGGTGGCCTCGGGGTCAGTTAGTCCCACAGTTGCGCTGTTCAGGTGCACCCCCTCGAGTCCTTTATCGAGCGACCAGCTGCGGCAGATGACCAGCCGCACTGCACGCTGGTCCTCGCAGTCCCGCCGGTGGCCCCGGGGTCAGTTAGTCCCACAGTTGTGCTGTTCAGGTGCGCCCCCTCGAGTCCTTTTTCGAGCGGCTCCCGCGGAGCGGGGGCCGCGAGGAGTGGGGTCTTTGAAGGCAGAGAAGATCCTTTAGCAAAACGGGAGTCCGTGAGCCCAGTGGAGTATCAGCAACACCAAGCAAGCACTGCCCCGGAGAGTGTTTTTACCAGGCAGGAGGCGGGGGCGGGAAGAGGACCAGCTGCGGCAGATGACCAGCCTCACTGCATGCTGGTCCTTGCAGTCCCGCCGGTGGCCTCGGGGTCAGTTAGTCCCACAGTTGCGCTGTTCATTTGCGCCCCCTCGAGTCCTTTTTCGAGCGTTTCCCGCAGAGCGGGGGCCACGAGGAGTGGGGTCTTTGAAGGCAGAGAAGATCCTTTAGCAAAACAGGAGTCCATGAGCCCAGTGGAGTATCAGCAACACCAAGTAAGCACTGCCCCGGAGAGTGTTTTTACCAGGCAGGAGGCGGGGGCGGGAAGAGGACCAGCTGCGGCAGATGACCAGCCGCATGACCAGCCGCACTGCACGCTGGTCCTTGAAGTCCCGCCGGTGGCCTCGGGGTCAGTTAGTCCCACAGTTGCGCTGTTCAGGTGCACCCCCTTGAGTCCTTTTTCGAGCGACCAGCTGCGGCAGATGACCAGCCGCACTGCACGCTGGTCCTCGCAGTCCCGCCGGTGGCCCTGGGGTCAGTTAGTCCCACAGTTGTGCTGTTCAGGTGCGCCCCCTCGAGTCCTTTTTCGAGCGGCTCCCGCGGAGCGGGGGCCGCGAGGAGTGGGGTCTTTGAAGGCAGAGAAGATCCTTTAGCAAAACAGGAGTCCGTGAGCCCAGTGGAGTATCAGCAACACCAAGTAAGCACTGCCCCGGAGAGTGTTTTTACCAGGCAGGAGGCGGGGGCGGGAAGAGGACCAGCTGCGGCAGATGACCAGCCGCACTGCACGCTGGTCCTTGCACTCCCGCCGGTGGCCTCGGGGTCAGTTAGTCCCACAGTTGCGCTGTTCAGGTGCACCCCCTCGAGTCCTTTATCGAGCGACCAGCTGCGGCAGATGACCAGCCGCACTGCACGCTGGTCCTCGCAGTCCCGCCGGTGGCCCCGGGGTCAGTTAGTCCCACAGTTGTGCTGTTCAGGTGCGCCCCCTCGAGTCCTTTTTCGAGCGGCTCCCGCGGAGCGGGGGCCGCGAGGAGTGGGGTCTTTGAAGGCAGAGAAGATCCTTTACCAAAACGGGAGTCCGTGAGCCCAGTGGAGTATCAGCAACACCAAGCAAGCACTGCCCCGGAGAGTGTTTTTACCAGGCAGGAGGCGGGGGCGGGAAGAGGACCAGCTGCGGCAGATGACCAGCCTCACTGCACGCTGGTCCTTGCAGTCCCGCCGGTGGCCTCGGGGTCAGTTAGTCCCACAGTTGTGCTGTTCAGGTGCGCCCCCTCGAGTCCTTTTTCGAGCGGCTCCCGTGGAGCGGGGGCCGCGAGGAGTGGGGTCTTTGAAGGCAGAGAAGATCCTTTAGCAAAACAGGAGTCCGTGAGCCCAGTGGAGTATCAGCAACACCAAGTAAGCACTGCCCCGGAGAGTGTTTTTACCAGGCAGGAGGCGGGGGCGGGAAGAGGACCAGCTGCGGCAGATGACCAGCCGCACTGCACGCTGGTCCTTGCAGTCCCGCCGGTGGCCTCGGGGTCAGTTAGTCCCACAGTTGCGCTGTTCAGGTGCACCCCCTCGAGTCCTTTATCGAGCGACCAGCTGCGGCAGATGACCAGCCGCACTGCACGCTGGTCCTCGCAGTCCCGCCGGTGGCCCCGGGGTCAGTTAGTCCCACAGTTGTGCTGTTCAGGTGCGCCCCCTCGAGTCCTTTTTCGAGCGGCTCCCGCGGAGCGGGGGCCGCGAGGAGTGGGGTCTTTGAAGGCAGAGAAGATCCTTTAGCAAAACGGGAGTCCGTGAGCCCAGTGGAGTATCAGCAACACCAAGCAAGCACTGCCCCGGAGAGTGTTTTTACCAGGCAGGAGGCGGGGGCGGGAAGAGGACCAGCTGCGGCAGATGACCAGCCTCACTGCACGCTGGTCCTTGCAGTCCCGCCGGTGGCCTCGGGGTCAGTTAGTCCCACAGTTGCGCAATTCAGGTGCGCCCCCTCGAGTCCTTTTTTGAGCGACTCCCGCGTAGCGGGGGCCGTGAGGAGTGGGGTCTTTGAAGGTAGAGAAGATCCTTTAGCAAAACGGGAGTCCGTGAGCCCAGTGGAGTATCAGCAACACCAAGTAAGCACTGCCCCGGATAGTGTTTTTTTTACCAGGCAGGAGGCGGGGGCGGGAAGAGGACCAGCTGTGGCAGATGACCAGCCGCACTGCACGCTGGTCCTCGCAGTCCCGCCGGTGGCCTCGGGGTCAGTTAGTCCCACAGTTGCCCTGTTCAGGTGCGCCCCCTCGAGTCCTTTTTCGAGTGGCTCCCGCAGAGCGGGGGCCGCGAGGAGTGGGGTCTTTGAAGGCAGAGAAGATCCTTTAGCAAAACGGGAGTCCGTGAGCCCAGTGGAGTATCAGCAACACCAAGTAAGCACTGCCCCGGAGAGTGTTTTTACCAGGCAGGAGGCGGGGGCGGGAAGAGGACCAGCTGCGGCAGATGACCAGCCTCACTGCACGCTGGTCCTCGCAGTCCGGCCGGTGGCCTCGGGGTCAGTTAGTCCCACAGTTGCGCTATTCAGGTGCACCCCCTTGAGTCCTTTTTTGAGCGACTCCCGCGGAGCGGGGGCCGTGAGGAGTGGGGTCTTTGAAGGCAGAGAAGATCCTTTAGCAAAACGGGAGTCCGTGAGCCCAGTGGAGTATCAGCAACACCAAGTAAGCACTGCCCCGGAGAGTGTTTTTACCAGGCAGGAGGCGGGGGCAGGAAGAGGACCAGCTGCGGCAGATGACCAGCCGCACTGCACGCTGGTCCTCGCAGTCCCGCCGGTGGCCTCAGGGTCAGTTAGTCCCACAGTTGCGCTGTTCAGGTGCGCCCCTTCGAGTCCTTTTTCGAGCGGCTCCCGCGGAGCAGGAGCCGCAAGAAGTGGGGTCTTTGAAGGCAGAGAAGATCCTTTAGCAAAACGGGAGTCCGTGAGCCCAGTGGAGTATCAGCAACATCCAATTGAGATGAATTAATGTTATTAGTACACACATCAATTGTTGAAATTGACATATCCCCACAAAATATTGGGTTATCACTTCCATGTTTAAGCATGATTCCCATCTTACCTAGATCACACCATCCAATGATATCACGCCCTTTCTTTTGCTACATATACTTTAGTAGTTATGGATCTACCCAAAAGATTCACTGTTTCATCAAAATAACCTACCATATCTATGTCCTGTCCGACAAACGCTTTAGGATTAACATCTGTAATAAAAAGTTCATTAGGAAAAGAATTCTTATGATAAGTAACATCAGATAGTATAGTTATTGGCGATCCTGGATCAGCCATAACCTCTAAATTTATATTTCCAATGCTGGCTTGACCTAAAGGTGATGACTTTAGAAGAAACTGATGATCTTTCAATGCTTATTGCAATGTCTATAACTTCAGTTAAAGTAGGATTCCTACAAGCTAATAGACGTTCTTGTACTTTTTTTGAGAAGCAATGAAAAAACAAGCTGATCATGTAGATATATATCCAGCATTTCTCAGAATTCACATTTAGAAGCTAATATACGTAAATTAGAAACATAATCCTCAATACTTTCATCAGCTAACTGTTTCCTTTTGTTAAAGCTGTGTCTTTCAACCATAATATTTGGTTGTTCAATTAATATTTTTTCCAGCCTTTTTTTTCTTCTGTGAAAACATCCCGTGGTATATATTGACCAGGAGGAGGTTCACTCTCTGAAATATTATCAAAAATTTCTCTTCCAGCATCTCCCAACAGACCATAAAGAACAGCTTTCTTTCTTTCATTGGAATAAGATTTTCCATCTATGGCAATAATATAACTTTCAAAAGATTTAAACCATTGTTGCCACTTTACTGGTGGTTTTCCTGGATTTTGTAAAAATGGGTTGATTTGATATGGCTGAATCTGATAAGCCGTAGCAATTTGAATTAAAATAAGCAGAAAATATTTAGATGAATGGAAGAAAAGAAAGTTCTCACCTTTAAATGTCTTCCTTCTTTTTATATACTTCTTAGATAATTAATAATAAAATAAATAATAATTGACTTGAAAATCTGAAGAAAAAAATTAGTTTAAAGTTCAAGATCTTGTTAAAACGAAGTTTTACAATTGTAATGCGTGCTTCGTATTGGTTGCTATGGAGTTACTAAGGAAGAACAAAAAGGCTTCAAAATGGCTGCCACGTAGGGTCATGTTGCGTGACCTAGTGTAATGACGCTACGGTGATGATGCACATTCCTGCTTCATACGCTGCTGACATTCTTTGCACGCAAAGCTTTGGAATACATGCAGTCGCGCAGAGCTTTGGAATACATGCAGCAATTCAAACGTCGCGATGATTTAACGGAGAACAAACGGTCTTCAGAAACATCCAAAATGGTAAAGTAATCTTGCCATAAGTGTCTCGACGGTTGAAGTAATCTGTTTTAACTTGAATACCAATATTTTCTCCTTTCAAATAAATGAAAAAAGTATTCTCCAGTGGGTTTTCCAAATCAAACTCCACATTTTCAATAGTTCTATTTCCCAAGCCAATCGTCGCCAAAATAATGTTGTATAACATTACAACATTAATGAAACCATGAAAGTTTGAATAAGGAGTTTATTTATAAGATTAACTCCAAATTGAAAAGAACCCACAAAGTAATAAGATACTCCGAATACGATGCTGTCTGGTCCGATGTCCAAGGTAGAATGGACCCGAGAGCAACGTACTAAAAGAGAGAATACAGAATGTAGAATGCAGAATACAAGCAAATTAAAAGGGATACAACAGGGGACCGTCACTGAATCATTATTGGAATTCAGGGACCCTCACTGACCCATTACTGGAAACCGGTGACTCCAGTTTAAGACATTTCGATTGTTTGAACCTCAAAACAGTACACAATAATATAGAAACAAACATTCATCAAATACACAGCTGTTTAAATATTCCATGTAATTCACAAATATGAGAACAATCTATATATGTTTATTTCTATGTAGGTTTGAGGCAATTGCACTGCTCCCACCAATATATCTGAGGGCAACAATTTACATTTTAGTCCCCAATTGCAAATTTGCTTACATTTAAAAATGTTCATCTTTATATTTTGCTTAATTTACAAACACGTTACTGATATGTTAATATTATTTCATTTTCTAAGCAGTTACAGACCCCCTGAGTTGGCGTAGTGGACAACAGGGGTCCCAGGACCACAGGTTAGGAACCACTGCTTTAGACAGTGTAATAGAAGAGTGTTGCTTATGGGCATCAAGCTGTCATTATCACATGTTGTGTGTCGTTCAGGTATGGTTAGCTCTATTTCGTTCACTGGTGCATATATATGTTTTAGGCCACCTGTATAGTTAAATTACGTATCTCGGTTTTCACCAAGTTGGATATGAAGCTGGGAGTTGTTTTAGCACATATTTCATAATGCATTTATTACTGTGTGATGTGCTGTGCTAACTGCTGCATATAACTCTTGAAGAAAAATGTTGAAAGTGGCAATCCCTGGGGGCGTTTGTCACCATAGATGGGCTGAATCTTTCCTTGACTCTTCGCCTTCGCCCTCGCCCTCCAGTCTGTCATACCCCACAGGTCCTTCTGCTGAAACTTTTGCAAGAGTCAGAGATGCAGAAAGGTGTAGAGATTCAAGGACTGACCCAGGGTGGGCAATACCACAAAAGTCCACAGCAGTGAGAGAAAATGTAAGAAGACATTTCACAATACTGTACATTTTTCTCAGAAAGATACATGTCTAGTATTCAATAGGGCAATAGGATCAACATCTATATTACAATCATGATGCTTTTATTTTTCAATTTGTGCTACGTATTTGTGAAATTGAAACAACCTGCTCTGAGAAAGCACAAAATATCAGCAAAGAAAAGGACCCTATAATACTATCTCCTTGTGATTATTCTCTATTCTGAGGATAAACGTCATAATCACAGGTTTTCGGTGTGCGGCACCCGCCAGAATTAGAGATTCCGGTCTTACGATATCCTGCCCCAATACCCAACATGCTCATAAAGAGGGCATAAGTGTCTAGGAGAAATGAGAAAGGCCTCTATTGGCAACATAATAGTGCAAGAAATATAAAATGCATAGAAAATAAGATTTATAAAAAAAAAATATTAAATAAATAAATAAATAAAATATTAAACATATTGTTTCCTTCTGTTAATACTCAGAGTATTTGATAGCATAAAAATTAAATCCTAAATACATCATTTTGTCACTTTCAATGCATTGAACATTAGTCATCCCCATTATGCTTCTTCCCTAACGTGATGTAAGTACCAATATTTGTAAAACATGGGCCTTATACTCAAAATAGGCTGATGGAACTACAATTGTTGAATTGTGCTGTTATCAGCCCCTCCCATTGTGGTATGAGGAATGTTCAAGGACCTTGCACCACAAATGTATATTTCCCAATAAATTGCCAATCATCCTAGTCACTGTTTGAGGGGGGTGAACCCCTACCAAAGCATCATCCACAAATTCTATCAGGGTGAAACACACACAAAACCCAAGTTAATCTGTGCTTAACCATCTGGTAGCTTGGCACAAAAGCAGTCAGGCTTAATTTAGAGCAATGTGTAAAGTGTGTATGCAGCATTTCAAACAGCAGTAGAGTGAAAACACAACATCTGAAAAATTCCAGAGCAATTTTAAAAAATAGAGCAAAATCTAATAAATAATTTCAGACCAAAAACAACAAAAATCCAATCCGTAGTATCAGAGATGTGCAATTTTTAAAGATTTAAGTGAAAATAGCACCAAAAAGCATATTTTGCCAACTGCGATTATCTGGTCGTGCCAGACCAGGAAAAAGTCACAAGTTAAGGCCAACTGTGATGGAGCGCGGGATGGCTAGAGGGACCCAGTTGGGCCTGCTGATCAAAATACATTAAATCCTGGTTACAGAGTGCTGTGGAATCCCATGTTGAGAATGTGTCTTGCAGTGGTGGTACTTAGGAGCTGCGAGGTTGCGATGTGAGGTCTTGTGTCATCATCGAGGATACTGTCAATGAGGGGCTTGCGATGCGCAGTCCTCCATCGAAGATGTGTTGCACACCGGCTGGTTCCAAAGAAGCTGCGGATTCCTGCATCATCGTTGAGGATGCCATCAACGAGGAGCTTGTGAAGCTAAGGCCTTCATTGATGATGTGCCATGGAGAGGTGCTTTCTAGGAAGCTGCAGACAGTGTGCAAAATCCTGTGCCAGGGAAGGGTCATGCAGTGGTCCAATGCAGAGCTTGATGAGGAATTATGTTGCACTGCAGCTTTGATGCCAGTTTTTGGGAAGCAATGCATCAGTTTTGCTGGGACCACAGTTGGACTGGAAGAGCACCTTCAAGCCCACTTCCAAGGGACCAGGATTGAGGTGGCACCACTTGGGAGGGCAGGACGCAAAGCTGGTAGAGTCCAGATGCTGGGTTTAGGATGGAGGAAGCCTGTTCTGTTCCTGAGGCCTCTGATCAGGAGATCAGCCAACTTGCCCTTGGAGTCAATCTAGCAATCCTGGGATCAAAAAGCATTTCAGTACTTCTCACTCAGGCAGGAGAGTAGAAGGGCAGCACAGCAGGGCAGCAGAGTGGCAGTCCTTCTTGCAGCAAAGCAGCACAGTAGTCTTTCTGCTGAAATTCCCACCAGCCCAGATGTATCCTGCAGAGTTGGGGTCTGAGGTCCAATATTTATCCTGGTGGCCATTTTGAAGTAGGAGAGATTTCTAGAAGCTTCCACCCGCCTGAGGTGTCAGGCATCCCCTTCATCCTTGCCCTTGCCCCAGCTTGTCTGGGCACGCAAAGGTCTAGTGATAAACCCTTTTGAGAGTGCACAGAGAGGGCCTTTGTGATGTTTAAGTGTGGTAGAGATCAGCTCCGCCCCCTCAATAAGTCAAAGTGGCCCATCCTGCCAGCACCTATTTTCCCTTTGTCTCAATCTCTGGAAGCAATATGCAAAGACCAACTCCCAGCTACGCCTAGTCATATGACACAGGGACAGGGTGCAGGAAACCAAAAGGCTGGGACAAGAAAATGCCAACTTTCTAAAAGCTGCATTTTCAGAATTGTGACTTAAAATCTGACTTTTCCAATTAATGGGGCTTTTAAGTACAATTCTCTAGTCACCAAATTCGACCTGTCCACCTGCTCCCAATTGAAAATTACTACTTATTAAATGAAATAAAGAAACCCAATGTCAATCTATGGAACAGGTAAGACTTGCAGTGGTGAAAAACAAATGTAGAGGTTTTTTCATACCAGGACCTGTAAAACGTGATAGTACAGGCACAACCTTTTAGATACACTGAACCCTGCCTTCTGGGCACATCTGGGCACACCCTTTCTACTTAGGGTGAAAAAAGCAAAAGGAACAGATGATGGATGGAATGCTGAACCATCCATCATCTGTTCTTTTTGCATTTGTCGCCCTAAGTGGGAAGGATATGCCCAGACGTTGGTCCTGGCATACACTATGCTACCACGTTCAAGCTAGCCTGGCTGATGAGTGGTGATACCCCAAAATCGGTTCCATAATGCTTGCTTCAGGTCCAGACAGGACCTGGCCTGGCAGTTTGGACTGGACTATTTACATGGGGAGCATGGTAAAAACTGATTTGCACATGGCTGGGTCTAAATTGGAATGGCACGGAGAGCAAACAAATAGATTTTACCCAGATCTGTGACTGGGGGTGAATGTTTGTTCTGCATTCCGTCCATCCTTTGTTCTTTTTGTATAGGGGAGAGAGTACAAGCACTTTAGCACTGGCTAACAGTGGTAAAGTGCACAGGGTCCTACAGCCCTATAAAGCAGGTCTAGAAAACAGGAGGGTGAAGGAGAAAAGTTTGGGATGACCCTGCAGAAAATGCCAGTTCAAACAGTTCTGATGTCTGCACCCAGCACAAGCAGAGTGCACGATTTCAAGTTTGGCAGTTTAAACTTTGTGGATGCTTTCTGCATGCCCTGGGCAGACAGTAATCCTTCCACACATTCTGGCTGCAAACAAGGGTGACAAAGCATTGGTAAATACATTTGAAAATTACAAGGGAAGGGGACTGCCCTTTGACTCCACTTTTCTTTTGTAATTCACAGAAGGTCTGAATGTGAGATTTGCAAGTTACACATTGTATGAATCACACAGCACATTTATGCAAGATTTCTGTTTTGCATTTGCAAAGTCAGCAGCAGTGATTTTGTGAAGGAAAAGCCTGTTTAGGTTCCACATCTGAGTTTGTAAAGTGGGGAACATATTTATCTAGGTTTTGCGTCAACCTTTCACCACACAAGGGTGACACAAAACCTATGTGAAATTTATCAAGCCACAGAAGATTACCTTGTGTGGCCCTGGATGGCTTGATAAATCTAGAATAACGAATAATGGGTTACTCTGCGGCAGAGAGGCATTCCATGGGTGGAGTGTGGATGTTCTCATGCATCCACCTATTGATTTTAGCACATTCCCAAATTTAGCGTTAATGGTAGACCTGGGAATGCATCAATATGCTGCTCCTCCTCAGGTCAGGAGTAACAAACAGAAATATTTTTATTTTTCCTCATTTTTTTCCTCTCACTATGTGTGCTGCAGCACACACAGAAAGAGGAAAAGGCCTCCAAGGATTGTTTTTCTGCAGGAAGGTGTACCTTCCTGCAGAAAAACAGTCCAGCCTACAAAGCAGGCACCCTTGCAACATGACGCAAGGGTACCTGTGTTGGCGTTAAGCAGTCTAGAGGACAGGAATGTGCTGTATAATGTTAAATATGGTGCATTCCTAATTACTGCACATTCTTGCCCTTTCGCACAGTAAGGTGCTGGCTTGCACTGCGCTAAAGGTTGATATCTATGCCCAGGGTGCTTTATGTATATCTCTTATTCAAAATACTGGAAGAATTGTAGATATTTCCAAAGTTGTGAATCTTATGTTTACATAAAGAAAGGTTTGGAGATTAGGTGAAGTACAAGAAGTAAGAATGTAAAAATACATAAAGAAACAGACTTTCGGCTAGAAAGCGCAAAATAACATTGGATCAATACCAAGCTAGACAGACTCAGGCGAAGATACTGTTGAAAATGAAAATTAAAAGTATAGTTCATTGCCCCGAAAATCGTAATACCAAAAGGCAGGAGATAAATGAGCGAAAGGCTACGAATTTGTAATATTCAACGTCAAAATATGGGTTAGAAAAGCAGCCTCTCTAACTTTCGCTGAATAGAACTGAAAGACAAGTTGAGGAGCAGTTGTGACATCTGAGCGAAAATTTGCGTTAGCAAAACCAGAATTATGGAGCGACATTATGCAATGTTTAAGCTATTGGCGCTGTGAATTCCATGTGTTTTATTTTGGAGGGTAGTGGGTGTATGTGTTGTGGAGTGGAAATTATGAGGGTTGGAATGGAATTGTTAAATGTGGAGTTGTGTGTGTTTGAATTGTGTTGTATGGAGTGGATTTGTTTAGTGGAATTATGTGGCATAGTGTGCAGTAAAATTATTTGGATAGTAATTATGTGGTATTGAGGGCACTGGAATTATGTAGAAAATATGTGTTAGAGTGTAATTATATGGTATGGGATTTTTTTGGTGTGGAGTGGGATGTTCTGGAGTTTAATTATGGTGTTGCATGTGCTTGTGTTAGAGCTACTGGTGTTGTAAATGACAATGCCTTTTACCCATGTGTTATGGAATGTATTTATGTGGTGTGTAGCATAATTATGTGGTTTGGAATTTTTAGTTGTGGAATTGTGTGTAGTGAAATTGCCTGGTGTGACGTGGATTTGTGTATGTTGCATGGTGTGTAGTGGAATTACATGGAATGACCTAGGCTAAAACAGCATGTATTGAAGAACACATGCACACAAAAGCACATTTACACCGGATACAACTCCACTACCATAACCCTAGCACACGGATTCTCACTTTATTAGTGTGTGCATACCAGAACCATGCAGCAACCCTTAGTCCAGACAGCACTGAGTACTGCTGCAAAACATAATTTTGGCAGGTTGTCTGCCATCTAACTATTTTGAACAGCAGTCCATCCATAAACTTCAAAGCGCGTATTTAATTAAGGTGAAAGATTATTTTTTATTAAGATGTATGAGGGCAACAAATAAAGAAATACTTACAAGGTATGTCCCGGTTTACAAATCCCAAGCATGTCTTTTGACGCAGATTTTTTTTTTAGCTCAAATGAGGAAGCCAGGCACTTACGAAATTGTCTTAAGAGCATTACAGCACACCAATCTTTATTTTTGTCTGTAATTACCTCTACTTATTTTTGCGGGGAAACTCGCAGATTATTCCTGCTAAATCTAAAAGAAGACCACAGCAATCGAGCAAGAGTGGAGACTTGGGTTTCCTTCATTTACAGGTAGGTTACCTCATATTGAGGGGGGACATTTTTGAATAGCAAGTAAAAAAAGGAAAATGCAGGGGCAGAGACTCAAGAAAGTTTAAGGACACAATCAGATATGGAAAACAAGACTAGTAATTCATTATTTTAATGGAAAGTTAAAGATGTGTGGCTGCATATTTGAAAATTTAACCTCTACCTAACCCCTAGAAAACAACAAAAAAATTACTTACAAATAAATCATAAAGAACACCTGTGTTAAAGCAACAACGTATTAGAGCATTTCCCTACGGCAATATCCACCGTAACAAATCATTGCAGCTGGTAACATACTTGGGCTAAAATAAAAAGCAGTAGGTCTCTCTTGTGTGAAGTAAAACACACTGTCCACAAGCTAATGCCATGCATAGCCCCAAAGGTATACCACTGCTGGCTGTTCCACCTAGGAAGAGGCAGAGGATGGGCGGTCAGACTTGACTGAAAAAAAATACCAATTTAAAAATAATAAACTGAGGAAAGCATTCAGTGGGAGTTGCCTCGGGTGTGTCTTGTATGTACAGTGACAGATCAACAGGCAAACAACGAGAGTGCATGTGACTAACGTGGGAGCGACATCACCTGCCCTACTCCCAGCGGGGATATTTATTGTTGCTGCTGTAGTTAGTGCAACGGTACTCTTGCTGATGGAGGCCTGGTGGGTGGAAAGAAGCAGAGGCTACAGAGAGGAATATGAGATGTTATTTCGCACGCTATTACTTCACATGCTATTACTACGCGGTTATTACTTAGCAATAACCGTTACTACGCACGTTTTTACTTCGTATACCATTACATTGAAAGTGTTAATGTATGCGAAGTAAAAACTTGCCTAGTAATAAAAATGGTATGCGGAATAACATGTCATATATATTTTTTTAAAGTGTAAAACACAACACTATAGAAAATACACTACCCTACACATCTAAGACCCTAAACCACTAAACACTACACTACCCTACACTACTGAAACACTACTACACTACCCTAAACCCTAAATCACTACCCCCTGCACTAACATACACATTCCCCTACTCCGCTCCCTACACTCATTCACTACCCATCACAACCCTCGACACTACACTAAACCCTAAAACAGTCAACTACACTACACTAACACTACAACACTACCCTAAACCCTAAAACACTACCCCCAGCACGACCCGGCCCCTAGCCCCAGTCCTGTCCCTACTCCCAAACACTACCCTGCACAACCCCTGACACTACCCTAAACCCTACACTACACTAACCTCACAACTCTACCCTAAAACCCTACACTACACTAACCCCACAACACTATCCTAAACCCTAAAACACTACCCCCAGCACGACCCTGCCCCTACCCCCAGTCCTGACCCTACTCCCAAAGATTAGCCTTTACGACCCCCTACACTGCACTACTCTGCACAACCCGACACTACCCTAAACCCTAAAACACTACCCTACACTACACTAACCCCACAACAGTACCCTAAACCCTAAAACACTACCCCCAGCACGACCCTGCCCCTATTCCCAGACCTGTCCCTACACTGAAACACTACCCTGCACGACATCCCGACACTACCCTAAACCCAAAAAAACTACCCTACACTATACTAACCCCACAACACTACCCTAAACCCTAAAACACTACCCCAAGCACGACCCTGCCCATACTCCCAGTCCGTTCCCTACTCCCAAACACTACCCTTCTCGACCCCCTACACTACCCTACACCCAAATACACTACTCTACACCACACCTACACAACCGTCCCTATTCCCAGCAAGATGGCCGATGCAGATGGAGCTCCTCTCAAGTACTCCGTGGGTAAGGGATCGCCATCAGCGTAAATCCCAGGTAAACCCAGCCCATCGAGCCCAACAAATCAAAGAATATTTCAGTTACATCTCCGTACCTGCATTCTGAAGTAGCCAGATCCACACGACGGAGGAGACAGACGCCGCTCTACTGCCCTGGACTTCCACGACGATCGCGGGCTTCCTGCCAAGTCAGTGAGCCCCAGACCACAGATCCGACCCCGGAGACGCCCTCCTTGACCTGCGTTATCGGACCCGAGGTCTAGCGGGGCCCTGCTTCTTGTGTGGGCACTGTAGCTGGATAGATCGTCGGACCGACTGTCCTTGTGGGTGCCGCCTCCAATTCAGAGCGGTACAAAAGGGGGTGGTGATGGACGGAGCATCTGAATCAATCAAACACTCACACCCAGTCAAAAGATCTGGGTTTAATCCATCACCGTTCTTTAGCCCACTGTGCCACCCCAGTTCAGACATGGCTATATGCAAATCAGTCTGACCCTGTGCCTCATGGGAACAGTCCAGCCCGAACTGCCAAGCCATGCCTTCCCTGGACCGGAAACAAGCTTCCGATGACCGGTTTCTGGCATTCCAGCCGTCTTCAGCCTGGCTTGCTTGAATCCAGTGGCAAAGTGAGCAAGGGACTCACGTCTGAGCATACCCTGCCACACTTATGGCAGCCAAAAGTGGTACAAAAGGGGGTGGTGATGGATGGAGCATCTGAATCAATCAAAAACTCACACCCAGTCAAAAGATCTGGGTTTAATCCATCACCGGTCTTTAGCCCACTGTGCCACCCCAGTTCAGACATGGCTATATGCAAATTAGTCTGACCCTGTGCCTCATGGGAACAGTCCAGCCCGAACTGCCAAGCCATGCCTTCCCTGGACCGGAAACAAGCTTCCGAGGACCGGTTTCTGGCATTCCAGCCGTCTTCAGCCCGGCTTGCTTGAATCCACTGGCAAAGTGAGCAAGGGATTCACGTCTGAGCATACCCTGCCACACTTATGGCGGCCAAAAGCGATACAAAAGGGGGTGGTGATGGACGGAGCATCTGAATCAATCAAACACTCACACCCAGTCAAAACATCTGGGTTGAATCCATCACCGTTCTTTAGCCCACTGTTCCAATTCAGAAGCTCACCGGTCCGTAGGAACTCCGCGACCTGGATATACCACACACTCACCAAGGCGGACGCCTGCACGGGGATGAGCTAACACAGTGGGAGCGACCCACGACCCCGTCCCTCCGCTGTTGGTCCCGAGTCAAAAAACAACACGGGGTCTTGACTCTTTACTCAGCTAGGCTGAGCCAACTAAACTGAAAAAACAACACAAGGGCCAATGCTGAGGAATAATTTAAACCATTTTAACTGGGAGTGTTGAATTTAAACAATCACAACCTGCTGGTATTAGCATTGAAAAAAGATTTATTCTTGTAACGATTTTTGTTTTGAATTTAAACACAAGTTTTAGTGCAAGGAGAGAACAATTAAATCTTATATATACAATATGTACAACAGTGTCAAAGGAAGAAAAACATTTTCATACTTCAAACATACATGGCCGTCCAGTCATACAAAGACACATTCACACAAGCAGTTATATAACAACCATTAAACAACAAAACAGGTGAATCCACGTGTGGGTCATGAATCGAAATTGGGAAAATCCTTTTCGAATATGCAGTTTTAAAGTCTTTTTAGATAATTCAACAATAAACGTGTATTATTCTGAAAATTGGTGGAGAGACTTTGTTATTGTCACAAAGCATGTAGACCCAAAACGGGGATGAGGTGGTCGACGCGTTTCAAACCCCACTTGTTAAGGGGGTTCTCCTCAGGACCAATTGATTCTAAAACAAAACAATGAAAGTGTGCTTAAAGCAAGGTTCATACTAGGTAAAACAAGAGACACGCTCCCCGTGCTCACACCAGCCTACCTTAACCTGCGAACCACAACGTCTTGAAATTCCAAAACCGGCGGATGATTTAATATCGCACCAAGGACACGTGGCGGCTGTGATCTAAACAAAAAACGTGCTGGTTTTAATCACACGTACTCGCTCCAATCATACACTCTGTCCTACAGTGATGCTATGTGGGGCTCTTACCTGGACTGCGCCCGGCTAAAGGCTTGCCGTCGGGTCCATACTTCTCCTTATTCCGTGAGGTAGTTGTAGTTACTAAAAAACGAAGAATAGACATGGGCGGTTCATGAACAAGTTGGGCCTGGGTTCTGCTGGCGGTCGCTGGTTAACTCAGCATACCTGTCAAGCGGGTGGCATCAGTCCTAGATTCCGCAATTAGTTTGGAAGTAACTTAGGAAGCCTGGACTAACACTTCCTGGTTTATGAACCCAGAGGGAATTCTGGGACTTGTAGTTTGTTGAAAGACCTCCATGAAGACTTTCTGTCACCTCCATTATTTGCGTACAAAAAAGAAAAAAGCGTAGCCAACCACATCGTTAGAGCTGCCCTCCCAAAAGCTAAAGCACCCACTCTGAAAAGCCTTTTTGGACTTCCCCCTACCAAGGGCCACCACAAGTGCGGAACTTGTACCTGCTGTAACGACACAATTGAGGACTCTGTGTTCAGTATTGATAACATCCATTGGAAGCATGATACATTTACTAATTGTAAAAGTAGAAATGTTGTTTATGCCATCATTTGCCCGTGCCCATTGGTATACATTGGGAAAACCACACAAGAGGTTAGAAGCAGGATTACCCAACACAAATCCAGAATTAAAAGAGGAGTGGAAAATGCACCACTAGTCAATCATTGGACTAGGATGAAACATGAACAGACTGCCTTGAAATGGACTGTGCTCTCGAAAATTGAAAAAGATCCGAGGGGAGGAGATGTGGACGCAAAACTGTCTCAACGTGAGGCTCTACTTATAATGAAATTCAACACAGCCGTTAAAGGATTAAATGAGATTTCTGAGATTTATAAAAACTAATCTGGTAACACCTATCTATTCGTCGAGAAGCGTGCCCTCCAGGCACGCCTCTCTGGGACCGTCTAAAACTTCTGGTTAATCGCGGGACTACAAGTCCCAGAATTCCCTCTGGGTTCATAAACCAGGAAGTGTTAGTCCAGGCTTCCTAAGTTACTTCCAAACTAATTGCGGAATCTAGGACTGATGCCACCCGCTTGACAGGTATGCTGAGTTAACCAGCGACCGCCAGCAGAACCCAGGCCCAACTTGTTCATGAACCGCCCATGTCTATTCTTCGTTTTTTAGTAACTACAACTACCTCACGGAATAAGGAGAAGTATGGACCCGACGGCAAGCCTTTAGCCGGGCGCAGTCCAGGTAAGAGCCCCACATAGCATCACTGTAGGACAGAGTGTATGATTGGAGCGAGTACGTGTGATTAAAACCAGCACGTTTTTTGTTTAGATCACAGCCGCCACGTGTCCTTGGTGCGATATTAAATCATCCGCCGGTTTTGGAATTTCAAGACGTTGTGGTTCGCAGGTTAAGGTAGGCTGGTGTGAGCACGGAGAGCGTGTCTCTTGTTTTACCTAGTATGAACCTTGCTTTAAGCACACTTTCATTGTTTTGTTTTAGAATCAATTGGTCCTGAGGAGAACCCCCTTAACAAGTGGGGTTTGAAACGCGTCGACCACCTCATCCCCGTTTTGGGTCTACATGCTTTGTGACAATAACAAAGTCTCTCCACCAATTTTCAGAATAATACACGTTTATTGTTGAATTATCTAAAAAGACTTTAAAACTGCATATTCGAAAAGGATTTTCCCAATTTCGATTCATGACCCACACGTGGATTCACCTGTTTTGTTGTTTAATGGTTGTTATATAACTGCTTGTGTGAATGTGTCTTTGTATGACTGGACGGCCATGTATGTTTGAAGTATGAAAATGTTTTTCTTCCTTTGACACTGTTGTACATATTGTATATATAAGATTTAATTGTTCTCTCCTTGCACTAAAACTTGTGTTTAAATTCAAAACAAAAATCGTTACAAGAATAAATCTTTTTTCAATGCTAATACCAGCAGGTTGTGATTGTTTAAATTCAACACTCCCAGTTAAAATGGTTTAAATTATTCCTCAGCATTGGCCCTTGTGTTGTTTTTTCAGTTGGTCCCGAGTCAACATCGCTCCCAGGACAGAGGAGAGGGGTCCGTGACTCGCCCTCTGCAACACTGCAGGCTGCATACGGACGCTCTCCTCCCTTCCCCCAGACTCACAAGGTAATGGTGCGCCCCCGCCCTCAGCAGCGGTAGGTGTACCGCGCATGAGAAAGCCCGACCGCAGCAGCGGTAGCTGTGCCACCTCGTAAAGAGACCCTGACCTGTCTTGCCTTCCCGTGGGCCAGGTTTCGAGCCCCTCCACCTGTGTGGCGCCAAGAATGACGGAGCCTGCCCGCAGCACAATTCCAAAGCCTCTCTGGCCCGTGAGCAGGATCGAGCCCCTCTGGCCTGGCGGTGTCCTTAAAGAGCCCCACGGAGTGGTACTGCAGCACTCCCCCCTCGCCCCAAACCGCAGTTCAATAACTAAGCCTCTCCGGCCCATGAGCCGGATCGAGCCCCTCTGGTCTGGCGGCATCCTGAAAGAGCCCCCCAGACCAGTCCTGCAACACTCCCCCACCTTTCCTAACCCCCGTTAAAGCCTCAGACTCTCCTGCCCGTGGGCCAAGATCAAGCCCATTCCTTCGCTCTGCCCCATGTGGCCCCTGACCTCGATGACGATGCGTCCCCGCCACCCTTTCCTCAAACCTCGTCCGCTTAGGTGGTGCTAAGCTTAAAGGGAGGTATTCAAAGTAAATCGCCCCTGCTGCAGCCGCCAGAGCTCTGAGTCCTGGCCCACGCTTAGTCACCAAACCAGCCCCCAACGATCTTCGGGCCACCACTTTCATTGTGCTTTCGGAGTCCTGCAGAGGATAAGATTGCGACGACCCACCGCATCTTGCTCCCTAAGATGGCGTACAACACGTTCCCCCGTGTGAGGCCAGGGTGAGTGTTTTTCCTTTTTTTATCACCCGAGCCTCCCTCGTTGCACCCAGTGAATCGTGGAAAAGATTCTTTATAGCCTCGTGATCGGTGAGGCCACGTCCTCACGAGGACACAGGGAAACAGCCGGATCTGCCTAATTACAAAATAGTGGCCAGAAATTAACCTGCACTACATAGACTATTACAGGCCTTTTAATGCTCAAGCAGACATTCTTTAACACTTTTAGAAACTTTAAAGACACATTGTGACTGTTCATTTTTATTTTATTGTATTTCATAATTGACGTTGTAATTGATGTTGTCCATTTCATCCGGTCCTCCCACTGAGGATAATGCACTAGCAGATATTCTAAGCTTATGCTACATATAGGCATGTGCGACATAGAGATTTTATTTTTTACAGGCCATTTAATGCTCAAGCAGACATTCTCTAACTCTTTTGGAAACTTTAAAGACACATTGTGTCTGTTTATTTTATTTCATTGTTTTTTATAATTGACTTTGTAATTGATGTTGTCCATTCATTAGGTCCTCCCACTGACGAAAATGCACAAGCTGACATTCCAAGCCTAAACTACATATAGGCATGTGCATGTTGTTACTACTAGGCATGTTGTTACTCTCTAGTCTGTGTAAATTTTATAATCTCTAGTGGGCCCTTCTCCACCCTACCTTAGTGGCTTCTCAAGAGGGCGTCCAGCTTACTGCTTGATTGCTAGTTACGTCCCGACATTCTTACCATTCAATCATGCGCCCATCTAACCCCACCCCGAACACCAATCTCATGCGTTACGGACCCAACTCCTGGTACATTAATTACCCTAACAAAATGACCAGTAATGCAAAAAAGAACTTCAAGCACGGCACTCTAAAACAACACCCTGAAACACTCATTGTAGATAACTATCACTCAGCGACCAATGGCAGTACGAAAACAAACTTCATTTTCTACATTAGTCGCCTTGCTCAATGGAAAAACACCTTCTCTCTTCACCTTCAAGTCACCAAGTCAGTAACAATTCCCTATGGTGAAAAAATCTCCACTACCATCTCCCCAACCTTCAAAGGGGATCTCACCATTTCCATCTACAGAACTGGAACCATTCTCATTCAGGCCACCGACCTTTACCTCACCACTTTTGACCGCCACTTCCCCACACTTCTCTCCTCGCTAACTCAACTGAGCCATCAATCCCTTTCTCCCCTATCCCCCACTACCCTCACTAATATTGTGGAACCAATCCAATCTTCTTGCCCTGAAGACCCTCTCCTCAACTCAAGACTTCCACCATCACTCCCTACAATCAAACTACCCCTATTCTTACTCTCCGTCGCCAATCACCCACCATTTTCTCATCTACTGATCTCACCAGCAGGAACATACCCGCAACTAACAATCCCTTCAAGGCCAATCTTAATAACTTGGTCTCAATCCACAGCCCTCTTGCGACTGAAATCCCCACAGACACTCCTCTCTCCATCCTGAGAATCTGGATGGAGATTCCACCTACCACCTACACAGACCCTGTTCCCACGACCCTTACTTCCCCCTGATAGAACGTAATTTCCAATCCAGTGGTCTCTCTCCCCCTTCTACAGCTACACATCCCCTTCTGCTGTCCCACCCCCCCATAAACACCCCACCTTCAACTCTATCCTCTTGGACATGCCCCGGAACTCCGATGGCCTTTCTTTAGATCTCTTCCTCCTCACCTGGACACTCGTACCACTTCTCCTCCACTGAACTCCTTGAATGGGAACTTTTCAAATCCGGCTCCCTGCGTCCAACCTCTCCCCTTTACTAAGCCCAAGGATCTCACAGACGCTCCCCTCTTTACCCCTGATAATCAGAACCCTCCCTCACAACCTTCCCCTACCACATACACTGTCCCTGTTCCCCCAACCCTTACTTCCCCTATCTAACTTAATTTCCAATCCAGTTGTCTCTCTCCCCCTTCTACCACTACGTACTCCCCTTCCGCTATCACACTCCTACATTCACAACCTGCCTCCACCGCCTATCTCTCAGACAATGCCCAGAACTCTGACGTCCGTCCCAGAATGTCTCTCCGTCCTCACTTGGAAACCAGTCCCATTTGTCCTCCACCGAACTCCTCAAATAGGAACATTACATTACCGACTCTCCGCGTACACCCTCCCCCCCTCTCCTAATCCCAGGGGCTCCATCCAACCCCTGACCCCTGCTCAATCTCCCCCATAGACCCAAGTCATCCTCGACCCCTGCCTAATACCTTAAACTTTCTCAGCTCAATAGCACAGCAACTGAACAGAATAAAGCAGAAAATTAACTCCCTTGCTGCTGATTTCCTTTACTTACAACAAGACCTTCTTAACAGGGCCAAGCCACCGTGCTCCCTGCCCCCGAGGTGTTGTGCTCCCTCTACACTCAATACATCTCATATGGCCCCACAGAACACCCCTCGACCCTCCAGCCCATCATCGAGCCAGGCTCTCAGTCCCAACAAGGATAGCCAACCCGTTTTGGTACTGGATGAGCTCTACGACTCTCACCTCGCTTTGCACCAGAAGTCAGCCCCCTTCCACATCCCTGTTATTATCGGCACTAACAGAATCGCGAATACTGTTCACTTGCCTAGAGCCCCTGCTCAATACTAACCCTTGGCGTAGTGTGCATAGTGGGGCTACGCGAAGCTACGCAAAGTGGGCGAGAAACTACACCCACCTGCGCACTTCGTGTAGCCCCACTACGCGCCGCATGCCCCCCTGCCCTACATAGCTAATTTAATTAAATGGGCAAATAAAAATAAATAAAATACACTTACCTTGTCCGCGGCGTCCCGGGTCTCCCTCTGCTCATTCACAGCACCGTCTTCTAACCAATGCGCATGCGCGGGCCGTGAACGACCAGAGGGAGCCCCGGGACCTCCCTTGATCACTCAAAAAGAGCTCTTAACAAGGACAATCAAACCTACCTCCAGCTGAAAAACAATGCGCATTGGTCCGACTTTGAGCTAATGTTGGTTAGCGAGGTATTAAATATCATTTGTAATCTAAAACCTTCCTCCCACACTATGGACCCCCTCCCTTCCACAATTATAAAAGATCTCAACCACATCATCTCCCCTTTCTGGACAAAATTCATCAATGCCTCTTTCACCTCAGGCTGTGTCCCAGACTTCCTTCAACTAGGACAAATCTCACCCATTCTCAAAAACCTGGGGCTGACTCTAATGATCTTAACAACCTTAAACCTATCTCTAACCTCCCATTCCTCGCAAAAACATTGGAGAAATGTGTTCTCCTCCAACTAAATAAAAATATTGATGAGTTCAACCTCCTCGACGCCTTTCAATCTGGTTTCAGAAAAGGCTGTAGCACGGAAACAGCTATGCTCAACGTCTCCGACGACATTCACAAGGCCCTAGACGAAGGTGATGCTTGCCTACTCATCCTTATTGACCTATCTGCGGCATTCGACACAGTAAACCATCCAGCCCTTCTGGAAACCCTGTCGAAACGTTCCGGCATAAATGTCATAGTACTAAAATGGTTCACCTCCTTCCTTCAACACCGCTCACAACAAATTAAAATCAATTCCTGTCTCTCAAAGCCCACCTAAGTCACACTTGGGGTCCCGCAAGGCTCAATCCTCCCCCGTCCCTCTTCAATCTTTTCATAGAGCCTCTCACAATCATATTGAAAAAAGCTGGAGTGACTTTCCACGTTTACGCGGATGACACCCAAATCTATTTCAGGATCCAGTCTCCCAGCGACAACTAACTCCTCAATACCACCCTAACTGAGATCCAATCATGGTTCTACGTTAACCACTTAAAGCTCAACCCAGACAAAACTGAACTAATCCTATTCTCTACAAAAAGGAACCATCATCCAATACAAGAGTGGCTGAAGAATCTGGTTGCCCTAAACTGCCCCTTTACCCTATCCAACTCGGTTAAGTCTCTAGGCATCACCCTTGACAAGAACTTATCAATGGAGGCCCACATCAAAAACTCTGCAAAAAGTGCTCCTTTCTCTCTAAAATACCTCAAGAAATTGAAACCTTTTCTACCCCACGATGACCTCAAGACAGTAGTCCACTCCCTAGTTCTCTCTAAAATTGACTACGGGAACGCCATCCTTACAAGGACTCCATAAGCTCACCTAGCCCCTCTCAGGGCAGTGCTGAACATGTCCGCTCGACTCGTATCTGGAGTTAAAAGATTTGAACACCTCACTCCAGCTCTCAACTGCCTCAATTAGCTTCCCATGGAAGGGCGATATATCTATAAACTGGCCTGCATCACACACAAAACCCTTCACTCTCCTGCCCCCAACTACCTAAATAACAGACTGATAAGAGCAGGTCAATCCAGATCACTGAGAAGCTCCAAATCACTCCTTCTTATTCCTCCGAAAATGAAAAAGAAAACCACCCAATACTGATCGTTTTCTGGCAACGCTCCCAGGATATGGAACGCTCTCCCTGGAGTCCTCAGATGCAACCTCTGCTTCTCCTGTTTCAAAAGGGACCTGAAACTCCATCTCTTAAACAAATACTTTCATGACCATCGTCAACTTACCTAGACTACTAGATCCGAGTTGTCTCCTCTCTTCCTGGACATTTAAGGATAGTGGGTGACCGGACTATGTCATTCTCACCTTTTTCTTTTTATTGCTCTCTCCCCCTCCGCTGCAATGCATATTTATCTCCCATGCTTACTGCCGGCCTACTATGCAATGTAATGTCCTTCTGCTGTTTACTGTGTGTATGTAAAGAGCTCTGATACCTTCGGGTTAAGCTAGAGCTATATAAAACTTTTAAAATAAAATAAAAATAAAAAATACCTTGCACGACCCCACCCTGAAACAGTACAACCGTACACAAGTACACAACCTTGCACGACCCTACAAAGCCCCTACACCGCCCCACTTACCTCTTTCCACGCATGGTTCCAATCTTCTCCCCTTCCTGCTTCCTCCGGCTTCCTCCGTCGTGGGCTTCCTACGCCCTCGCCTGCACCTGGAAAAGCAGCAGCAGCAGACCCTGGGAGCAACTTGCCACCGTGACGACCTCCAAAAGCGGCACCCACCCCCTACGCATACGTTGTGAGTATGCATGCGATGTAATAGTATGCGTGCTAAAGGCGATGCGTTTTTACATCGCATGCGTACTAACGCATGCATAGTAATAGTACGCGAAGAAATGTCTGTGTACTAATGGATGTTTCCCACTGAGAGGACTGGTGGTGGAGTGGGTTGGAAAGACCCACAGGTCGAACCCTCTAATGGCTGGGAAAGGAAGACAGAGGGATACTGACTGTGTACATGAGTGTATTAATCCACACAACACCCCAAACTTCATCTGTGGCAATGAGACTTTAACACTGCACACTTCATTTGTGCCAATAAGGCTTTGTTAGGCAACAGCTGGAAGTACATGCTACTGGAGCCAGCTGACTGATTGGAATGGGGAAGGGTTCACTGTCAGAACATCTATGTAAAAAGTATAGAAGTAAAAAAAATAGACACAAAAATATCGACTACCTATACTTTAACATGCAAGTACAAAAATGTCTGTAAAAAAATATCGATGTAAAAAATATAGTTGTACAAAATATCGACTATATATATATATATCAGTCAAAGGATTCCATTGTCTCCTGGATACTTCCCACACACGGACACGGACCACCAGATAAGTGCTTCAAGTTGATTTATTGCGGTGTCGCCATTATGCGTTCCGGCTCGGAACGAGCCTTGATCACATGACATGGCTATGCGGCTTCAACCATTGCTTTTAAAGTGACAAGTGACATTAAACTATTAAAAAATGTTCAAACTTACATTTTCCACTCCAGTCAGTGCAACACTAGGGAAAGAGCTGGATAGAGGAGGGGTAAACATTGCTATTCCCAATTGAGTGAGAGCAACAATGGGGAACGTTTTGGATAGGGGAGGGGTAAAAATTACTATTCAGTTCAGTCAGTTCAAATAGACTTTATTTTGGTCAGAATGACCTAAAAAAGTATAGCACACAATATATAATTACATGACAAAGAAAAAAATAGAACACACTCAGGAAAACATTTGCATAACTACGACGCTTAAATTGTGCACTAACAGTCCTAAAAAAAATGAAGATAAAAACTCGGTACTAGCCACAAGCGTGATTCCATTTTAAGCAATGCATGAGATTTTGAGGATACAGGTAGGCGAAACTTAACAGGAAATTTGTTGAAAGTGCGCAGTGCAATTAATAAATAAATTAGCTAAATGTGGAGACAAGTAAAAACAAAGATTATTGCTAAAAGGTTTTTGGCTATGAAAAGCAATTCTGCTAGAAATACAACTTCAGGGAAGAACTGACATTAGACCATTTCTATAAATAAAGCTTCAGGGCAAAACTGTCCTTAATAATTACTAGAAGTCAGGTAAACCCTTCTCGTGCACCACATTGAGAACAGGAAACCTGCTACAGAATACACTATTGGAATGCTCGAGTCGGTTTTCAGTATCCTGAAGACTTTGTGACAGCGCCTGCTGCCCAGGTTCCTGCAAATCTGAACCAACCAGCGCTTCCTTGCTCTCTTATAGCCCGGACAACCAAAGAAGACGTGGAGCTCAGATTCTTCAAGGTGTTCACAGGCCGGACAGTTACTCATAGATTGATCTCTCAATTTAGATGTAAAACAGCGAAATGGAAGCACCCCATATTTGAATTGTAAATAAAGCTTCCTTGCTGCTGGTGGATTTATGAGATCAATTGCCGGCTCAAAGCAAGGTGTATCTTTAATGTCCAGGAACCCAGAGGAAAGTTTCCCGATTCTAGTAAGTGTATGCAGTTGGGTCAGTCTATACTCTTTGTAGAGTGCCTTCAGTTGCTCCTTAGATATTGACGGGCAGGCTGACTCGGGGCAAGACCAACAGTCCCCTAGACCCATGTTGGTTAATAGGAGTTTAATGTATGAGAACCAGGGGATCTTTGCAGCGCTAGGTGCCCCGAAAACTTCTGATAGTTCCTCCCTGTACGATGTAAGTTCAGGAGTTGCCCACAAGCGGCGCCAATACATTATAGGTTTGGCACCTGCTACTTCAGCTATTGCCGTTATGCCTGTGTCAAGGCGTAATGGAACCAGCAGGGTACTACATGGCAATCTAAATAGGTGTCTTAGATATTGGTTTTCCACCTGCGTTAGCTTTCTCATATTTAGGTTGCCCCAAAGCTCTGGACCATATAGTGCCCCTCCTCTTGCCTGCGCCCTGTAGATTTCAATTGCGGGGCTTATGGTTCATTTGCTGGAATTGTTAAAAACCCTCAAAATGCCCCATGAGGATTGTGCTAATTTTAACGTGGACTTAGTGATGTGGGGCCCCCAATCCATAGATTCGGACATCGTGATGCCTAAATAAACAAAGGATGACACTCTCTCAAGGGGTTTGCCGTTAAGGGACGGATTGGGGCGTGTACTTTTCGGGCAATTGAATGGCATAAATTTTGTTTTCTGCAGATTAATTTCTAAGCGCCTGTCACTGCAGAACCGCTCAAATTTATCCAGAACCCTTCGTATACCCAGAGGGGATTTGGCAACCAGTAGAGTGTCGTCGGCAAACATCATTGCCGAGACTCTACGGGAGGCTAACTTGGGTGCATCAAGATCTTTTTTGGCTGATAGGGCGTCGATCAGACCATTAATATAAAGGCTGAATAAGGTTGGCACGAGCACGCACCCCTGTCGTACACCGGGATTAATTGGTATAGGTGCTGTTAGGTTACCCTCCTTACCATACCTTACTTGAGCATAATTGCCTTCATGTAGCCATTTAAAAAGACATATTAAATAATCAGGGACCCCCAGCTCTCCCAATACTGACCATAATTTCTCCCTGGGCACTAAGTCGAATGCAGATCGCAAGTCTACGAAGATCAAGAAGAGGCTGCCCCCCTGCATGCTTACGGTCTTCCAGTACAACAGCTGTAATCTTAGTACTTGGTCCTGGGTCGACAATTTTTCCCTGAACCCAGCCTGCATGGGAGACAGTACCCTCTTCTCTTCCATCCAAGACTGCAATCTGTAAAGGAGGACAGGTGCAAATACTTTCTGGGAGATATCTATTAGACGTATAGGTCTATATTTGCTTGGGAGCAAAGAGGAGCCCTTTTTAAAAATCGGAATTATTTCCGCCCCAAGCCAAGTTGGGGGGATTTTCATGTCTTGTAGAATTGCACTAAAGAGCATCCACAAATATGGGGCACAAATAGTAGGTTCAGACCTATAAAGATCACCAGGGATTTTGTCCAAGCCCGGGGCTTTCCCTGGGGCAATTCTGACTATTTTGCGGCCTCTACTTCTTTTACGCTGATGTTTTGATCCACAGCTCCGCTGGTCAGGAGAAGTGGATCCGTGTAGACTAAAGGACAGGTGGCTAAAAGGTCACAGCCATAGGCTGGTCCATTATCAGGTTCCTTAGCTTAGAGTGATTCAAAATGGTCCCTCCAAATCTGTTCATCTAAGTTAGGTTCAACAGCAATTTGAGGAGCTGTTGTACCAGAATTAACAAGACCCCAGAACGTCCTCATATCTCTATCCCCTAATGCAATTTTCAGTGAGGCCCAATTCCCATCTTCCCATCTACGTTTGGCATCCTTTATAATCCTTTTGTAGTATGCTCTCGCCGGTCTTATGGTGAGGCAATCTCTGGATCCGATAGCTAATACCAGAGCCTTTTTTGCCACTCGACAAGAGCTATAAAACCATGAGTGGGAGGGAATCTTGTTAATGTGAGGGCCTTTTTTAATGGGATAGAAAAACTCAAAAGTAATTTTTCCTAATGAAACATGATTCAGTTGGGACATTTGTAGGTCTATGCCCTCCTGGATCTGGTTAATTGGTTGGACGCATCTGAGAAATCTGGCAAAAGGGCATCATAGAGACTGCCCAGTCTATCATCCGCTTGACCGATATTGGACCATTTCATCTTCCTCCTGCAGTTCGAGGTCACCACCCTGGAGTCTGGGGGGTTATTTATAGTGGAGAGACCACCCGTACTAAGTGCTTGGAGTTCTACCACTAATGCAGAATGGTCACTATCATGGCGGGGGATTATTTTGAAGTCCAACAACCTGTCCCAGAAATATGTATTAATAAAGATATTGTCCAATATGAAACCGCGATTTTTGCTATGAAATGTGTAGCCATTTGATGATTCAGATGGCGATCTTCCATTGCAAGCTCGAAGAGAATGCCTTAATGAGAGACAGCTCATCTGAATCAACAAGGGGGTCCACTTTTTTATTTGAGGACATCTTGTTTCCGGGATTTTTATGAAGTGGTCCTCGTCAAGTAGGCTGTCTAGGGATAACCCCTCTAGTGGCTCGAACTGACAGTTAAAATCCCCCGTCAATTACGATCATCTGATTAGGATCTATGGAACCTAAGAAGTTAATTAACTCTTCCACTGTGTTAGATTCGCTGCCCTTAGAGGTTGGTCGTGAATATACATTAATTAGAACAACAGGGGTTTTTGTGGCAAACATCAGCTGGACACTTAAGATGTCACTAGACCCTGAGGCGATTTGAATTGCTGAGCAGCCCAAATGAACTCCCTTCCATGTTGTAAGTCCTCCTGATGGTCTTCCTTTTCCCCCAGAGATTGCAGGGATATGGGAACTTGCGTATCCTGGCTTGTGAACCTCACTTCGTGCCCAGGTTTCCTGGAACATGCAGATTTCAAAGTTTTCTATGAAGGTTCCCCAATCGGGATCATCTAGTTTGCTAGTCAAGCCTGCAATATTCCAAGATAAAACCCTTATTGCCTCATTTTGTGGTGGAATCCCGTTTTGACTTACCAACCCCATCTCATCCGGTGTTGCATTCACTGGTCTAATGGGGTTAAATATGGGGGTTATTACCTCAAATTTTACTGAGTGGTCTGTGTTTTCACAGAGACCGGACCCAGTGGGAAGACGGTGGTGCCCAATCCTTCCTCAGACTCCAACTCTGCCGTTGGGAAGCTAACCTGCCTTTCGGGGTGTGGTAAAAGGTCTATTTCCCCATCAGAGACTGAATTGTAACCCTTCAGTCAGTCCATTCCCTCAAGGGGGCTGAACCTATTGCCTGTCGGTATATTGAAGATTGGAAAGCTATTCAACGGATTACCTGGGATCGGATATATCGCTCTTCTAGAGAAGGAGAAGCCCCTTTTGGGTTGGTAAAAGGAATCTGGCTGGTAGGACCTTATCGGAGGATAAAAAAAGCCCTTGCTGCAGCTTGAGCCCCCAAATTGTCCTGGTTCAATAGTGTGTGTTACGCTGCCCTACTGCTTTTGTCCACACAGGGTTCTCTTTAACCTGCCCTAGTTGTTTCCTTTGTGCCCAGGGACAATGTTGCTTTCTCTAATACGGGACTTAAAAACACAGGCCTCCAACCAGTCAGCCACTAAGTTTGTCCGAGTGCTGCATGCACCCTTGAATTTCCAGAAAATCAAGCCCCCAGCTAGCCAGACGCTGAAATTTCCCAAGCGCTGTTCGTGCCTTTACTTTGCCGGGCGACAAGCCGGAGACCTCAAACCTGGCCTCTCCTGCCGCTCTTCTTGACCTTCAGGCTCCAAGGACGGTTAATTATTTATGCCCTCCGGGGCCGGATTCCTTCTGCTCTCACTTGACGCTTAGTTTTCTAGGTTGTGTAGTCTAGGTTGTGTAGTCCGACACTTCAGAGGGAAGCAAGTTTGCTAGTGTTCATGTGCACAAGTAATTAGCAGCTCCTGCTTCTATCAGTCGGCTATTACGATGCCGTCACCTTGCCTCCTCCTCTCCTTGCCATGGAAATGGCAGTTGTTGTCTGAATCGCTCCGTGCTCCATTGAATACTTGCTCCAAAAATTACTATTCCCACTCCAGTGAGTGCAATAGTAGGGAAAGTGTTGGATAGTGAAGGGGTAAAAATTACTTTTACCACTCCAGTGAGCGCAACAGTAGGGAAAGTGTTGGATAGTGTAGGGGTTACAGCTACTATTCCCACTCCTGTGAGTGCAACAGCAGGGAAAGTGTTGGAGAGCGGCGCGATAAAATGTACTATTCCCACTCCAATGAGCGCAACAGTAGGGAAAGTGTTGGATAACTAAGGGGTAAAAATTACTATTCACACACCAGTCAGTGCAGCCATAGGGAAAGTGTTGGATAGCGGAGGGATACATATTTCTATTGCCACTCCAATGAGTGCAACAGTAGGGAAAGTGTTGAATAGCGGAGGTGTAAAAATTACTATTACCACTCCAGTGAGTCCAACATTAGGGAAAGTGTTGGATAGCTAAGGGGTAGAAATTACTATTCCCACTCCAATCCGTGAAACAGTAAGGAAAGTGTTGGATAGCAGAGGGGTGGAAATTACTATCTCTATCCCCAGCCATTGCAACAGTAGGGAAATTGTTGGATAGCGGTGGGGTAAAAATTACTATTCCCACTCCAATAATTGTAACAGTAGGGAAAGTGTTGGATAGCGGAGGGGTAAAAATTACTATGCCCACTCCAATGAATGCAAGAGTAGGGAAAGTGTTGAATAGCGGAGGTGTAAAAATTATTATTCTCACTCCAGTGAGTGCAACAGTAGGGAAAGTGTTGGCTAGTGAAGGGGTAAAACGTACTATTCCCACTCCAGTGAATGGAATAGTAGGAAAAGTGTTGCATAGCGGAGAGGTAAAAATTACTATTTCCACCCAAGTGAGTGCTACAGTAGGGAAAGTGGTGGATAGCGGAGGGGTAAAAGTTGCTATTCCCACACCAGTTAGTGCAACAGTAGGGAACGTTTTGGATAGCAGCAAGATAAAATGTACGATTCCCACTCAAGTGAGTGTAACAGTAGGGAAAGTGTTGGATAGCGAAGGGGTAAAAATTGCTATTCCCACTCAAATGAGTGCAACAGTATGGAAATTGTTGGATAGAGGCGGGGTAAAAATGACTATTCCCACTCCAATAATTGTAACAGTATGGAGATTGTTGGATAGCGGAGGGGTAAAAAATACTATTCCACTCCAATAATTGTAACAGTAGGGAAAGTGTTGGATAGCGGACGGGTAAAAATTACTATTCCCACTCAAGTGAGTGCATCAGTAGGGAAAGTGTTGGATAGCGGAGAGGTAACATTTAATACTCTCACTCTAGTCAGTTCAAAATTAAAAACAAACGAAATATTGACAACAAAATATTTAAAAAACAAAATAAATTAAAAAAATATATAGATATGTTAAAAATTCAAATACAAATATATTTAATATTACAAAGTTTAAAAAATATATACTGTTCAATGCATATGACAAATACCTATAAATAATATATTAAATAAAATAAAAAATAGTTTTCAAACAAATAAATATTTGTAATAAATGTTCTTAAAAACAAAGAAATTAATTATTACATAAATTTACTTTTTCTATTTCCTACCCTATAAAACCACACAATTCACAACCCACATCTAAATTTTAAAATAATGTACTTCCTTAATTAACATAATTAAATACCAATTAAAGAAATATTAATAATTAAAAGACAAATTAAAACTCCTGAAAATTAATTAGCATCCCACATTTTACCCCTATAATCCCCACATACCTCAGCTAAGAATTAAACTGTAAAAACATTAACTACACAATTAAAACGTATTTTCAATTAAAAAACTAATAGCATTTAACAACTAATTATAAAGTAAGTAAAATTAATGTAATCCCCACACTGTATCCCTATAAAAGTAAAACCCACACACAAAAAATAAACAAATACCCTAATTGAATATCAATTAATTAATTGACAAATATTAATGATCAACTAATTATTAATTAATTAAACATAAATTACTTCCCACCCTTTACCCCTATAAACCTCACAACCCACACCTAAAATTATTTACACAATTTCCATATTTAATTTTCAATTGAATAATTAATATTAAATAACAGCTAATTATTAATTAATTAAACATATATTACTTCCCACCCTTTACCCCATAAACCCCACAACCCACACCTAAAATTAATTGCACAATTACCATCATTATTTTTCAATCAATGAATTAATATAAATTAACAACTAATTATTAATTAATCAAAAATTACTTCCTACCCCACAACCCACCCCTAAAAACATTTACACAATTACCATAATTAATTACCAATTAATTAATTAAAATTAATTAACAACTAATTAATAATTAATGTATAATACATTACTACCCACCCTTTAATCCTATAAACCCCACAACCCGCACCTAAAACAATTACACATTTACCATAATTAATTAATTACTAGTAATTAACAACCAATGAATTAATTACAATAAATTACTTCCAACAATTAACACTATAAAATCTCAATTAAATAAATATTAATAAATAAAAAATAATTATCAATGTATTATAATAAAATTACTTCCCACCCTATTCCCCTATAAGCCCACAACTAAAGAACGCAAAATGTACTTAAACTAAAATCGATAACAACAAACAATTGAACACATATATTATAAAACATAAACAATTCTTATTTTCTGGCGGTACGCCTATTAGTGGTACACAATTGGTTTAGTGGGGGCTGGTTGTATCCTGCCTATAGGCTTGAATTGAGCACACTGGGGATGACGGGCATCCAAGCCATGCTATATGGGGAGCCCATTTAGAACCGACTTCCTGAGGTGACGCGCTCAGTGTTGCTGGCATGGCAGGCCTCGCTCCGACACATGGGGTGGTCGGGTAAACTAACCCAGTGTACTCTCATTTGGCAGGAGGCCTGGCTTCGGGAAGTCAGCGGGTTGCGGGCATTTAGACCTTGGGACCTTATTGGTATCTCCCAATTAGGGGATGTGTGGGCAAGAGGTCAGATGGTGTCCTTCCAGGAGCTCCAAACTCTTTACTCCCTACACTCCTCTCAACACTAGAAGCATCTGCAGTTGAGACATGCCCTCCTCAAACACATTGCGGGCGGCACGAGGCTCCCTGAATAAAGCCCCACTGAGGCTCAGACACTGATGGGCAACTTGGGTAAGGGGGGGTCCCCCGAATTTACCACACTCTAGTTAATAACAACCCCACATCGCTAGACAAGTTGAGGGACCAATGGGTGGAATGGGTGGGTCCCCTTGACGATGTGGATTGGCGGGATGCCCTTATGGCCCCCAGAATAGTTACTATCTCTGCCAAACTCAAGCTGATTCCGTTATATTGTTTACACGCTGCGTACCTCACCCCCCCTGCGCCTGCAGCGAGCGAGTTTGCGCCCAGAAGCGTAGTGCGCAAGATGCAAGCATGCTGCGGCTGACTTCCTCCACATGGTTTAGTCATGCCCCTGCTTGGGGCAGTTCTGGGATTCCATTGAGGGAGAGTTAACGGAGGTACTAGGCTGTGATGTTCCTCACGACCCAAGTAACTCCTTGCTGGGGATCACTGACGGGCTGGATGGGTCCAGGAATGATAAGTTGTTTTACAACACAGCTATGATGGTGGCCAAGCAGGACATTGTGGCGGACTGGATAAGCCCTGATCCTCCTACCCTGGAGAGGTGGCGAAGAGGGGTGGACTGGTGTGCGACACAAGAGAAAGCCATGCATACAGCTAAGGGGCGTGCCAGGAAATACCGCAGAGTGTGGGGGAAATGGCTGGGGGCTGTGGAGGGTCCCGATTGACCAGATTCAAGCTTTCGCCAGGTGTTTTTAAGGGGATTATGATTGCGGGGTATGGTGACGATGTGAATGAAGTGATATCTATGAATTCCGTGCTTTGGCTGACCTGTTTTTCTATGTTTTTAAAATCAATAACATTTGCTTAGTAAAAAAAAAATTCTTATACAAAAAAACATACATCACATAAATTTAAAATATAAAGTAAAATGCATAACACTAATTAAAAAATAGATATTTTAAACAACTATAGTTTTTGGAAATTATATTAATGACTTTTATATTTTTTTAAACAATATTTCTTACCTTAAATTCGATATTCCTGACATGATATTCTTGCTGTAGATATTTCCGTCTCACAATATTTCCAACTCAATATTTGTGTAAGTTGACATTTCCAACTCGATATTCTGTTTGAATACCCGGGGGGAGGGAGAGCAGAAAGAGTGGGATAGAGGAGCGTGGGAAGAGACACAACACGAGAATGAAAGAAAAACATAAAGCGCTGCCTTCGCGAAGTGGGCTCAGCGCTGATAGTTAAAGTATGTTCACAATTATTAAAAAATAGAGATGGGCAAGCAGGCTGAGTTTCACCTGCTGCTGCAGGGGCCTGGACCCATAGCATCGAGCAGCCGCAAGCTTGACTGCAGCAGCTCAGCCATCTTTGGAGGCTCCTGCTCTGCAGCGGAGATCGGTGGAGGAGAGGACAGCTCTAGTGCTATGATACAGCAGGGTGAAGGAGAAAACGGGATGCAGTAGCCGTGTGAGACAAAAAAAAAATCAAGAGGCACAGAGGCTCTGATAAAATCAAATGTGTGTCATACTGATAAGATTTAAATACCCCAGCACAGGAGTAGGCGTCTCAGGAAAAAAAGTATCAGAAAGGGGGCTGGGCAGTCTGAGGGAGGAGAAGCATTGACTGAGCATGTGTCAGAAAGCCATCAGCAGCCGCGAGGGACAAAAACAAGCCCAAATTTCCTTAAAAGAAGCCCAAAACTAAGGTAAAATCATACCCCAAAAATGCCCAACTGAGGGTCGACATCAAGAATTGCAAAAAGGCTAATAAAATACAACCAGCGGAGAGGGAGGCACAGTGTGGGAGGCAGCACTAACACAACTATGGCATTAGAGGAGGTGGGAGGGAGAAATGCTATAGTTCAAACTAAGCAGCTGTGGCACCAAAGCTGAACACAGGTAGACAGTATCAGGGCAGGAAGCCAAAACAAAAATCAGTCCTCTAAATATCAGATAAAGAACCATTGTGTAATAAGGCAGTACGTAGTTCCTGCTGCATGGGAGGAACGAAAGGGAAAAAGGAGGGACAAAGAGGCAGGACTTACCACAAGCAGGCAAGGATTTTTAAAGGACACAGACATAGATTATTGAAAAGCACAGGCAAGCAATGGGTAAAGGTGGATATACAACAGGTTACTAAATGACAGAGAAAGTGCTGTCTAGGCTCCACCTAAAAAAATAACTAAAATCAAAAAGGCCAAAAGAGTACATTTTGCTTCATATGGTATGCCTTGCGAGCAAAAGCTGTTGGAATAGAGCATTAAAATACAAATTAGAGTTTATAATGCTAAATTACAACCGAGGTGGAAGAGGGAGGATTTCTTCACAAAAGCAAAAACCAGTAAAAATGTCGTGGTGGTAGAGCTATTTTCCCCATACTGAAGAACCTTACAAGTGAAGATGGGAGGGGAGATAGGAGGTGTTGACTCTTTATGACAATTAAACAGAATATTAAAACTACAAAAGAAATCACTGGCGTCCCGCTATATGAAAATAATCTAAAATACATTTGGTTAATGTATTGTTTCCCCTGCAGCATTTTACAGATACTCATTAAGGCACAGAGTAGTTAGTTAATATGCTTTCCAAAGAGAATGGTGTGTATCTTAAAGCCACATATGTTTACACTAGGGCTAGGACTCCGCTTCAGTTCTTAAAATGGCATATCTCATGATTTTCTCGAGGCAAATGTCACAATTGATAAACAAGCCTTGACTGCCCTTAAATGGCTCTCTATTTGAATAGGACTGTCATACAAAAACTGTATGGGCAAAACTTCCAAAAGGTCACAGTTGTGAGTACAATTTGAAGTACATACGGTAGACAATTCATAATACTGCATACATCTGCCAACAGAATAAATCTCTGGTATTCAATAGAGCAAATAGGATCAGGATCTATATTACAACCATAATGCTTTTATTTTTCAATGTATACTATGTATTTGTGAAACTGGCCAGCAAGCAAAAAAAAATTTCCTCGAATCCGAGCAACCCAAACAGAAAAGTACTCTATATCGATCTTCATCGGCTTGTTCTCCATTCTGAGGAAAAAAAGTCATAATGTCAGGTTTTTGGTTTGTGATACTTGACAAAATCAGAGATTTTGCAATTATGATATCCCGCTCCAAAAGAAAACGGGCTCATAAGGAGCGCATTAGTGTCTAGGCAAAGTGAAAAATGCACCTAATGGCAACATTTTGCACAGGCAAAATAAAATGCATAAAAAAGAACATTCATTTGAAAAAAGAGATTTATTAAATAAGAACATTGTTGACAAATAGTTTCCTCCGGAATATTTGCAAGCATAGATATAAAATCCTGAATGAATCTCTTTGTCTCTTTCAACACATTTAACATTAGTTGTTCGCCTGAGTACACAATGCTCTGCCATTAAATATACAATAAAATTTAAGTACCAATACATGTAAACCTTGGGTTTGATACACAACAGAGGTGGATGGGACCACCATTTTCGCATTGATCTGTTTTCAATGCATCCCTTTGTGATATGAAGAATGCCCAAAGACTTTGCACCACAAATGTATAGTTTGCAAAGTTGCTAATCTCCATGATGGTTGCACCCAGCGCAAGCAGGGTGCAAGCTGTAATGCTTGTCAGCTTAAACTTTGTGAATGATTTCCGCATGCCCAGGACAAGCCGCATTCTAAATCATTCCAAGCACTGCGAATGCAAACAGTGGTCACATAGCAATGGTGAATACCCTTGCTTACTGCAAGGGAGGGGGCCTGCCTTTGCCTCCACTTTCTTGTGCAATTCTCAGAAGGTTTGACTGTAAAATTTGCAAATAATTGCAAATCACACATACGAATCACACAGCACGGTTATTCAAGTCAGCAGCATTGACTTTCCGAATGAAAAGTCTGTTGCTAATCAGGCTCCAAATCAGAGTTTGCAAAGTGGGTGTTCTATTCATGTCTCTTATGCAAAACACTGGATGAATTGAAGTTATTTCTAGAATTGTTGGTCTTATAAAGAAAGATTTGCAGATTAGGTGAGGTAAGAGTAATTAAAAAGAAACTGACTTTCGGCTAGAAAGCACAAAATAACTTTGTGTCATCACCAAGAAAGACAGGCTAAGACGAAGATTCTGTTGGAAATGAAAGTTAAAAAGGACAGTACTTTACTACTCACAAGCTTTATGATCATCAAGTAGGCCCATTTTCTGAAGGATATCGTTGTCTTGACGTAACCTTGTGGGAATGTTTGTCTCCACTATTTAACTGAGCCAAATTATCGATTTATAAAGAAAACTGTCAGTAACAACAAAGGGGACCCATGTTTTCTGATATTATAAGCCCTTGTATAGTTTTAGTTTTCTGATATTAAATGATATGTATGTTTCTCTTCATCTAACTTGTAGTGGGGAGTCACTGGCACATGCATCTAGAGGAGGAACCTCAATCATGTTGTTGTCTTTATGCTTTTATTAAGTAACAAGGTTTTAAGCTTATTTTGAGCTGGTGGGCAAATGAGGCAGGGTTATTCAATTAGTCTACTGCCACTTTTTATTCACACAAAGAGCGGGGCCTCATTCCCTGAGCAGTTGCCAGGAGAGGTGAGGAGTGCTCCCATGAAACAATGGGTGAGTCTATCATTTTTTTTTTATTCCGTCCTTTTGATAAATGAAAGCGAAATGCTAGTTTCATGTTAATATAAATGACAAATACAGAGGTTGTATTAGGCAGGACCATTAGAATCTGAGGCCTTGCATTGTTACCATCTTTTTTTGTCAATTTTTAGGAAAGAATCTAAGATTCCTGTGAGACTCGTCCTACATATCGAAGTCACAAAGCATGGTAGGATGTATCACACCAATCATTTTTGATTTATTACTTTCACCACACAGTTTTTCATCGTATTTGCGGTATTGTATTTCACCTGTCCTGAAGAAAACCAAAGGTTTAAGAATATCCAGAATGGCTGAAACATGTAGACTTATTTAACCAACTGGTGGTAGTTATTATGTCAAACTATCCACACTCTGTTTTTAGTCTTGACACTGTGGTAGCGCATATTAAAGTAGTTCCAGTTATCATGGTAGTCAATTTTAAATTGCACTCTTGATTTTGTTATACTTATTATCACTGCAGAAACATTTTCAGCACCACTGATTCCTCAATAAATTGTGGCTTGATCCATCGCTGGTATTACGATTTAGTACAGCTCTCCATTTCACTAGGTGAGCTGTGCCACTAAGTACCAGTCTTGTCAATCCCAGATGATGAAGTTCTGCCACTTGGTGGGCTGATGGGATTCCTTCCTAATTTAGCATAGGGTAAAGGTGACAATACAGATTCTGGTTTTTGCCTCTTATTACCTTTTGTTACAGACCAGTAGTTTCTCTTGTGTAATAGTATATTGTAGTTTGGGGACAGAACACTACTTGGTCTATAAAAATTGTTCCCTTGGACCCTTTCGGTATTGTGTGTATTGTGATCCGTAAGATTAACCTTCTAGAAATCCTGTTGCAGCAGGATGATAAAAGTTTCTCCATGGAATAATTACCAACTTTAATACCTTCATCTGGATTTTGCTACAATAGGAACTGTCCAGTGCTTAATTTGACTTGGTGGTAGCGGTGGGGACCACTGATACTTATTTTTGTGGACCAGCACTTATTTCTCCTCATCAGACATTTCCAAAACATACAAAGTGGAAAGACAGTGGAAGAGAAAGACAGAAAATCTGTTATCAAGGGAGAAAGAAAACAGTGATATCCCTGGGCAGGGAGTGTCTGGCAGCGGAATACAAAGGCCTGAGGTGTTTTCAGAACTACGGCACACTGACATTATAGAGCACGAGCCATGGATGTCTGAGTTATGCTTTTGGCAACGGCAGTTATTATTTTACAAATAAGGCACTGGAACAGTCCACCACAAAATGCCAAGCCAGGTCCTTTCTAAAATAGAATGCAAGCAACCCGAGACCTGTTTCGGTCTTTTGGGCTAGTTGGGCCACTTCAGTCATATGTAGATTAGATCTAGTGGCAAAGTGAGCCCGGGACCCAGATCTGGACATACCCTCGATCAACTAGGGCATTACACTAAACACGCAAAAGATGATGTGAGGATTGATTGCAAGTAGTCTATCCACTGGCAAGCGCATGGGGTAGCATTTTGACATGTTGTTTTTAGCCTACCATGTCACCTAAGGACCCAGGACCCAGTCTGATTTGAATATGGCACGATTTAATCTGAGGTGACATGGTGGGTAATAACATTTTGTGTATTTGATGTAGTGGCCTTAGTGTCAAATGTAGGACCAAATGCGGGTTTCATGCTTAGTGTGCCACTGTAATCAGGCTGCAATCGATTGAAGTGGCCCAAACAGGTAGAAACTGGTCTTGGGTTTCATGTGTTCTGGTTCAAAGAGAGGGCTTGGCGCACAAGTTTGGAGTCAACTGAATCCATTGGAGTAGGACCTAGGCTTATTTGCATATGTCTGGGTCTAATCTGAGGTGGCATGGTGGCCAAAACTATTTGCATGTACTGCTCCCATCAACGGTTTTGTGCATTTTTAATGCTATCACCCAGGGCTAATTAATCCTCAGTTGTGATGGGTGACAAAGGGAGCAGTGTCTTCTGAAGAGTTACCACACATTTCCTTCATCGAGTTTTTAGTTCATGACACAAATACTGTGATGTGAGTTGCAGAATCCATATGCAAATGGCCACTTCTGCTGCGGAAGGGTGTACTACAGAAAATGTGATCCATAACAGTAGCACATTTCTGAGTACTACCAATAAAAAGTCTGATGTAGCACAAATAACACATAGGGGCCCATTATGATGTGGGCGGATTGCCCCCGTCAGGCTGGCGGTAGCCACCGCCAGCCTGGTGGGGGCAATCCGCCCGACATCCACACTCGTTTCCCCCCCGCCATATTAGTATGGCAGGGGGGACCTCGGCGGACGGAAAGACCGTCCGCCGCTTTTCCGCCTGGTCGCCTTGCGGCCGGGGCGGAAAAGCAATAATATTGTGGCGGTGTCTATCAGACACCGCCAGTCATAATATGATGGTTGTCATAATATGGTTGTCTTTAGGTGCCTTTCCGCGGCGGCGATGCCGCCACGGAAAGGCATTCACTCTGGGGGCCCCCGCTTCATTTTCGTTAACAAAGAGGCAGGCACCGCGCGGTGCCTGACGCTTTGTTAATGCAAATGCTGAAATGCATTTTTAGCATTGTGGCGGGCGGTGCAGAGAGCACCGCCCGCCACAATGCTAAAAATGCAGGATGTGCCCGCCACTGTGGCGGGCACATCCTAATACCCCCGCGGGACCCCCGCCCTTAGGGGCGGGCGGTCCCGAATTCCGAATGACCCCATAATGTTTTCATGCAGTATCCTCTATAAAGTATTTTCTTTTACCAGACAAAACTTGAGGTCACCTTTGCTATAAGGGGTGTAACAAATACTATGTGCTGGCACACATGCACAATGCATGCATGAAAACAAACCCACCCATGCATGCACAAGCACAAAGGCATGCACATTAGTGCACAAAGACACATAAACACCCGCGTAGTCATTGATGTTGGATATTTGCAGTGAAGTATGTGTATGTAAAGTGCTTTCATTAAACGAAGGATTAAGAGCACGGAACTCATATCAAATGCACAGAAGTTTTAAAACAGATGATCACTAAAAATATTAAATGTTTCTGCAGCGCACCCTGCTATTATGTGTAGAATCAGTCTGTGATGAATTTCACCTTACAATGTGAGTTGCTGCCATCACTTTGAAGAAAGGAAGACCTTGCTAAAGATACAGTGTAACACCAGCATTGGTGCTGCTTGGAAAGGTTCTATGTGCTGCTTGGTCTCCAGGTAAAGCTATCCACGGTGTAGGAAATGGCCCTTTCACTGTCCTGGTTTTCCACTGATTTAGGTGCTAGCCTTAGGACTTTGAGCACAATTGACACTGGGGTGCACATTCAAAATATCGATTCCTAATTATCGACCTACATTATTATTGAGTTGAAAATATCGAAGGTGAAGATTATCGAGGTCAAGAATATCGTTGGACAGAATATCGACCTTAAGGTAAGTAATATCGATTTTTTTTATATCAATGTAAGTAATATCGAAGTTAGTAATATCGATATCAATTATATCTATGTTACTAATTTCGATGTTACTAATATCAATATTTGTTTGTTGTTATGTATTTTCTTATGTATTTTATATGTATGTTATATTTTTTTTAAGTATGTTATTTGTTTTAAATGATATGTGTACTATTTTTTGTATATTAAAAATGTTATTTAATTTTATGTTTTAGTACTGGATCAGGTTGTGGGTTTATAGAGGAATACGGTGGGAAGTAATTTAATTGTAATTAAGTAATTATTTATTTTTTATTGGTATTGATATTTTTTTATTTCTAATTAATTATTAATTGGTAATTAATTATTTTAATTGCTAATTAATTTTTTAATTGGTAATTAAGGTTTGTAATCGGTAATTACATTTTGTAAATGGCAATTAATTTTTTTAATAGGTAATTAAGGTTTGTAATTGGTAATTACATTTTTTAATTGGCAATTAATTTTTTTAATTGGTAATTACTTTTTTACAATTGTTAATTGATATTTTTAATTGTTAATTACTTTTTATTAATTGGAATTTTTTTATTAATTGGTAATTAATTTTTCATAAAACATGTTTTTTCTTTAAAAATACATTTATGGTTTACCATTTTTTAATTGTTAATCAATTTGTAATTATCAATATGTTTTTTGTTTTGAGAAATATTTTAGTGTTCAATATTTATTATTTGGTAATTTATATTTATTAATTAATATTTATTGGAATTTATTGTTAATTTATTGGTAATTGATTATTCAATTGTAATTATGTTTTTAGTAATTATTAATGGGTATTTGCAAATGATGTAGAGTTATTTAAAAATTACATTTTTAATTATTTTATTTACAACAATTATTTATAAGTATGTTATATTTAACTTCTACGCTATCCAATGCTTTCCCTACTGTTGCACTCTCTGGAGTGTGAATAGTAATTTTTACCCCTATGCTATCCAACGTTTTCCTTACTGTTTCACTCTCTGAAGTGGGAATAGTAATTTTTAGCCCTACGATATCCAACGCTTTCAGTACTGTTACACTCTCTGAAGTGGGAATAGTAATTTTTACCCCTACGCTATCCAAGGCTTTCCCTACTGTTGCACTTTCTGGAGTTGGAATAGTCATTTTCACCCCTACGTTATCCAACGTTTTCCCTACTGCTGAACTCTCTAGAGTTGGAATAGTAATTTTTACCCCTATGCTATCCAACACTTTCCCTACTGTTGCACTCTCTGGAATTGGAATAGTAATTTTTACCCCTATGCTATCCAACGTTTTCCCTACTGTTTCACTCTCTGAAGTTGGAATAGTAATTTTTACCCCTACGCTATCCAATGTTTTCCCTACTGTTGCACTCTCTGGAGTTGTAATAGTAATTTTTACCCCTACGCTATCCAACTCTTTCCCTACTGTTGTACTCTCTGGAGTTGTAATAGTAATTTTTACCCCTACGCTATCCAACGCTTTCCCTACTGTTGCATTCTCTGGAGTTGGAATAGTAATTTTTACCCCTACGCTATCCAACGCTTTCCCTACTGTTGCACTTTTCGGAGTTGGAATAGTAATTTTTACCCCTACGCTATCCAACTCTTTCCCTACTGTTGCACTTTTTGGAGTTGTAATAGTAATTTTTACCCCTACGCTATCCAATGTTTTCCCTACTGTTGCACTCTCTAGAGTTGGAATAGTAATTTTTACCTTTAAGCTATACAACGGTTTCTCTACTGTTGTGCTCTCCGGAGTGGTAATGGTAATTTTAAGTTCTATGCTATCCAACATTTTTATTACTGTATTTTTTTTACTTATGGATTTTGAATAGTGTTTTTATTTATTTAGCTATTTAATTTTTTTGTATAAATTTAGATAATGTAGTATATAATTATTTTTAAAATATTAAAGGTATATTTACTTTTTTTATTTATTCAACATAATTCTTTACTTTTTATTTATGTTTTTGTTTTATGTTTGTAAATGTATTTGTAATTTATAATATTTTTTATTAATTTATAAATTATTAAAATAATTATTACAACTTATTGTTCAGTATGTATATATTATATATTTTCTGTATATGTTTAGTTAATGTATTATTATTATATATGTAATATTTATTAATTTTAAACATTAGATATTTTGAATTATGTTTATTTTATTTATTAGTGTTATTTACTTTATTTTACATTAATTTTATTACAGAAAAAAAACGATATTTTTAACATCGATATTTTTAACATCTATATTTTTTTCCGATATTTTTGTACTTACCATGTTGTAGATAGGATGTCGATATTATTGCCTTCGATATTTCTGCATCGATATTCCTGTAGGTCGATATTTTCTAGGTCGATATTTTGTCAGTGATCCGACACTGGTATTCAGTGCCAAAGCGCTGCACTTGTCACATACATATTGTTGATAGGTGTTTATTAATTGGCTGATTCAAGTTAGCTGTAAATCCCTTGTCAAGGGTATGACATATACCCAGGGCATGTATACCTTGAATGATTCGCCGTGGGCCTGCAGCACTGGTTTTGGAATCCACGGAGGTAGCTCATCGATCATGCCACCGGTTTGCTCTGGTGGGGTATGTGTGTGCAGGTTATTGTTACTCGGTTTGGCATTTAAAAGGCTACTTGCCAAGGTTCTGCATGCCTTTTGATATATCCGAGTTCCCCCTGGGGACAGGGTGCGGAAAGAGGTAGGGAATGTGCGCGTTACATGCAAGGGTTGTGAACAGTAGCGGCTGCTACTGATTGCGAATGGTACGGCTGGGGGAGCAGAGGGTGCGGGGGTCACTGGACGGAACACAATTTTAAAAAATAGACTTACCTGGGCCGGCCAGCTGCCACCTATTCTCTGTCCTCTTCTTCCTGTCTCCGCCGGCTGCAGGAAGTACCTGGGCTCCAAACTTCCCATAGCCAATCACAACGCTGCAATGCGGCATTGTGATTGGTCTGAACGCCGAACCTACAGCGCTCAGACGAAGACTGGGAGGCTTTGCATGTTCTTCACCAGGCTGTGTAATGCAGCCTGGTGGTTAAGATGCTAAGGGGGTCATTAGGATGATGGGCGGACTTAGTCATTGGGACCGCTCGCCATAAGGGCGGGGGTCCCGGGGGTGGTATTAGGATGCGGCCGCCACAGTGGCGGCCGCATCCTGCAGTTATAACATTGTGGCGGGCGGTGCTCTCTGCACCGCCCACCACAATGCCATAACTGCATTTATGCATTTGCATACACAATGCGGCAGGCACCGCGCGGTGCCTACCGCAGTGTATATGCAAATGCAGGGGGGTACCACAGGTACCCCCGTGTGCACCCCCCACCCCTCCTTCACTCTGGGGGCCCACAGGGGGCCCCCAATGTGAAGACCGCATGCCTTTCGGAAAGGCACCTGCCCAGGCCCATCGTAATATGGCTGGCGGTGTCTAATACACACCGCCACCATATTATTCCTTTTGCGCCCCGGCTGCAACGCGACCGGGGCGGAAAAGCAGCGGACGGTCTTTCGGTCCGCCGTGGTCCCCCCCGCCATACTAATATGGCAGGGGGAAAACGAGTGTGGATGTCGGGCAGATGGGCCCCGCCAGGTTGGCGGTGGCTACTGCCAGCCTGGCTGGGGCAATCCGCCCGACATCATAATGGGCCCCTAAGTGCGCAGGACTATTTGGCCGGCCTGAGAGGGCCGGCCAAGCAGTCATGTGCATGCAAGGAGTGCAAATCACTCCTCTCCCTGCTCTGGCCAACCCTCTCCAAGAGCCACTCACTTCAATAGGAAAATAAAATGACAAGAACAATACGTTATTATCATTTTTTTTATTTTTTTTTTCCTATTGACGTCAGTTGGGGGACGTTCCTCTGCCTTAGCGGAGGAGCTGACATTGATTGTGAATTGCATTGGATGGTGTGTTCGGTAAGACTGGGTCTGCTTCTAGCATTGGATTAGCGTGGGGAAATGTAGGGAAGAGCTATTGAGCACTATTTCCTATGATCAGAATAGTAGCAGTATAGCATTTGATTTTGATGTGTTCGTAATGGCAATTCCTCTCTGGTAGTGCGAGCGGCTCCCACATTACTTATGGTTAAATGTCACTTTGGGAAAGTGGCCATTTCAATGCTCTGGGCTCTGTGTTAGTGTCGTCCTGTCTCCAATACACATCTTGGTGCTGGAGGGACAGCTACATATGTGCATTCCTGTAAGAAGGCCATAAGCTACAGGCTCAAGGGAAACTGCAGACCTCTGACTCTGAGGGGCCTGTCTGGGACAGCTACGTGGGGGTGGAATTGGGACCTACATTCCAAGGGGCAGGGTCTTGGCTCCACTAAAGATAGTGATCAAACCTCCCGGGGTAGGATGGCAGACAGGGCAAAATTTAGCGAGAGCATTTCAAAGGTGATCTTACGAACTGACCACATCTTCAAAGTCCATTGTGGTTGTAACTACTGGGTCTCTGGCCTCAGAAGTTAGAGACGCTTTTGAATTTGAAATCATACTACGCTGGTTCAACACTGGGACATCAAGAAGTGGCATCATTAGGACCCGAGGGACTGAAACTGAATTATCTGATTATCCACAGACTTATGGTGGACTGGAGTTTGTTGTGCTCCAGGAAGGGCACTATCACTTTGTGGGTTTTGCCTAAGGGTGTGCGGCAAACTCCGCTCCACTAGTGGAGTTTGCAGAGTTTTGCTCTGCTTGAAATGCCGAGCTGGACAAAAACTCCATGCTCCATCATGTGGCGGAGTTTACTGGCACCCACTACAGTAAATTCGGGCACACAAGTCAACTGTTGGGAGTATGCGATATTGGGGAATGCCGAGTTGTATAAATCCCTCTGATTAGGGCATATATGTTCGTGTTGTTCTGCTGCTAATGGGAAAGTGTCAACTGCATATAACTGTCGAGTATATATACAGTGTGTATCTCATTTTGATTTCAATCTGTGTGTCATACAAAAGACCAGTGTTTTATACATACAGTGTGCAGTCTTTTTGTGTCGTACGCAGTATGTTGCATGGGTGATATTTTGCCAGTCCTTACACTTGGGCCCTAAGGATGTACCTGACTGCTTGGTGCCACGCTACCCAAGGGTGAGCAAAGATTACCAGATACGTTTATCATACTCATCTATCTAGGACAGTGGACTCTGACTCTTCGATGTGTCCAGCCATCCGGAAACTGCTGGGTCTAACACAGGGTCTCTCATGAGCTGAGACCTCTGTTTATTTAATACTTTTCTTGAGTCAATCTCGCTCAATCATCCCAAAGTTTTCTTTGCACAGAACGTGTGCAACACCTGGTGAGGTGCCCCGTCAGTATGAGGAAAACTAATGGTATGCATGAAGCTCCCAGCACATTGACTTCTTCCGAAACACCAACTACAATTCCTGATTTGCAGCAAAATGGGGATGATGCCTCTCAACCAACAGCTGAGCCAAGTCCACTGCAAACCATGTGGTGCCTGCAAGCCATCGGACAAGGCTCAGATGGTGTTTACAACCAACAGAAGCTTGAGCAAACTCCCAGCCAGGGAACTTTTTGGCATACTGTGCAGTGCCCCAGGATTGGCCAAGATGTTGATTACTCACCATTCCTAGATAACGTTACACATTACTGTGGTGGCTTGCACCTCGGCCTGCCTCCACGCAGAATAATGACACTGACACCACTGGTGTAGGACAGGCGAAGGCCACATGAGGTCAAAGCCCCATTTATTTTCTTTGGCCACGCCCTGCCTCAGTATGTCATGCATGTGTATCCGGGACAGTGGGTTCACTACAGTTACCAAAAATCAATATTGGACAACGATACAGGCTGGATTAATAACAGGCAACAAATTGATCTGAATGTGAGGACAGTCTACGGTCTGTATAAGTAACAGAAATGTGAACCATAGGGCTGTCATTGACACAATGTTTTAAAAAGTTTTCAAAAACAACCAGCACTGTGAGCACACTGTACCATTATGTTTGGACACAGTGGTTATTTTAGGACAAAATACCTTGCCAGCAAATAGAAGTGAAACAAGTAGTCTTTTTTAGTGCAGCACAATTAGTGACACTTAAAATCCTACACACAAAGTAATCAAACATTGGGTGGACAAAAGGCCCCACTTCCAGTAGTGCTTCTTAAAAAAAGTCTGTATCTTCACTCAAGGTCTAGCAGCAGTTGCACTGTGAAGCCAAACATAACAACAAATAAATATCAAAATTAAAAAGACCAAAAGACGTCATCAGATTTTAAGCCTTGAGAGCATCCACTGTGGGAATAGAGTACTAAAATACAAATCAGAGCTTCTAATGTTAAATTATACCCAAGGTGGAATCTCTTTACGAAAAGCAGAAACCAGTAAAAATATCGTGGTGCTGGAGCTATTCTCCCCATACTGAAGAAAATTAAAAGTGAAGAAGGGAGGGGAGACGGGAGGTGTTGACTCTTTATGACAATTAAACAGGATATTAAAACTACAAAAGAAATCACTGGCGTCCCAATATATGAAAATAATCTAAAATACATTTGGTTAATATATTGTTTGCCTTGCAGCATTTTACTATTACTCATTAACGCATAGGGTAGTTCGTTAATATGCTTTTCACAGAGAACGATGTGTACCTTGAAGCCACATATGTTTACACTAAGGCTATAACGCAGGCTTCCTTTCTTAAAATGGTGTATCTCATGATTTTCTCGAGGCAAAAGTCACAATTGGAAAACAAGTCTTGACACAGTCAAGAGGTCTGACTCTGATGTCCTAACGCATGCAAAAGCAAGCTTGCACAAACGCGCTCATGGTCTTAATGTTGTGTTTCTTTGCAACATGACTTTTTCTGCGACTTCTGTCGCTATGCCCTGTTCTTTTATTCCAAACGCTTCTGGTGCTGCACACCAAGCTTTGGATATGAGAAAAGAAAGAGGCAGGTCAGGTTGCACAAAGAAATGGCAACTTGCAATTTAGGTAGTGCTTAGTACCGCAGTTTGCTGTTTCGAAATGCTGTAATAACGCACACTACAGGTAACATATTTAATGGTACTCATGAAAGGCTGAGCTCTTTCGATCTCTCTGACCAGCATGCCACAAAAACTGTTAACATTGAGTGCTCAAATTATTAAGCCAACTTTCTAGATTATAAAAATTTCGCTTTGTGTACCCACTCATGTATTCTTCAAAAATTCAGGGCCTGATTCTCAAACTGCACTTTGTAGTATGTGTTGTAGTGCTACAGAAAGGAACACAAATTTCAATTCACAAACTACGTGCAGAGTTTTATGCCGCTGCATTACCTATACTTATTTGCTTGTCATTTTCTGCCTTGACTGTGGATTCTCTACAACTTAAGGATGGGTTTTAGTGGTATATGTGGGAGGGGCACAGGGGAGTGGCTTAAAGAAGGGACAGACTTACTACAATAGTAGATTGGATTCGGGAGGAGTAAGAGGACTTTAGGAAGATTCGAGGAGGGGGTTAGAGATTACATTACCCACCCATACACAAGTAATCCAATTGCGTTACTGCGAGGGCGGAGACATGTAACTAACACTTTTGTAGTAAGTTTACACTCAGAGTTTGTGAATACTGAAAAGTAGTAAACCTACTCAAAAATATAAACGTACTAAAAAATGCATGTTACCTTTGTGAATCTAGCCCTCGGTTTTGTGCGTAGTTTATCCTTTTAGGAAAGCGTCCTCAAATGGGTTCGGAGTAACCTTTTGCTTAACTTAACTGGCCTACACATACATCTTGCAATATATTTTCCTCACTTCTACATGCAACTTAAATCTGAGGATCCAATCATACCTGCTGCAGAAATTGTGGAAAATGTGCCACAATGTGTAATAAGTGCTGGGCGGGCTTACTGAGGTTAGATACATAATATGATTACAGTATCTCAGCATCCTTTGTGAATTCCATGTACTTTCAATGCAAATTTAGAACAAGCATTATAAACTACTATCAAGTATTTGAGACACCTATGCACGTACTACTGTGGGGGCGCTAGTGAGCCAGGCAGCAAGATGGCTGTAACTTCACATAATCCAATAAAAAATCCTGTATGTGGGCTGACATTTAGCAGCTGCACTGACAATCCTGTCCATCCGTTCAGAATGAGTCTGTCCAGGGAGCCCCAATTTCTAACCCGGAGCTGATTGACGACTGCCATGTCATCGGAGACCTCGCTGGGCCTGACTGACAGATAGGAACTGCACACGGCCAGGGAGCGGGCTACTGCGATTCTTCTCCCGTAGCGGCAAATGGCTCTGGAAACTGGTGCTGCGGCAATGAGGGGCCCGGACGGTTGGCTGAGCCTCTCCTGGAGGGCATGCTGGTGGGTGAGCGAGCCATGCCCGCATCAGGGGCTTGCACCCACCCTATTGCAGCCTACTTGAGGCCTAGCAGCCATGGAATCAACTCCTGGATGGGTGCCACTCAGCGTGGCTGTGACTGCAGATCATAACCCGTGCCTGCAGATCAGGCGTCTGACGAGATAGGTTATTTTAATAGTAAACAAACTGGGAGGGTGTTCCCGCCTGATACACCGGACCCGCTGCTCTCTGATGAGAGGCCCTGTGGCATCTACTAATGAGGCTTAGGAGGAAGACCTCAACGTAGCAGGAGATTGGCAGAAATGCAATGCCGTGTGACCGCAGCATACCTTGAGATCTGGGACTGTCAGTGCCCTGGGCCCAGGGACCACAACTGACTACTCCTCAAGCTCACACACTCCAGGGGCCCCTGGTACATATCTGCTTATGGGGGTGGCCCCCTCATGACACTGCCTGCCGCGGGGCCTGTTCGTTCCCTCAGGTGACTAGGGTGAGAAGGGTATGCCACTGGACCCACACACACTGAATGCAAGGGCCCCTTGGGGACTGCTGTGTGGGCCCTTTTCTCCCCCAAGTCACATCGCTGGTGCGGTTGCAATATACCCTGGCAATGGGGACTGCCAGTGTGCTCTGCCCATAGACTACTGAGGACTACTCCTCCAGCTAACACACTCAAGGGGCCCTAGTGCATATCTGCATACAGGACAGCCCCTACCCCCGTGATGTTGCCTGTCCATGGGCCTGCTTGTGGCACCTGGGATGCTGGGGGAGGCGGGGCAGCTGCTGGACCCACACACATTGAATACAGGAACCCTTTGAGGAATGCTGTGTGGGCACCCTCTGCTTCAAGTGCTGTGGGCACCTCAAATGTCACCTTTTCCACCATGGTGAAAAAGACAAGCAACAAGCTAAGTTAATGTTTGTTAAGAAGCCTCCCCCAAGGCTGCACAAAAATAGGCCTGGACATCACTATCAAGAAGCTTCCTGCTGATGTTTGCAACAGTCTCAGAACAATTGACTTCAAGATAGACGTGCACACCAATATATTAAATCAGGGATTCCCAAAGTACAGCCCGGGGGCCGCATGCAGCCCTCCTGACATACATGCGGCCCCCTGATCCACAGTAGCACTGGGATGCTGTCCACTCGACTCAGTGGGAACATTAAAACGTTAAATAATCAGGTAAGCCTTTACTTAAAGATTAATTAAGGTTGAGAAAAGAAAGCAACTAGATTGTCCTGCACCACTTGACTTTAGGAACAACTTCATTTTCAAAGCTAGTTTGGAGTAAAAGTGTAAAAATATGACCCGGTCCCCCTCCGGAAGACCCCGCCTCATACCAACCTATTTTCCTTATTAATTTTGAGTCTAAACTCCTGGGTAAAGTGTTAGCTGGCCGCCTCCGTACAGGCATTCAGGAGTTAATCCAGCCCGACCAGTCCGGCTTTATGCTGAATCGGTCCACCCAACACAACATCCGGCGTGTTCATAACACCTTGGCGAAGGCCCCAGACTTAGGCTGGCTTTGATCCATTTATCCTGGTCTGCGATTTCTGGCCTAAGTTCAATTACTTTACACAGACCTCTCATCATCAGTCCGCATTGCTGATCATCGGTCAGCCCCCTTTCCCATAGGGCGTGGCACGCGGTAGGACTGCCCTCTGTCCCTGTTTTTGTTCGCTTTGGCGGCATGGGTGCGCCGCGATCCTCTGATCTGGGGACTTGAATGGTCACAAACACAATCTGACAAAATCGCATTGTATGTGGACGATGTACTGTTTTTTTTACCAATCCATGGTTTTCAGGACCCCAGATCCTTCAGATTCTCAGGGTCTTCGGGGAAACATCGGGATTATGTACAAATTCCTCCCAATCGGTATTTTCCCAAATATGCGGGGACCAGGGACGCAGAACGTGGGCTGCGCAGTTGTCCCATGCAACGGAGGGGTTTAAATACCTCAGAGTTCTCATCTCACCATGCCCTACAACTTTTGGACACACAACATCAATTCACTCCTTACTAGTTTACATGACGAGACCGCAATCTGGTCACATCTACCGCTGTCATTATAGGGGAGATCGTCAATTTTCAAAATGGTCTCCCTACCCCGAATACTTTATTAGTTACAAAACTTCCTGTTCGGTATTCCCTGAACATGGTTCTTCAAAGTTAACGCTATCCTAAGTAGGTTCTTTTGGAATGGTGGCACCATTTTTGTGGTGCTACGGACGTGTACACAATCGCCTTACTGTGGGGGTATTGCTGCCATGGATGTATACGCTTACTATGCAGCATCCCACCTTCTGACTATAAATGACTGGTGGTATAATTTACCCACGGACCCTGCTTTCGCACTTGAACGTATTGCAATGGAGGGCGTCCCACTTTTGCAACTCCTATATGGCCACGCAAATCTAGACTTCCTACCCCCAGCTAGTAAAACAGTAATCCAACTCTGGTGACACACGGTCAGGGATATGGGCTTGCGGGGTCATTTGACCCAGACTACCCTGTTGTGGGATGGTACATATCTGCGCCAGGTAGCTGCATTGTCTGAATTTCATAAATAGGGCCTGTATTTCCACTTTAGGGATGTCATGCAGGGCACTACTATTAAATCATTCCAGCAATTGCAAACAATCTTTCCAACTACTTCGGATGCAGTTTTACAAGTATCTCCAACTGAGGCACGTTTTGACGCCCGTGATCCACTCGATCAAGACCCTGCTAGAATTTCATCCTTTGGAGGGTAGACTACTGATGGGAGATTTGGGAACAACACGAGATACGTAAAATTTATCAGACAAAATCACTCATACTTGTACTACCATACATAAAACCAGGACAGCTTGGGAGGAGGACCTACCTGACATGACAGATGATGACTGGGTGGAGGCCCTCACTAGCCCTTGTGGCGCAGCGGGCTCCACGTGTTATCACCTCATCCAGTTCAAGTATCTGCAACGTATGTATTACACACACTTTCGTCTTTGGTGGATGGGGGTTATTCAGTCTCCCACTTGCCTCCAATGTGGAGACACATATGGCACTTTCCTACATACGGCCTGGGAATGCAAAGTACTGCATCCTTCTTGGCGTAAAGTTCTGTCCTGCTTGGGAGAGGTCCTGTCTTAGGATCTTCCATTTGACCTTAGGTTGTTCCTGCTGCATAGTACGGAGGGGATAGGCTGGAATCACTACAAACAACATTTGCTTTTCTTGGGCATCACTATTGCGAAAAGGAACATCGCTCAAACTTGGAAGGGGACCTCTCCACCAGCAATATGTGGGTGGAAGAAGGTGATGGATAAATGCATGTGAGCAGAAATTGCAGTTTTTCAGGCAGTTTTTTATGTCCTCTGAAACATAAGTAAATATGGTCCAGTTGGGCTATATACCAAGGCATTGATTTACCCCCGTTATCACAATTAGACCCTCTATGAGATTGGCATTATACATCTATCTGGTGACTACATCACTCCAGTCATTCAATATCATTGTTTATCTACATTCATATATCGACATCCGGTGCGCAGTGAAGTCGGTGGCAGCCTGTGTCATGTTTCAGTTCTGCCTGCAGTTGTCGCAGGTCAATCGGTTGTGCAAGCTTATTGGTACGGTTGATTTGATGTGCCTTCATAATCTACGTAATGGGCCTTGGCCCTTATGTATCATGACAATGCACATAAAATGTGTTATGTAAAAAAAGTATGTATCATCTATGTGCCCATCCCTGTGATGTCCGATAAAGGTCTGCTGTGCAACAATGCACCAGTCTTAGAAGCCTGCCTCAAAGTCCTATTTCTCCCTGCTTGCATTAAGTGATCATTGTCACTGGTGTGGAAAACACAAGGGGAGGGCACACACATGTTATCTATGGCCCAGTCGTGTGTCTGTAGACACATGCTGCCATGAACATTTTAATTTGTAACTGCATCATGTCCTTTCAAAATCTGGTCTAAGGAGTGTGTGTACTGAAATCACACCATCAATACAAGAAAGGCATTCCCTGGTGTACTGCATGATACGTTTTACCGTCTAATACATTGCAGCATCTTTCAGTTATAGAAAGGAACCAAATAAACAAAAGTAGAAGCCACATGAAAAATAAATTGTCAACATGGTCACTTAACTGTGTGGCAGCTAGTTTTTTGTCCTGACCTCAGTCTCAAACACACAGAGGGATCACCGGACACACCCATGTTTTCAGGCGACATACCTAAGCTAACTCACATCATGCTCCACACCTACAACAAAAACATTACTACACAAAGGATGTCAGTGATATACATATTAAAAGTTGTCTATTATGTAGTGACTTTGTAGTAGCTGAACTACAGAAAGGTGAAGTGTGTGTTCAGGTTTAAATTGCAAACATCATGCTTCACCTTGATGAAAAATCATGCTCATGTACTAAATAGAAAAAAATGCACCCCTGTGTTTGCCACTGTTCCTGTGGGTATTGAAGCTACCTAGCTTCAATACAGGCACCCTTTCTCAAAAGTGCAAGGGTGTCTGAATAGAAGCAATGATAGTTAATGAATAGGAAAGTGATCTTCCCTGCACATAAACAGCCCTTCATGGGCTTGACCTGCGTCAATGTGTGTTGCCTACCTTGAAATGCATATTGTAATCTCATGTTGGGGGAATCCAAGCACATCTCCTTGTCTCACCAAAATGGGCATCACTGTATGCCTTGTCTCAAGTGCATGAGTGTCCTGTCAAAATAGGTATCAGTGCCAACACCAATGGGAGGCGCAGTTGAATGTCCATAACAAAATCTAGTGAACAACAGGCATACGCAATTTTGACTATGTAAGGGTGCCATATCCACAATGCAGTGTTAATCCAAATGAAGTAGATTAATCCTGCATTGTAAATAAGGGGAAATAACCAGCACCACAGGTAGGTCTGACTATATGATGTAACAGGTGCAGCAGGGGAATATAAATATGACCCTCACTGTTGGCATACAGGGCAACTGTCCAAATCAATGAACAACGTAAATGTAACAGGTATGGACTTTCTACATTGACATACAAAGCTGCGAGTAACAGGTGTACCATGTAACACACAAGAATGGAAATGTGTCATGCACTCTGACTGTCAACTGATAAAATGCATGCTAAATTGGACATACACATACAACAGTATCTGCCCTTTAAATTGCAGAGGATGAAACATCACCTCCTGGTCAGCAGCCTCTCCCACTCTTTAATAATGAAGATGAAGAAGAGATCACAACCATCAACCAGAACACCCTCCAAGAGCTGCTCGACACCATAGGCAGCCCATCTACGGAGGTAAAGAGATCCAGCAGCATTGCGGCATCTCCACATGCCCCACAAAACATACAGGAGGCACTACCTACCACCACAGCTATCAACCTGGACTTTGATGACCCAATGATAAAATTACAACTTAATGCAGTAGGAGTGTTAGTGTTGGGGGAGTCAGTGTCACTGCTCTCCCCCTGCGCAGCCCCACCATTGAGGGACTGCTCTTGAGCCGAGCTCCTTGCCAGGTAGGTGTTCAAGTCCCTCCTCCACCCACAGGCTCCTTCCTGTGCCTCATCCCTGGTGGTCTAGTGGAAGGGCACCCTGCTCTTCTGCTATTCTGCTCTGATCTGTGTCCTCTGTTCTCTTTTGCCTCTGTTCTCTTTTGCCTCAGTTCTCTTTTGCCTTTTTTCTCTTTTTTCTCTTTTGCCTCTGTTCTCTTTTACCTTATTTTTCTCTTTTGCCTCTGTTTCCTCTGCCTCTTTTACCCTTTGCCATTTCCGCTCCTTTTTCCCTCACTCCCTGCCGCTGCTGCCCCCGTGGCCCCTCCCCCCAGCGTGTTGCTCCCACCTCCCAGCTGATTACCCTCCCCTACTTAATGGCGGCTGCTGTGCAGCTGAACTGCTGGCGTGTCAAAGGCAAGTCCATCTGTGCCCATCCGCTACCCGATCACTACCAGCGACGGGGTAGCTGGTCCTCTGCCATTACGACCCCAGCACCCTCCATGTTCTCAACCCCGGATGCAGCAACAACTGCCAGATATCAATGCGAGAAACACCTAAGGTCCGATCTCCTGCCTACACTGCTGTTGCACCTTCATCCACCTCCGGATCCCAGCAGTAGACTCTAGCACACCGGACGCCAGCACACAAAAACCACTGAACGGCACCCTCCTCAACGTGCGCTCCCTGCACAGACATGCCATAAAATTCTAGAACCTCCTCAACACTCAGACGCCCGATGTCGCCTTCCTCATAGAGACATGAACCAACGCCATCCCCACTCCCGTTTTTGCAACCACCATCCTCAATAGATACAAGATTCAGAGAAAAGACCACCTCACCCACCCAGGAGGAGGCCTCGACATCATCCACAAAAACTCCCTCCACATGACAACAACCGACTCCGAAGATGCCTCACCTCCCATGGAAATCATTCACTTCCAGATCCAGATCAACCCCAGAACGACACTCCTCGGAACCCTCGTCTACAGAGTGCCTGACCCCCGTGCTCCATTCACCAATGTCATCACCGTCCTCATCACACCCCATTCTCTCATCTCCACAGACTACAGTCCAGCGTGAGATGACAGACCAGATGCGGGTGGGGTTGGAGAGCCTGGCAGACAAAATTGGATGGGATCCGTGAGTGTCTCAATCCCACTAGGGACCACCTACTGGCACCCACTGTCTGCTCCATGCCCTCCACCAGTCCATGGGTGACATCACTGGTGTCCTCACTCAGAGACAGGAACAACTGTCCTGTTAAAGTGACACTAGCGATGTGGCCAATGTGTTGGGGAGCAATGCGCCAGATCCTGGAGAGCACAGAGCGGAATCAGGATTGCCACTTGGCTGCCAACCACCATGATGTTGCTGGAGGCTTGCAAGCCCTGCAGCTCATTCTCGCTGTACGGATGCCTCATCTGGTGGCACAGATGAATGCTGCTGCACCTACAGCGTCCACCTCTTCTGCCCTTGATGTGTCTGGGTCTCCCTGTGCTGCTGCCAATCCACCATCACCCTCACGTGAGGCACCAGACACGTTGGAGAAAGAAGATGTGGAGGGTATATCGTTTCAAAGGAAAACCCTGCAGTAGCATTCATCTGTGTCAAATGGCAACATTCTGCTTAACCCTGTGCTTAACATCATGCCTCGGAACATCACCTGTCGCTGTCCTCAGGTTGACTATGTTATGTTCATCTTGGACATTTACTGGACTGTCAATGTGACCATTGATCCCCAATGACACTGCAATCATCCTCCTGACTGAAGTTATCTGATTCTTCTACATGTCTCAGGACATGCTCCCCCACAAGGACTCTGTCTGACCCTTCACTGGCTATGTGCACAAGAAGGGGGTTGCTGTCAAAAGAACAGGTCCAGTCTGTCAATTTCTAAAATTAACTTGTAAATAAAAGCACTAATATTACAAAGATGTGTGTTGCCTGTGACCATCACATTTGAGAAGTGTCAACAATGCCTAAGCAGTGTCTCCAGCACAACTAATTCAGAGGGCCTTCCCAAATATATGGTCTGCTGAGTCTGTGTCCCTGATAGGCAGTGAGATGACAGAACATATGTGGATCACTCAATGGGTCAAAGCTCCAATCCAACATTGTCACTGGAACGTAACATTTCCCTATGTTGAGGTGGGATAGGGACTTGGATCAAATATCAAGTCAGTGTCAAGCCACCTGAAGTGGCTTAACCTTGCCTTGGTAACAATGCATACCTTGACCCTATACTAATTGTCAATGGTGTGGGCAGTGGTTGTTGTAATGGGTGTAATGCCATGACACATTTATCGATATAATCTTCATCTCATTCAAGAAAGATGCTGTAGCAATGTTGCTGTAAGAAGAGGAATGGCATATAAATAATACTTTGTAACTATGGGGCTGCAACTAAATCTTTTGGGTTTTGCAGTGGAATGCCCACCACAACACCCATTGCCCTACACTTGCATGTTAATTATAGCTTGAATTTGTGACTAATGTACAAGGCATCGTTAATATATGTTAATTGGGTAAGCTCTGCCATGTAAAAAAGATGAAGCCCATATTGCCAACACAAATTCGTGAAAAGTGAAGCTGGGGCGGAGATAGGCGCTAGTAAGTATACCCCTAAGCTCCCCATTCTCTTTCTCTTGCCTAAAGTCCACAAATACCCAGTTATGCCTCCGGGCAGACCAACAGTATCCTCCATTGACAGTGTACTTGAGAATGTTTTGAAATATGTTAACCACTTTCTCCATGAATATGTATCCTCTATCCTTCTCATGTTCGGGATACCAAAGATTTTCTGTCCAAACTAGAAGGTGTACAATGGGAAGAGGGTTTCGTTATGGTTACTCTTGATGTCAACTCCCTATACACCATAATATACCATGCACAGGGTATCAAGGCATGTTTTCACTATCTTAAGAACAAACTCATAGGATATCTAGACCACACCAACATGCTAATCGACATGATAAGCCAATGTCTCAAAAATAACATATTCATGTTTAACTGGACCATTTACAAACATATTCTTGGCCCACAACGGGTACTTGCTATGCCCAGAGCTTTGCCAATCTGTTTCAGGGTCTCTGGGAAGAAGAAATCAGGGAGGACATCACCATGTAGTCGGACTTCTCCAAGGTGAAATTGTGGCTACACTACATTGATGATCTCTTTCTAATCTGGCAGGGCATTGAAGAAGAGGCCACGAGATTCATCAATAAAATGACCAACAATATCTACAACTTTAAACTCACATCCAACATAAGTAATAGACAGATCGAGTTCCTGGACATACTAGTCACAGCTACCCATGGCACCTTAGAGAGTAGCCTGTTCTGCAAAACCACAGCAGGTAACACCCTCCTCCTTGCCCTCAGCAGTCATCCCGACAATCTTAAATGGAGTAGTCCATGCAGAGAACTGCTGAGGGCCAGGAGGAACGTAGCACTGAAGAAGCCTTTGCCACGGAACAAGACCACATGATTACCAGGTTCTATAATAGAGGTTACCCTAGATGGGTGCTGAAATGGGCCATGGATAAAGTCAGTATGATCACTCAGCAGATAACAGACCCTATAAACACATGATCAAGACTTAGATAACACAAACATTTCAGAAGATATCAGGGTGATCACTACCCAACAGGAACTCACAACAGATACACAGAATTCTTACACAACACTGGGGTATATTGAATAGCGACTCCATCATTGGCAATTCCATCCATTCTCGGCCTAGAATTACCTACAAAAAAGGCCGTAGCCTGAGGGACATCCTGGTCCACAATGACATCACCCAAATCCAACATCAAGGCAACCACAATCTCAAGGGCTCCTTTCCTTGTGGACATTGCAAGGCCTGCCGCAATAGTCACATGGTCAAAGCACAAGCACATTGATGCATATCCAGATATTGACATGTGATATCTCCTGCAAGCATCAGTGGTAGTCATCTAGATTACCATTGGTTGTATGTGTGACTCCATATAAGTCTGTTACATTAAACATCGTTGTGATGTCAGTACCAGGTTAATGGGCTTGCAACACACAATAACTTGAACAACAAGCAGTCACTACTTGTAATGAAGAATTATAATGCTGCATACAATGCAAAGGTTGACTACAGAATCTCATTGGATTATTTGCTCACACTGGAGGCAAAGATGTACACATTTCCATTAGTCTGTGCAAAGGCACTCATAAGCATGATTTAACAAAATTGTACTACGTATTTTTGAGTTTGATATGCGGCAAATGTTTTTTGATGGTGACTATCGACCATATCCATTGTCAAGTTAGCGATGTATGTACCATACATCAGTACATGGCATTAGGATCAGCTCATAGAAGACAAAATTGCACCCTCACTCTAGCATGACAGCGATACACATTCTGAAGCGAAAGAGAAATTGTTTTACTTATGGATGGTTAGTGGGAAAAAACTTTACGTAAATCAGCCCTCCCTCACTTTTCTGCCACTAAGGGCAAAAAGAGCTTACAAAGACACCTCTGATGAGCAATTCGAAAATGTATGCACCAGAATGCAGAATGGAGCAACCATGAACAGATTCTGCACCCTTTGGAGCAGCCATGGCCAGATTCAGCACCCTTTGCTGGCAACAGTCTTGATTTTGAGTCAGAGTCCCAGGGGAAGACGAAATGCCTAATCCTTGCCTCACATCTGACAAGTGGTGTATCGTTAGCGAAACACAGCAATGCAGCACTTTACATTGCATAATCCTTGCAACACCATGCCTGGAAGCGCAGGCAGTCCTCACGGCTTTGAGATAACACTGTGCCTTTGTACCTTTGTGATAGTCTGCATTTGATATGGTCAATAGAAGGAAGCTATGGCAGAAACTCGCCCTGCTCAACATTCCTAACACTTTGCTCAGGGCATTGTGGCTTTTGCATCATGATACATGTGTTAGGATTAAGATCGGGGACGGATCACGCCTGTTACGACCCATAACTATCACACAAGGCCTCAAGCAAGGTTGCGTTCTTGCTCCAATGCTTTTGAATCTATTTTTGGCCAACTTGTCTCCAGTCCTTAATTCAGTCACTTTGCATCCACCTAAATTGGGCGGCCTCTGTTTCTCTAACCTATTCTATGCTGATGATCTGGTTCTTCTCAGCCACACAAAGATCGGCATACAATGCCTTCTGGATGCTACCGCCACATATTCCGATAGGAACAGTCTACTGATAAACAAAAAGAAAACCAAAAGCCTTGCCGTCCGAACACTGGGACTAAAATGCTGACATGGTTACTACACCAAGAAAGAATAGAAGAGACCAGTTGCCATAAGTATTTAGGTGTCCTCTTTAACAACAACGGCAGGTATGCGAGCCAGTTGGCAGAATTAAAAAAGAAAGGTACTGCGCTGTCGGTCAAACTTAGATCCATTTACAAATAACTAAGTGGCCCCTCCTTTGCTCCAATTCTTCAGGTGGCTCAAGTGAAGGTTATCCCAACCTTAACATATGGGTGTGAGGCTCAGAAAGAGCGTGACAGTGGGTCATTCACCAAAATAGTCGCAAAAGTCTACAGAACGATTTTCCAGTTCCTTTCCTACATGTCTCCAGCACAAATCAGACTGGAATTCAGAATCTGCAGACAGTTACTGGCCCGAATGGTGGCCTTTGGAATAAGCTGCCACAGGTTTAGGGACTCCAAGGAAGCCACTCTGGCCCACAACTCATGGATACACTTGAATACAAATCACAGGTCGGCAGGCCATCACTATCTGACCCGAGCCTTCAGTACACTCGGCCTGATTCCCTCTTGGGACCTACACGCCAACAGGAATATAAGAGGTTAGCAAAAATGTGTACGAACTGACTTTCTTCAACAGAATAGGGCCAGCATCTCTGTACCGAACCAAGGTTGGATGACCCTATGCACTTATAATCAATTGAAACCCCAGTGCTACCTAATGAATACGTTCAACAAAATAACTAAGCTATAGTTTATAAATCTGAGAATGGGGTTCATCCCCCTATCCTGTCACCTCCCAATATGGAAAAGAGACTGTGCTCAGGAAATGTGTTGGCTCTGCAGTCAACACAAAGAGGACATAACACATGTGGCGTGCCTGGGCCCCACCCTTTTAGACGATAGAAGGGCTTTGCTACGAAGGGGTTCGGATTGCGAAAGGCATAAGAAGCTGCAGAGGAGCGGTCCTGGCCTGTTTTGACCCCTTGAACACCTCTCTGAATTGTGCATTGGTCAGATTTATGGATCGCTTCTCCCCAGGTAGTTGGAGGATGTGAGAGGTAAATGGAACAGACAGACTGGGAACCTGTCCCTTCTCCTCACTGAGATTATCACCTTCGGCCACTGACCAGCAAATGTGGAATATATGTGTATGCTTGGTGGTAAACGCATACCCTGCACTGTATTGATATATCCATTTGTCTGGCTCTACTATCCTTTCATTCTTCATCCTCCACACCCGAATGTTGATCCTGTCCACCGTTGTCATGTTTCTTTGTGACTTTTGTCTGTAATCTTTTTGTCCAATGGCACAGATTACACAGAGATGTTGTGTTTACACATTTTTAAATGGATTAGAGCTGTGTGTCCCCAGCTACAATGAAACATCAGGCACACATTTTATGGAGTACTACTCTCTTGTGTGAAGACGGACCTGATTATGCTCAGGAAACCACACAACAAGCAATTTTTATTTCTCAATTATAAACCATATGTAGTCAGAAGTTCAGATGCCTAAAAGATTTGCCCATTCCCTGTCTTACTTTATTTGATGTCATATCTCCTGCTAGGTGATTGATCTGTGTGACACTGTTGTTTTGATAACATAACTTTACATGATTGTTCACCTTCTGAAGTCACAAACCAAGCATACAAGATATTGGTGACGTGAGTATTTATTGTGCTACATCCCAAGGTGGAACCATTTGTGCAAAGCTATGGGTAATACAAGACATTTGAGAGTTGGCATTATGAAAAGAAGTTATGAATAATGGTTTCCCTCCTTGATGTTGCAGCTGCTGAAGTTGTAGGTTGGCTTACATCAACTTCTTCCTCCTGCCTATCCTCTGGATTGTCCAGCTCTTACTGGTCTTCTGGCAGAGGTGCATTAGTCCATACCCAGATGTTGTGCAAAATACAACAGACCAGTATTATTTTGCAGACCAATTCCGGCCTGTACAGGAGTCTTCCCTCCGAAATGTCCAGGCAACAAAACCTGGAGTTGAAGACTCCAAGGGTCCTTTCCACAATGGTCCTTGTGTGGCCCAGTGGAACATGTTAATGTCTCTGGGCCTGTCTGTTGGGCACTTTGATGGTGGTCATCACCCATGGTAACAGTGAATACCTTTGATCAGCTGAAACAGAAAATGGAGAAAAGGGTAAATTAGTATACTGTCCTGATGTGTTTGCAGTGTTGAATGTTCGACTTTGTGTCCATTGTGCCGCTTTCTACTTTCTCCTTCCACATACAAACAACCTGCATGGATGCTACTGAATTGCCTATACTTTACAGCCTATACATCACTATAATGCCATTGGCCGGGTCCTGTGTAATACCTCTATGTTGTAACTATCAGCATGTATGGGTACCTTAACAAACATGAGAACACTGATCATCCTTACGCTCACATGTCACATGGTAATGGCTGTAGAGGTTACCTCAATTTGTGCTAAAATTATTATAGGCTTTGATAATCTTCATGTTAAACTTGCAATAGATCAGACATGGACATGAAAGCAGATAATTTGACCCCGTGATTTTTGATCCTCACATGTTAGTGCATACCGGACATTTTTGGGACCCCATACATTCCCCTTGGTACATATGGAGTTTTGACATTGACATTGTCACAAGTATCGAACTCGCGTCCAGGAACACAAATCTGCAATACGGACAAACAAACCTAATGCCCCGCTTACAGAACATGTCCACCCAATAGTGAAGATAACATCTTCTTCAAACCAGTTAGTTTTAACACCACTATCATGTATACATAGTACATTTATTTTGTTATACTCACCATTTCATTGAATCGATACATACCTCACTTGACCCTACATTGGCCTAGATTATGAGGGTTTATGAGCCTTATAACTTGGATGTATTACTGTACATTTATTAAATATTTTCCCCTCTCCTTTCTCTCTCATTCCCATGGTCATATTACCATGCGCTCACCCCATTAGAACAATCGCTACCTAGGTAATCTCGTTATGCCTGCCTTAGAGCTAACTTCTGGTAGTTTTGTTAATTCGAAACGACTTACGTTACACATTTTGTGTAACAGTTAATTCGATCGCGGACTTTACACCGCCCCTTCAGAGCATACTAGCAGCATTGTGTCCTTGATCCTATCATGCGTCAATGTATTGCACCAGTTTTTCATGATACACAAATAACTATGTGTTAACTTTAAACTCAGTTTTCCGATAGATATAGCAATTCTTCTTTGAACCACATTATTGTCCCTCACTTTGGCTTATTTAAGTTCTTTCGCCATTATGTTTCGAGCGATTTATTGGACCTCCCACTCTATATTTTTACTATAGATGCGACCGTCCGGTCGCAGTCTAACAAATGAAGATACATTCTCGGACCAGAAAGGAAACCAGGTATCGGGCGCCCTGATTGGACGACCGTATCCAATGAGAACAGAGACTCTGTGAAACATGGATTAGCATATCCAGCTTCTTTGGGCTCAGTTAGCATTGGAGCATAGTCAATTTATCATTGCCCAATCACGTAGGAGCTTTGCAGTTAAAACCCACACAACACGGCTCGTCCTGGACATACGACTCGGACCCCCATAGAGAGCAGACCTCTGTACTACGAACTGGTGAGTGAACATTTTGGCCCTGCTCTGACATTTGTGGGATATAGATGGAGGCTGGGGGCTTATTCTAGACTGGCTATAGCACTCCTCTCATGCCTATTTTTTAATCGTCCACAGGTAGTCTCTAGTTGCTCTCAGCTAAGAAAGGGAACCTAAGGGATAGTGGAAACAATTACCGCCCCATTAGGTAAGCTGCACCTATATTTGCTTATCAAGGTCGATGAGAACACCCTAATAAATAATTACTTGGGGTAAACAATTTGGTTATATTCATTTTAATTATTTTCAGGTTTTTCTCAAGAAATCCAACTGTGAATCTCTTCTTATTAGCCATCTACTGCAACATAACTTGCAAGAAGTTGGTAACATGAGATATCTTCAATTGGTAATTTTATTTACTTTACGCTACAGTTTTATCAAAACACAACACGACAACTCGTTTGCCAAACCTTATCCTTGGCTTTTTCTTTGTCTTTTTCCCACATTTTAGATAATTTTGGCCTAATTTCAGATATATTCAAATGGTCTATGACACAACCAATTTAAATTCGGTTGTTGTTGTTAAGTGGGGATGACAAAAGTCGTACATTACCATAACAGGTAGGCAATGACCGAAAATCCCCTCCAGAAACTGAGCACTATATAATATATGCATTAATACAATATTTCTCTGATCACACAGAATATACTACTACCAGCAGCAGTATTTATGAGGCGATAATTGAAGCCCACGTGTGAATAAAGAAACGGAAACAAATAGTAACAAGGGACCCTCCATATCACTCCAGGGTAGGCAGCATTTAAATAGACCTCTATTGACGACCATCTTGAGTCTTGTGGGGCCCCGCGGCATAAATAAATCAAGATTTTGTCCCAATCCCCTTTGGGTTGTGAGTAGTGAGGATACTGCTCCCATTTTCCTTTTCTTTTTCTCCCCCCTCACACCCAAATAATCTTACAAATATTGCCCTATGTGGAACCTATGACGTAAATTTGTATTACCCATGAAGGGCTTTAATTTATTTCTTTTAACTATTAGCTGCATTTGTCTCTATTGTCTCTCTATGTTGTTTTAGTCTAAGGCACCTAGGGACAGTATATACAAACTTGCTAAATAAATGCACAGCGTTAATAAATTATGAGACCTACTCTATAGTGGCAATTTGATATTCGACTAGCAATGAACCTTGATTGTATATGTGTTGCCAAAATATAACCTTGTTGAAGATCATAAAATATGATTGGAAATTATAGTTAGATTTACTTCTGTTTCCCAAAATTTCTTGTGATCAATAGAAGATTTTAGATGATGTTAGATAATGAACTGCTAATGTTGTCCACAGATCATCATCAGTTATATAATAGATCTACGGCATTAAAAAATTGGATTTTAACTATCTTTGCATGATATTGATTTTCAGGGCGACTATATACACCCCTTGGCCTTCGCAGATAAAATATTTGTCTTGACAAAGGTGGTCATAATAAGGAGACATCACCGAAACGCGTCAACGCAACTAAACTGTATAATTCAAGTCTCCAACACCGTAATTGATATGCTGAAGTGGTAGCAACTTAACACTGGTGTTAGTAGATCGGAGCAAGAATATACAAAATTGTATCCAACAATGTTATGTTGTAACTGTTCTGTCTGCTTGTAATTGTGCAGGTCACAATTATTTGTATTGTTTTAGTTTTATTGCTTCTTTTATTTTAGAGAAGGGATTTAGTGCAGTTATCCCTATGATGTGTCAATTTTAATGTATTCAAAATAAATGAAATTTTAACTTTCCTTAAGCTTTTTGTTGTATGTTACTGTTTCGTCATAAGGTTCACTATTTGAAACCTGTATCTAGCTGTGCCTTAAGGGAACCTTTCCTTTACACAAGTATACTACATACACTGCAAGTCCAGACACCTTGGCGCAAGTGTATATAATATATTGGACACTGTTTGTGATCCATTCATTGTGTGTTTGAGCTGGCACATGCAGCTCAGTTTACCACTGTGACACACACAAAAAGACATTGTATGCATTGTTCTCAGTTGTGATTAGTTGAGATGTGTTGTGTGTATGCAATGGAATGTGTACTGGCTGCACAGTCTGTTCTCTTGAATGCGAGCTAGGGTGATGTTGTTTCTCAGACAATTTTCTTGTGTTTTCCGTTGTCTGCTATTTCAGTCATTATTTGTGTTATGTTATGCACTGTTGTCAAGCATGACTAGTGCAGTGCAGGTGTCTGTGATTCATTGGCTTACTCAGGTGAGTGTGTTATGTCCTCTCTCCTCCTGCCCATGGGCACACCTTAGGGCCCACAGAGTTCACAACGGGGAGGATATTGTCAAAGGTCAAAAAATGGTTTGGTTTATACACATATATTTGAAATTGTAATTTTATTTGAATGAAAAAATAAATGGTCTGAGTAATTTTCTAAGCAAACCAATCAGATTTCACATGGGAATGAGTGGTGGCTGGAAGGGCAATGGAATGGACATAGGCACAGTAAGATTGGATGAATGGAGGTCACACCAAAGTTTATGGATGGAGGTATGTATGTATGTATTGCATATTTGTATAGCGCAAACTGTCACCCAAAGGGTATCCTGGCGCTTTGACTTATCCAGACCAACGCAAAACACAGCACTACACTGCCCTGGAGAATAGATGGGACTTCAAGCCTTTCTTAAATGGGAAGAATTCCCCCGTGCTCCTTAGAGCCACTGGCAGAGAATTCCAAAGTTTGGCCGCAGTATATCCAAAGGAACAACCTCCCATCCGTATCCTCCGGATCTTAGGGACTGTGACCAGATATGCCGATGAAGATCGCAGGGGTCTGGAGGTCGAGTACCAGGAGAAAAGCTCTTGTAGCGGGACAGGCCCCTGATCATGGAGGGCCCTAAACACTATACACAATGCTTTAAAACAAATGCGGTGGTGGACAGGTAGCCAGTGGAGGTCCTTAAGCGCAAGGGATGAAGAGGCCAAACGTGGTTGAGAGAGGGCCAATTTAGCAGCCATATTCTGTATGCGCTGCAATTTTCCGATCAAAGTACCAGGGGCACCCAGAAGCAGTGCGTTGCAGTAGTCAAGCCTACTGAGAATAATACTGCGCACTACTTCTGGTCTGGCTTGAACCGGAAGCATAGGGAGAATCTTACGTAGAATGCGGAGTAGCATCATACATGTGGCAACAGTTTTGTTTACAAAAACATTCAGCTGCAAATTTGGTCCAAACATAACGCCCAAATTACGGGCGGAATCTGCTGCCGCAACTGTACCCTGGAAAGCAGTGGGCCAAAATTCCGCCGGCAAAGGCCGAGGAATGCAATCTATAGAGCAGTGCAGCACCTCAGTTTTTGAGTCATTAAACTGAAGAGAGTTGATGCGCACCCAGTTCGCGGTGGATGTCATGCAGCGGTGAAAGGTCTCCTGGGACACAGCCTCTCTACCTTCCAGGGAAAAAATAAGCTGTGTATCATTGGCGTAGTTAATAACCGAGATACTGAATGATTTAATCAGCTTAACTAAGGGGCGGAGGTAGAGATTAAATAAGATGGGACTGATGGCCGACCCCTGAGGTACCCCCTGCCCCACTCTTTTTGTGCCAGATCTAAAAGGCGGTAGGGCCACAACTTGATATCGATCCTGAAGATAGGAAACCATAGGTAAGAAGGGAAGGTGGAAGGGCTGAAGGTAGTTCATCCAGCTGGACTCAACAACATGGAAATAAATTATTCATTGTGAGGCAGATCAAAATATTTGAACATGAAAATGAGCATTGCATAAAGCTAGGAGGTGTACAATATGTTGAGAGAATGGACCAAGGTGAGGTCTGACTTTAAATGATATTCTGCTGCACATTAAATGTTTTTGTGCCCTCCATATTCTTAATAGCTAAAGTATGTGCTGACCAAGTGTCACTACTGAATCTGCACTTTTTGCACATTACTAAGAATGTACATTTGAAATTTACATCCTTGTCAGATATTGTACTAATGGTAGCTGGCACAAGAGGCACTTGAATGATAAATGTTGAACTCAATTTGGCTTAGTTACAACCCCCTTGTACTCCAGGTGGGCCACTGTTTGAGGCGCAGCAGCATAGCTACCCGGTGCACTCTATTTACTCGGACATGTCAAGCCAAACCACATGTCTATTCATGGCCTTGGGCCTATGGCAACTTTAAAGCCGATTGATTGTATGTTGGGGGCGGGCAATGGGTGTTGACATTGGTGTTCCCACACAAAACCCATTTAGTTGGCTACCTTTCCGGGTTTCTGAAAAATCGTACACCTGGAAATGGATCACGTTGATACGGATCACCGGGGATGCGCAACATGCAGATATATGTAAATTTCTCTTATTTTTCTAATCTTTCTAGGCATGCTGCATTTTCACATAACACATAGGAAGAGCAAATCCACTTTTGTGATTGTTTATGTGCAATTAGTTGTCCCTTCATGCAGAAACACTTTCATCCCCATACGCAAGCACCCTTGCACCATGTTGCATGGGTGCCTGTGTTGGTGCATGTCAGCTAATTATGCACCAGCGATGGGGATAGCAGAGTTTCAGAATTAATGTGGCACAGCGCAAGCATGTGTCTTGTGTCACCCGCTGCATTGATTCTTTGCAATTTATGTCTCATGAGTACTGTAAGATCTGCATTCCTTGAGTGACTTAGTGGGTTGTGAAAGTATTCTATCCTACTCTCTTGTTGGAAGTAATTACATATATGTTGTTCTTTGCCATTATGTGTTTGTGTATAGTAGTTGGCTCAGTCACAATATATGCACAATGCAATTTGCTACATTTGCATTCTCACATAGTTGAGCTATATGACTGAGTGACTTGAGGTGTGTTGTGTGTTCAGTTTGTACTTACCAACAAGCAGGTCATTTTCATAGATGCCATTCCATACCACTGGTTGATGACCGATTGGCGGAAGATGAGTGAATCATGTACATTGCATGGATACTTGGTGACTACATTGAGGAACACCCTAAGATGGTCAATTATTGCCTGCAAATTCAGTGAGTATGTGTGCTTACTTTTCCAGTAGATGTGTGCCATGTCCTCAGTAGGCACATGTTGCACTTGGGTGCAGTCCATTGCCCACAACACATGCAGAAAACCACCAATGGCATAGAAGCCTTGCTTCTTGGTGAGTTGTTCTTAAGAATTGTTGGGAAAGTGTACATGTTTCGGCGTCATGCCGGTAATGGCATCCAAGACAATGGGGAGAAACCTGGAGAAGGATGCCTGGGAAACTCTGGCCACTCTAGCAGTGGTAGGTTGGAAAGTGTCTGAGGCCAACATGTGCAGCACAGCAAGTAGCTTGGTCTACAAAGGAATGTTTGTGCTCTGCTGGGAGGTGGCCTGCAACCTTGGTGCTATCTGGTTGAGGAGGGGTATAATGGAGGACCGTTTTAGCCTGTAATAGGCTATCACCTCATCCGGATAGAGGTGTATGAGTGGGATCTTTTGGCAGTAGACCTGCTCTCTTCTGCGGTGCTACGTCTGTGGTGGTGGTGGTGATCTTCTTTGGACTACAAATTGTAATATAAGTTGCTCCATGGTGTCGGTGAGGTTGCCAATGAGGATCTGGGATTGTCTTTCAAATATACTGGTGTGTTTGCAGCATTTTTAAGACCAGGTAAGTATTGACATTAGAAACCTGCTGCTAATTTGAGTTAGACATTTCACTAACAAGACATGTACAACTTACAATGTACATGTCCTACTTTCTAAATAAACAGCACCCTTCCCTCTGGGCTGTCCGGGGCCTGAGGTTGATGTATATGTATTAAAAAGGAAGGTTTGGGCATGGCAAAAGGTTTATTTTACCAGGTTGAAATCGCAGTTTAAAACTGCACACACAGGCTGCAATGGCAGACCTGAGACATTTTGAAACGACTTCTTACATGGGTGGCACACTTAATGCAGCAGACCAACTGGTAGCATTAAATTTACATGCACAGGCACATGTAGTATCACTGTATGAGGGACTTATAAGTAAATTGAATCTGCAGTTTGGGTGTAGGCCTCTTCTACCATGATCAGAGGAGAAAACACAAGCACTTTGGTACTGGTTAGTAGTGGGAAAGTGCACTGAATCCTAAGGCCAAGAACATTTGGTTCAGAGAACAGGAGGGAGAAGGCAAAACAGTTTGGGGATGAGCCTGCAGAAAGGGCCAAGTCTAATACTTCCCCAGTGAGGCATTCTTCTGTAGCATTCTGCAGCACACATAGAAAGGGGAAAATGGAAGTGCCCCTTCCTGCACAAAGAAAATCCTGCCTATAAAGCAGGCAAAATTGTAATCCGAAGCAAGGGAACTTGTGTTGGCGCCAGGCAGCACCCTATGTGCGAGTGCAAGAACAGTGCATAACTGCTCGGTATCTTTGCAAACATTGAGCATTTCTGCTCGCTCCCATTCACGAAACGCTGTGCAGCAACTGTGCTTCCCGCCCTGCTTTGTATGAAAGATGAGTAAATATGCTCCTTAAAGTTTAACAAAGAAGGTTGTAGTTCTATTTAATACCTCAACAAAGCATAGTGCATTTATTCTGTCTCTCGTATTGCGGCTTTCTTCAATATTGTACGTTCACTGATTGACTTATTCTGGCCAGGGGTTCACCACCCATCTTGTTGGCACTCTTTTCCTAGTCGAATAAAAAATTCGCCCTTTTCGCCTGACCTTCAACAGTATTCATCCTCTCTATTTGCTCAGTACACTTTATCTTGGCATTGTATTTCCCCATTAGGATTAGTATGGAAATAATTAAGAACCACATTTGAATCCAGAGTTTGACAACCACGAACATGCCTTTGAGCTATAATAAAGTGGTTATAACTTTGAGTCACGCTCAGGTTGAAGTCAAGGACGCACAGCCAAAACCATTTCAAATGAAACTCTGCTGCCTAACACTCCCTCCTTTAATGCAGAATATGTTTTGTGTAAATAACTAGTGCAATACCTCATGAAATCATGAATCAATTGGGAAAGAGATGCTTGCTATAAAAATAATATATAGCCCTATGGAATTAGTAAAGCCATTATTACGCCCACTCTAGCAAGGTACTCAGCCAAGTCATTATCCAAAATATGTATATATATATTTTATTTATATATTAAAAATTCACATTAGGGTTCACTTAGTTGGGGTTCAAGTAACACTATTTATGTTATATATCACATATGTTTTTTAAAAAAAAAAGGCTTTGGTACACTTGTTGGAAATTTTTCTAAAAATGTTCAATGTAAGAGGAGTAGAATATGAAATGACCGCAACACAAGCCAATTGTGTTTGTATATTTAATTATTAAGATCAAATTTAATTCTTGATACACGAAGATGTAAATTTATATATGTATATACAAGCCTTCATAGTCATATAATGTACAGCGGTTTTAGAGGAAAAAACTCCTAAGCATGTATGCATCAATTTTGTTTTAAAACAACAATGATTAAGGTGAAACAAATAATTTGTACAAGAAAAAGAGTCTCTTTACTACAGTTTTTGAAAAAAAAAAAAGTAAAATATTTAAACCAACTGCTGAACCATGAGCGCGTCATGTGATCAAGTCCCCTGTGAGGGACGAAATGCGTCATGGCTGCCGCTGCATCGCGAAAACGAAACCAATACATTTTGCAGCTGACTAACCCCCAGATTCATCAAAGTCCTGTTTTGCGAGTCCTCAATAGCGATTTTTAAGGAAGCGCTATTAAAGACTCGCAAAACGGGATGCATGTAGAAATCGTAATATTTTTTGCGATTTCTACTGCTTCCTTATTTGCGATTCGCTAATTGCTAATCGCAAATAAGGAATGGCTTTCCCATTCATTCCTATGGGCCTAGAGGAAGCGATTTCAAGGGTGCCAGGGTGTCCAAAGGACACCCTGTAGCACCCTTGAAATGGTAATGTACACTGGTGTTGCACACACACATGTCCAAAGGACATGTGTGTGTGTAACATACAACTTAGAAAAATGCACTAAAGTGCAATTTTCTAAGTTTTCGCTATTTACCACGTAGTTAGACTTCACGGTAAATAGCGGCCCCAGATTGCGAATTCGCAATTTTAAAATGGTTCATGAATTGCATTTAAGGAATCTCAAATTGAGATTCCTTAAATGCAATTATTCGCAATATAACGATTTCTAGAATTGCGATTTTTGTATTTGGGATGATGAATCCCAAATGCAAAAATAGCGCTCGCAAAAGGCCAGATTCTCAGAATCTGGCCCTTTGCGAGCCGATTTTGGCTTGATGAATCTGGCTGTAAGTCTTTGTGGTCCGTGCTCTTTCTTTCACGAGGAAAAAGTGAAGTTCGGGGAGAGTTTCCTGCTATATATATATATAATAGGAAATATTGTATTTGTCCTTATAAAGAGTGCCCACTTGGGCTTACAAAGATTAAATGTACTTAAGCCCACTGAGGCGTTATGAGAAATTTATACCAGCTAAAGACATTGAAAATTCGGTTTGAGCGACATGTATATGCGTGGGATATTGAACAATTGAATATAGCCCACTGGGGCAAGAGTTACTATTCACATTAGATAATAACGGTATATGATGGTGCTGTAAAATGCACGCATGTATAATTTAGAACATTGCTGACCACTCATCCTCTCTTGGGAGGGAGAAGACTCTACCCCCCTTGCAGCTTTTCATGACTGCCTAAGGGAGACGGCTGGGTGGTTACACAAAAACTCCCTGCAATTTAATTCCTCTAAAACGGAGGTTCTGTATTGTGCGGGAAGTCGAATTCCTCGCCAGTTCCCCTGCGATTTTTGGCCTCCGGAAACACCAGATAAACCTCTGCCAGTCACGTCGGTCCGCAACCTAGGGGCCACACTGAACAATAGATTGAGCACAGAAACCCAAGTTGCAAAAACTGTGGGAACCTGCTCGGCTCTTCTGCGCTCCTTGCGCAAAATTATGCCACTCCTCCCTGCACAAGCCCGGGAGCTGATAGTCAGGTGCACTATCCTTAGTCGCCTGGACTATTGTAACGCGCTGCTACTTGAGTCCCCAGTTGCTCTACTAGATCGACTCTAAAGAGTTCAGTCGGCCGCAGCCAAGTTAGTTCTTGGCTGGACCAGGAGATCTTCCGCCACAGCGGCCTTAGCCGAATTACACTGGCTCCCACTTAAACAACGAGTGGCTTTCAAGACCCTCTGCCTCGTCTTTAAAGCGCTCCACGGAGCTGGGCCCAAACCTCTGCAGGCCATGTTTACCTGGTACATCCCTACCAGAACCCTACGCTCAGCCTCTGCCTGTTTGGTAATTTTTCCCAGATACAACAAAGTCAGGACGGGGGGCAGATCCTTCAGAGTCGCAGCGGCTAAACTGTGGAACAGTCTGCCTCCTGAAATCCGTCAAATCTCACAACTCCTCCCCTTTCGGAAACGCATCAAAACCTGGCTATTCCCTTAAATCCTAATTTCACTTGCTCCTAGCCGTCAGTCCCCCTTAGTTAAGAGTATTCTCCAGCGCCAGGAAACCTGCAAGGTGTCAGCCGCGCTTTACAAATGTTTTAAATAAATAAATAAATAAAGATGTCTGCCGAAACCACTGACCTAAGTGACCAGTATAGTCCTATTTCTGTGCAAACTAATCTGTATGTAAATAGCACCTAGCACAAACTGTTTTTTTACCATGACCAAGCCTTAGTGGCGAAACGCGTCGTTAGGCAGCCAGACTCTGTGCCTTTAATAAAACACTTTAAGCATCCAAGAGCAGCCTGCGTGTATTCTTCAAAGAAGGAGAAAACGAGGAGAGAAATAGGTAGTTATAGTTAGGACCTAGTTTCCATAGGAAAAGTGTTTTTTTGTTTTCCCAATAACTTTGGTGTCGGTTAACTCTTGGAGAAATTTTCAAAACTAGTGGCCCGTTCTGATCAGCTCCTCTCTTGAAAGTTTCGAGGTGATTCGTCAAGCGGGGGCCGAGAAAAAAGGGGGGTCCTAAAACGTGTTTTCCCCATGTTATTTTCCATAGGAAACTTTAGACAAAGCTACAGCCCGAACTGCTGAACGGAGTTACACCAAATTTGGCAAAAAGGAAGCCCTTGGTTCAGAAAGAGACCTTTTTTAATATGGTGTAAATCCGTTAAGCAGTTCCTGAGAAATTAAAAAAATAAAAACTTTATATATCTGGGCGGGACCTAACCACACAAGCATGAGCTTGGCTCTAATTGGCTGCCAACACTTCAAACAGGAAGTGTTGGCAGCCATCTTGTGCCTTGCATCGAGTGAAAATCTTCACAGGGCTGCAGCTGCAGGCTGGAGGCTCCCTGCTAGCAAACTTTTAGGTTAGTGATAGTCTTGATTTCACCTTAGCAAAGCTCTTTACTTCCATAGATATATAACTTTGTTGCTGGGTGCTATACAGAACTCAAATAATGTGCAAAAGGGAAACGGGCGATGGCAGCGAAGCAGACGGGACATGTAATGTATACAATAAACGAGTTCCAGAAGAGATGCGGCTCGGGTACGATGCGTCTCACTACCATATTAAATAATTATTTCGTATTAGTGGGCCGCCCCTGCCACAGATGAGTTGTAGCTCGTAGTGCGAGGCGTCCCGCTGCCATATGCAGGGGACGCGCCTTTGTTTTTGCGTGGTTACCTGTGCCGCCAGTGAAAAGATGCTGCTCCTGATGCGAGTGTTGAGTATGACGTTTGCCATTTATTGAGTGATTTCCTCTTGGAGATATTCAGCGTTTGGGGCAATGCTCGGGGTGGGGGGAGCTAGCACCAGGGCCATAGAGCGCTACTCACCGCGGGGGTCAAGGTTATTCTAATGTGTTTTGCCCTTTCTGAATTATATCACGTCTACCAATAAATGCACCGAACATGTAGTCCTTTAGTCTACAATTTCTGGGTAGACTGTAATTTCGAAATATTATGGAATGCAGACTTTTAGTGATAATATGTGTGAATTATGTATCATGTTAAGGGCATTATTTCCAAATGTATGAGTCAGTCAGTCAATTCCTTTATTCAGTTTTATAAGATATAGAAAACCCATAAAAGTACAGTAAAAAAATACAATTTACATTTCAAAATTGCACTACGCTCGCTATATACATTAAATAATTTAAAATGTAAAATATCTACTCATTCAGGAATTGAAATTCATTGGAGCGAATTAAAAAAAAGGGATATAGACAAGATCAAAGGAACGACAGTTAAGAGTTGATAGCAACTTTTTTTAAAAAGGACCTTATTTGCATTTAGGAATATACAATGTGCATTACTATTCAAGATTTTTCCTATGCCTAATACAAATTTTCAGGAATTGCGCAATATTTTTCGCAAAACACTTTATTTCCAGACATTGTAAGGCGATGAAGGCTCGGCGACATGATCTTAGACCAAAAATTCTTAAAATTGGTTTTATCCATCTTCCCCTCGACTCCTTATAGAACTTGCAAAACAAGACCACATGCATTGTCGACTGGGCAGATATGCCATCGCAAGGGCAAAATGACAGAACCTTTGTCCAGTCATTAACTTTCGGAAAGGATGTCAAGTGATGGAATGTGTTCATCCTAAACCGTATTAGCACAAATCTCTCATACCCATTTAAAGTGAAAGTCAGATATGGTTGTATCGTTAGAGTGGTTTGGATCATTAGATTGTACTGTACTGAAAACTTGTTAGCTTCAGTGATGAGTCAAACAATACAAATGTTATCAAATATTTTAATTAATGGCTGGTACCGTTGTCAGGCCAGACCAGGTAGATTGGTGGATTAACACATCCATTGCAGGGGCTGGGGTTTGGCCTTGGCAATTGTTGTATGAGCACACATTGGGGCATTCCCTTGTTGTACAACGCATAGGTTCGGGTCGCCAAGGTTTTTTCGTATGGGCAAGAATTCATGGTGGCAAAAGTGGTTTCCCAGGTTTACAGCTTGTTCTCGTCTCTCTTCCTGGTTTGCAGGCCGTCGTTTCATTTGAATAAGCATTGCGCATGACATAAAGGAGCATTGTGCTCGCACGTGCCAATGTGTATGGGGTTCACAAATGGTGCTTCGGTGCCACATTTCAGCATTTACATTCAAGGCGGAATGGCTGGTGAGATTTCCAGGGGCTAATACCAATGTGCTTCGGGTGCATTAATGATGCTTTGGTGCCGCACTTGAGTACTTACATTCAAAGGCAAGGCTGGCAGGTTAGAGTTATGGCTGCTGTCAGCAAGGCAGGGATGAAATGGGTACTTAAATGAGAGATTATTCTCTCCATTCTTTGGGTGCTGGCCATGTGGGTGTGCATTGCAAAGGTGCTCTATTATGGCCATCACCAAGACAAATGGCCACTGGAAGGCACCGAATACTGTTCTTCCCACAGCCCTGACTCATGTGTAAAGTAAAAGTTCAGGATAGCTAAGGCAATACCATTCCCATGTATACATTGCAGGGTGTTAGGCAGTTAACCAGTGTGTAGCAAGCAAGAACGGGATGTATGTGGAATACTGGAGATGGACCTCTTTGGTGATGGTTTGATTTGGGACTTCCTTGTTAATGAGATGACCGGTGCAAAATAGCTACTGCAACAGCCTGCTCCCAACTCTACTAATTTTCCCTCCGTGGGACAAGCTTTCATGTCGTCAACTAGACACTCTTCACCACATTGGCTAAAATATAATTTATTTTGGATACAATTTAATGCATTGGGAATGTTACATGATCTGGATTAGTTGCCACATGTTATCCAATTATTTCCATTGGTTCCGTCGCCAAGCCAGGCCGGGTGTTATGTTATGTTATGTTACTGTTTGTTTTGTAGAGCGCTCAGCTGCTCAAAAAGAGCGTCCCGGCGCTGGATGAATGGATTAGCGCATCCGTTGCTGGGTCCTGTCTTTCACCTCTTGGTCACAAGTTCAGTACCAGCAGGTACACGGGGCCACTCCTCATGGCGCAAGTGGACAAATACTATTCGGTGGAGTAAATTACGCATCTGTTATTCGGCACCAAGATGCCCCTTTAAGGGGGGTTCTGGGGCACAGTACAAATACAAGTCATGCTAGATATTAGAAACACGGATGGGCTGCTACGGGATAGAGAGAGACACATAAGCATCATTCAGTCGGGTAAATAATCATCAGTTTTGCTGCGCCAAGATGCCCCGTTGGGAGAGGAAGTGCATGGGGCAGCTACAAGTCCCCTTATGTGTCAGCCATCTCAATATACTGCTGGGACCAGGAAGTGACACCTTTTGCTGTTTTGGAAGGTAGTTTAATTGGTTGCAGACCCGATGTGCAGCATCCTTTGTTAACAGGTTCAGAGATTCTTGTCCATGGGTTGACATATGGTGTGATTCACTTATTGAAAGTTGATACAATGAGGTAGTTTCATCCTGCTGCTATTGTACTGGTAGGCAATTCGCTACTATGGGGGTATAATGCAGGGATCTACATACTTTGCTACTGCGCCCCATAGCTTTATTATGTCATTAGCCTTCAGATTAGTGACAGTCTGACGTTGTGGGTGATCCTCAGGGGGTATCTAACAGCTAAAGGGAGCAGTTGGTTTGCATTGTCGAATACAGAGATAGTTTTCATGCATAGCTTTAATTATAGACACCGATGGTGCGGAGTCACCCAAGGAGTGAGGGCATAGGGGAATACCAACTTTAGAATGCGGCTTTAGGGAGTGGGCTACGTAGCTCTCTGTTGCCCTTGCCATTTAAGGGCTATTCATGTTTTAGACACTAAAGCAATGTCCTGACGTTTCTCTATGAGGCGTGCTACTCAGTTTCATTATGGGACTGCAGTTTATACACTCATCACAATTGCTCATTGCCAAATGTTTCAATGCACAATTCTCCTCCCTTTTAGGTGTCAGCAGTCTCGTGTGAGGCCGTTGGCATACTCTACAATTAACAAGGAGTGAGCATTGGGCGAGAAATGCATTTTAAAAGCTCATCCCGTTAACAGGTAGCGATTTATTTATAACATAATACACAGGCAATAGTGGAACAGGTGTCGGCAGTCCTTTGTAAGGACCCTTGTACAATGGACCCCAGGAGGGGGTAGGATTGAAGTGTGCAGTGGGTTGGTGGGGAGGGGGACAGGACTGCCGGTGGTCCTCGACTCTACTGCCCTAACCCACCACTTATGGACTGAGATGAATATTTGGGAGGCTGCTGTGTTCAGGTACCTTGGAGGGAGGGTGCGCTTTGTGGTGCCCTGGATTTCAAGTAAGGCTACTGTTTTCTGTAGCGCGTTGTGGACTTCCGGCACAATGTGTGCAGCAGACTGTTCAAGAGTATGGTCAACTTAATGCTATGCTTAAGTGTAATGACAATTTTAATTTCTTAGTGCCTTTGACTAACAGGTGAGTATTTACTGGTGGCATAGTCCACAGACAACGGTATTTCCAAAGTCAATCATATGTAGGTTGGCTTTACTAAATTGCTAAGTATTGAAGAACCAAGTTATTTAAGACCCAGCGCCGCCAGGGGCACGCCCAAAGTCTTCGGGTTTACCTGTCTTAGAATACAGAGACACGGGATACTTCTTGGTGGTGTCAAAGATCAAATTTATTGGCTGCAGCCAGTAACAGAAGTCCTAGAAATCATCACAGTATGAGTTCTCAGGAGACTGCTCAATTTTACAAAGCAAGTCATCCCTTTTTATGCCAAAAATCACATTCCAGACAAATACCTAACATTTACAAACATTTACAAACTGTCCAATCACATGTATCCACACCAGAGGTATCCATGACAGTAAAACCCACTTTTCAGTTGCCCAGCCCATGATCAATTATCGGTCAAACCCAACATTCTTCTTTCGACAGGTTGAACGAACCCATAATAAAAAAGGGCACAACCCAATCGTAAATAGACCATAAAGAAAGGAGCAGAAACAGGTGAGAGTAGGATAAGGCATATTTGTGTGCAGTAAATCTTTATGATGTCCTGTGCTCTGATCCTTAAACTTTTTTTTTTATACATTTTTATTGCAGATTCACAGGAAGCCATCAACAATCAATCGGTTATTTCAGGTATTCACCCATATTAGTACATCTCATCATTAGGAAGGAACACACAGCCGTTTAGCCCACACCCCTGAGGTTGGGCGGCAAATCGCGTCAAAGACCTGTAGATTCAGTCTTGCATACCACTGTGAGCATCCAACGATTGTTCCGGGAATCTGCATTTTCGTTTTTAACCCCACCCACCCCCGATAAACCAACAAATACACAAGTTACCCTCCAGTAATACAAAGGCGATACTAACAGCAGTGACATATCCAAAGCCCTCCCCCCCATGCCTCCGTGTCCGTAGAGTCCGACATAGTTCGGACTCTCAGATTTCTAGAGCCACGTAGCAATCATCGCTGTCCCCTTATCGTATCTTATCCATATAGTGAAGTCAAGGATGTCCCCAAGGCCTAACCTACCCCCCACCTAAAGAAAAGCACTCCTCACAACCCCCCGTCCAGCCCGTGGTAGTGTCGCCATTTGGACCAAACTCTTCGGAATTTTTTGGGGCACCCCCTTGCCTTATAGGTAACCCTCTCAGCTGCCGTATACAGGTCTAATCCTATTCTCCACTCCTCCAGTACCGGCGGTTCTGGTGCTCCCCAATGTTTTGCTATATCCCTTTTTGCTACTGCCAGCGCAAGTACTAGGAATGTAAGTAGTGGACGGGTCAGGTCTACCTCATTAGTCATGCCTAGCAGTGCCAGCTTGGGATCCTGTGGGATCGGGACCTCCAGAACCTCCTCCAACTCCCTGAATACCTGTGTCCAATATGTTTGTATTGTGTCGCACGTCCAACTGATCCTTAATCTTGATCAGCTAAAGGGCAGGAACTGGTTTAACAAGGTCAGCTTCAGGCAACAGGGTCAGTTCACTCAGGTCAATCAGGAGTCAGCCCAAACTCGAGCTACGGTGTACGTGTCCTTAAAAAGACTAGTTCAGCCACAGTCATCGGCCTATGTGAGGGAACCACAAAATGGCTGCCATACACAAAATGGAACCCAAGGGTTCAGAACGAAATCCCTCAATACGTAGTGAATCCATCGGTCTAACATGATGAAAACACTCAAATGCACAATGCAAGTGCACAAATACTTGCTGCACTAACTAGTTACGGTTCGCTAATATCAAATTCGTAACGAAACCATGACCTTTATGGAATGGGTTCAGAATTCACGGAACCTCAGACCCTCCTTTTGCCCTTACATAGGCAATAACCTAAACTCACGTCAATCTGAGTCTAGGTCTATATTCATCAGATCATCAAGATGTTGCTGGAGCATAATCCTATTACTTAGTACCTCTCTTGGGGCAGGCCTCCTTGCACACGTAGTAACACAGAGGCGACATATAGCAGGAGCGCACTGCACACAAAGACAGAACAGGAAAAGAATCGCTAAAGCCATCCCAATGATCATCAGAATCTTCCATCCCCAAGTGGATAACAATCCCCAGAACCATCCCATCAACGACCAATCTCCTTCGTCCATGTGTACAGACTCGGAGATCTTATATAGCTTGGAAATGGCATGGTACACTGTAGGAGCATTATCTGGAATGAAAATGCAGCAGCTCGATTGAATCAATTTACATACCCCTCCTCTGTCTGCAAGTATGACGTCTAACGCAACTCGATTCTGCAATGTCATAAGACGATCCGATTGGAGCTCAGCAGTCAAATTACTAAGGGGACCGGCAGTCTCAACTATGGTGGACTCAACCACTCTCGTCAATTGCCGTATGTTCGTACTATTAACCAAAGGTCCCCAAAACGGCAGGAAACCCTTAAGAAAATCTCCCAATTCTTGTCCTGAAGTATCTTCCTTACTGAAGACACCTCTAACTACTCTAGTTCTGTAGTAATCTGCCGCTGCAGTATACGTAGGAGGCAACAGATACGAAACATAACATGTTCCCGAAAAATCAGGGGGCAACCATGTATATGCTCCATCATAGCACACAAAATACGTACCCTTAGCTGCTAAAAACGGTGGGGAAGTCTGGGACGCAAAAACATACGTCTCAGTACAAACACTCTTCCCTAATTGAGCTCTCGGATTCTTGCCATTACCTTGCAGACAAAAATGACCACGATGGGGCACGATCCAAATCGGGGATGATTTTTCCCTTTGCTGCTTTCCACTCAGATTAACACCATATCCAGTCACGTTCCAACCAATATAAGCTAGTGTCTCATCTTTAGGGATAGTCTCATAGGAATCGATTCCTCTAATCATATCTACTATTCCTTTCACTAGAGCACTATTACTTGGATTATCTTTCATAGAACGCAGGGGTAAACTTCATGGGCATAAATAAACATCATCCTATACGCCCATACAAATCCATTATAGCTGAACCAGGTAAGGAATACCCTTATCCGTGGTATGAGGCATAAGACCACACACCCAGCAATTAGTGGTGTTCACTACTAATTGATGCTGATGCAGAAGCTGCACAAAGGAATTATTAACGAATTCCAATCTTCTGATAGATTCATGTTCAGGCAAAGGATGAAAAGAATGCGAAGAAGTAGTAGTAGGGAAAGACATAGATTGTATGGTGGGTGCAAAAGTCACTTGGAAAGAAAAAACAAGATATCCCACTAAAAACATCGTTATGTTAAGTAACATTAAAAGACATGTTATCAAAAAACATTTGCTACTCATTAGTCTACATAGTCTTGTCTTAAAGTTCATTTCTACAACAGCTCTCTCAATCTCAAACAACTCCATCCTCTAACCGTGCTGTTTGCGGCAGGTGGTTCTCTTTGGCTCAGAGGTACGTCTGTAAGTCCAGGGAACGCCCTAGAACAAACCAGAACCGTCGACCTTATGTCTACACGGCTGTACACTCCAAGGCTTCATACCCCGGATGGCGGTTCGAAAAAAGAAAAATAGATCAAAACAACTTTTCGGATGAGAGAGCGTTTTTTTGTTTTAAAGCAAAAAGGAATTAATTGTTTATTAGTCCATCGGCTCTCGGTCGTAGATTATAGCGGCCTTTACCAGGCACTGTCTGATCTCGGAACAACAACTCAGGCTCAGAAGTGTCCAATCGTGCAGGTAGAGACACAGCTTCTTGCAAAATATCGTTATCCTCGCGCTCAGAACTTGTCCCAACCAATCGTGCGTCACTGAATGGAACGTAACGTGGCACTGTATCAGTCTCTGAATCACCTCCACGACCCACTGGTCGTACGGCAGAGGCAATGATACCCTCTTACAATGTACGCCGTGGATCCAGTTCTTCTTGCCCTGAACTCTCACTGCAGTACACGTCGATAAAAGGACTTGAAATGGTCCAATCCAGCGGGGCTGATCATTCTTTGTCTGCTGAAAGTTGCGCACCAACACCCAGGAACCAGGGTCAATGGCGTGTCCTGAATCTTCAGATGCTTGAGGAAGTGTATCGTAAACCTGTTGGTGTAAGACACGCAATTTAGCCGTCAAATCATACAAGTAGTCAATCAGCACGGGATGTTCAATCTCGCTAAACTTTGTTGGCCTTGGCACTCCCCATACATTTGCCGGGCGGCCAAACAGGATCTCATAGGGACTAAGACCAATTCAGGAATGCACTGTTGTCCTTGTTGACAAAAGTGCCAACGGCAAAGCATCGGGCCATTGAAGACCAGAGCTCGCCTGAAACTTGGCTAGTTTCAGCTGCAGAGTGCCATTATAGCACTCGACTAGGCCAGCTGATTGGGGGTGATTTGCAGCATGAAATTTCTGACGGATGCCCAAACCTTCACACACTCTCTTCATGACTTGACCCACAAATTCACTTTCATTATCACTCCATACCATCCTTGGCAATCCGAATCTGGGGAAAATTCCTAGAGTAGGGCTTTAGCTGTGGACAAGGCAGTATTATCTTTCAGGGGGTATGCCTCTACCCATCTCGAAAAGGCACAAACAACTACAAGGACATATTTTAGATTATTACACCTTTCCATGTGTATGAAATCCAATTGTAGCACCTCGAACAGATACGTCGGAGGTGCAAAGTGACCAGCTGGAGTTGGGGTTCCCTTGCCAGGATTATACATCAGACAAACCATGCAGTTCTTGACCAGATTCTCCGCACACTTAGGAATTCCAGCATTCTGCCATACTGGAGCCAACAACTTACAAATCCCTTTCGCACTAATGTGAGCCATTCCATGCGCCATCGTAACCACTGCAAGCACATACGCATCAGGTAACAACCATCGCTGATGTTCTGACAACTCAGTTCAACAACCAGTCGAATCCAAATTTCCCTTACTCTCTCTCCACACACTCAATTCTTTCTCCATAGCTTCAGCCTGAATTGACTTCACACTCTCTATCGTATCTTCACATATTCCTCTATCCAGAACCCATCTTGCTGGGCCCGCAACATACATTCGACTCGTCACATCTTTCGCCGCTTCTTTCGCAACTTCATCCGCAAACGCATTACCACGAGAAACATCATCGGTAACCTTCTTATGTGCACTGCATTTCACGATCGCAACTTGCATCGGCAACGTAAGTGACTCGAGAAGCTCATTCACCAACTGACCATGCTGAATCTTCGTACCATGCGAAGGAAGAAATCCACGTTCTTTCCACAAACGCCCAAAACTATGAGCAACACCAAACGCATACTGGCTATCGGTATACACAGTCACTCTCTTTCCTTTCGACAACACACACGCTCTCGTCAGTACAATCAACTCTGCTGCTTGGGCTGAATTTTGTGGGATACGTGCAGTTACAACAATCGTACACAATGTCGTCACGGCATATGCTGCAGTCGTATCACCATTCGGGAGCTTGTAGCATGACCCGTCAACCCATAGTGTACCATCAGGATCCGAAAGAGGAGTATCTTTTAAATCAATTCTCCCCTTCATTTCCTCCACTGTCCTCAAAAAAACAATCATGCTGTTCCTGACCATCTGTATCCACAGAAATCTGCAACAATGTTGCTGGATTCAATACATTACACCGCTTGATGTGCACATGACTAGCCAAAAGCATCAACTCATAACCCGACAACCTCGCACTAGTAAGGTGCTGAGTCTTTGTACTATTTAACAGAGTATCCACTGCATGTGGAACCATCACGACCAATGTATTATCCATCACCAATCCAGCAGACTGTCGGATGGAAACAGCCGCTGCCGCTGTAGCTCTCAAACAGCTTGGCAACGCTCTAGCTACCGGATCTAAAGTTGACGAGAAATACGCACATGGACGTAGCTTATCACCGAATTGTTGAGTTAAAACTGACAATGCACAACCCTCTCTCTCATGGACATACAGTGTAAAAGGCTTACTGTAGTCGGGAGTACCTAACACAGGAGCAGAACACAATGCATCACGCAACTCAGAAAAACTTTTTTGACAATCGTCAGACCAAGGAAGAGGATTCGTTGTATCCTTACAAGTCAATGCCAATAGAGGTTTTGCCAATAAAGAAAAGTTCGGAATCCACTGTCATACAATACAATACGACGTGATACTCAAGAAAGCACGCACTTCTCTCTGTGTACTTGGCACAGTCATTCGAGCAATCGCTTGAATTCGTTCTGGGGTCAACCTTCTTCCCTCCTTTGACAAGAGATGACTTAAGTAGGTCACTTCTTGGCAACAATACTGCAACTTAGAAGGTGACACTTTATGATGCAAGTCTGACAAATGTTGCAACAAAGAAAGAGTAGCTTCTTTACAAGTTTTCTCATCATCAGTTACAAAAAGTATTCTACACAAAATTACAAAATTTTAGTAGAAAATTGTTTCTTTCTCTTACATTTTTGCCTAATAATGCTCATAATTAAAATAGGTGATCTATATCTTTAAAAGTTTATAAAAAAGCTTTCTTGTTATTTGCAGCTACTTTTACTGGTAGATTACAAGGTAACAGATCATCCACATACTGAATAAGAGCAGCACCAGCAGGCAACAAAGAGTATCAAGCTGAGTCTTCAAAGCCTGGCTATAAATAGAAGGACTTTCGCAATAGCCTTGGGGAGCTCTCTTAAACCGGAAGCTTCGGCCTCCTAAAGAGAAGCCAAAAATATCTCTACTTTCCTCAGCAATTGGAATGCTGAAGAAAGCATTCTTCAGATCTATAACCGAAAACCAGGCAGCTGAAGCAGGAATCAAAGTCAACAAAGCAGTAACATACGGAACAACTGGAAACTGTGGCACGACAATCTTGTTAACCTCTCTAAGATCGATCACAAACCTATAAACAGGTGGCTGAGTAGAGTCAGTGCGCTTCAGGACAGGCAAAACGGGACTGTTAAACACATTACCTCTTGTTTCTTCAATCACATCTTTCTCAATCAAATCATAGATAATCGCTAAAAGCGCTCTTTCACCATCACTCGAAATCCGATATTGGGAAATACGTGGCAATTTAACATTTGATTTGAGCGTAACAACATAGGGTGGAATCTCCAAAAGACCCACATCATTAGGACCAGTAGCCCAAAGAGTATCAGGGAGAGAACGCAATTTCAGTGGAAGCCGATCTTTAGACAAATACATCGGAGAGATCACTCTCTTACCCAATGTAAGCTGTACTCCCGAAGGAGAACAACGTAATGTTGCATGCAACCTTTTCAACAAATCCAAACCCAACAAATTCTCACCACAACCTATTGTTAAGATGAGAGGTGCTTCCAACTCACAAGGCCCTATAGAAAGAGACAAGGGGCTAGAAACTGGGCTACAAACTGGGGCGCCAGAGAATCCTACCGAGACATTCGTTAAGCCAGACAAAGGTGCGCCAGGGAGTTTAGAGTGCATGATAGAACTCTTCGCTGCACCAGTATCCAAAAGAAAAGGCTCTACCACACCTGATGTGGCTACTGCAACATAAGGCCCACTCTGATCTACTGGAACCAACACTACTCCCTCTCTTTGTCCATGGCTATCCTAGCAATCATTATAGTCAGCATTCTCACTCTCAACATAATAGTCATCAGCATAGTACTGAGTCGACTGACCAGATGCAATTTTCTGTTGATCAAAGCAATTCATAGAATTTTGCCGGGGAAAGGAACGTTCGTTCTGAGGAAACACACCATGTCCTCTACCTCTTGACACTTGCTGAAAACGACCACAGCCTCTTGGGGCCGGCATACCACTCGCGCGTTGTTGTAAAACAGGGCACTCATTTTTATAATGACCTTCCTCCCTACAGTACGCACACTGATTCAAACCCAAGGGGGGTCTTGGAGGAAAATACCCAGCGTTCTGTTGCGGTCTATGAAACTGTGGAGGTTGCTGAAACTGTGGGCGTTGCTGTGACTCTTGCTGATTCGAGAGAGGCGGATACGCCTGCTGAAAAAGAACCTTTGTCTTTAAGTCTTTTGTCTTTTTCTCTGCTTTTCCTTTCTCGTCCTTATCCCTATTCTCATAGTACTGTGCAGTCGCCAATATCTGGGCCGACGATGAAACAGCCCAAGAACTTTCAGAATCTTTCAACTTATTAGAAAGTTCAGGGAGCAAATTAAAGACAAATTTGTCCACAAATAATCTTTGCCCACGTTCCATACTCATGTCCTGACCACTATGATCTATAAATGTTTCTTTAAACCTAGTGAAGAAATCAGATACACTTTCATCTTTCTTCTGCTTACATGCTGTTAACTTATCCCAATTCACTCGTAAAGCAGGCATCATCGTCTTCATTAAATTAATAATTCTACCTGGCAATTCCGTAACCAAAGGTTCAGGTTTAGCACCTCCCTGTTGTCTACCATCTGCAGCAATAATATTCGCCCAAGTATCTCCTAATTTTGCCGCATGATTCTCATGACGAATCTTCGCCCACAAAGGTTGCGGAACTACTGTCATGTATTCCTATAGGTTCTGAATCGATCCCCCTATTCCTGACCCTATTCTGGTTAAACTAACTATCAAGTTAACTAACAGTCAGCCCATGAGGCAAGAACAGCCCCCATGATGCAGATACCGTTATCTGACGCAGTCACACTACGGCACAGGAACGTGTTATCTGATTAGGTCATAACGCTTGAGATCTAATTAGACAAGCGACATTCCTCCAGCCCCTGATAAGGCATACGACGTTCTCATAACAAATCAAACCTATGACAACCTGGAAAATCCGTGCGGCCATTGTTTTGATTTCACAGAGAACTTTAGTAAAGAATGTGCTAACGAGCAAGTCGTATGACATCTTTATTGACGTATCTATGTCCATCCTTACGTCAATCTCGGCACCTTTAAGGTATAAATATTGCCGATCTTGCCCTATGCAAACACACGCGTGGTGACAAGACGGAGCAGCCATACTTGCCGAAGCCGAGAGCAGAAGCAGACCCCGCTGGCAGCAGCCCCGCCTTCCTGACGCGCTGAGAGACGCGCTGCTATCTCAAGCCGAGAGACCCAGCACCGGCGCTTCTGGGCAGCCCTCGCAGGCAGCCTGGAATATCGAGAGCAGAGAAAGAGATACCATTCCTCATTCATCCTAACTTCCAGGTACAGAACTGAATAACCCCTCACAGAGAATTCTTTAGTTATTCACTTGGCAAAAACAAACTTAACTTAAACTGTAACTTTCTATTCCTGCCCACGCATTAGACTTAGGTCAGGTACACGGGGTAGGCGTATTTAGAAACACCAGTTGAGTACGTTTAGTCAAATGTATATGTGTATGTAAATATATTTTAATCATTTCAAACATCATATGGCTCAGAAACCATATCAATGTTTTTACAGTATTATTTTATACTATTGCTTTTAATGTATGCACTTTACTTAACTATAAGTATTGCATTAATATCGATCCATTTCTCTTGTACGAGAAAAGAGACTGATCAATAAATAACACCTTTTTATTGAACACGCCCGTCTCTTCCTTTTCTCTACAATCTGATGAGACTAAGAATGCACGTACTGACTGAGTAAAATAATTGCCTTGTGCTCACACGACTCTCGAGATTGACTCTTGATTAGGGGAGAGCAAAGTTGTCATGTTCTATGGTTGTCAGAAACTAAATCCCTTCTTGTCTAATCAGGGAAGTTAATTCCTCCTTGAACATTCGAGAAAGTTTCTAGCGAACTCTGAGCTACGCTGGCAAACCCAAAAATTAAGTCTAGTATCGACAGTAGTAGACCTAGTTAACGTCTGGCCTAGGCCTTTACTGCTGTAGGTACTATTCCAATGCGCAGAGCCTATTGGGAAAATAGGAGCTACACTACACTACATTACCCATCAACATGTCGATGTCGGCTAAATTCATAATACACGCATCTACTGTCTGAGACAATTCTTTGTAATAACCAGCTGGATTCTTACGAGGATCAGGTAAGGTCTGCTTAAGAGCCAAGACCTCTGCTCTCTTCCAAGGGACATGCACCCATACTCTCTGAAAATGACGCTGGCAAACCCAAAAATTAAGTCTAGTATCGACAGTAGTAGACCTAGTTAACGTCTGGCCTAGGCCTTTACTGCTGTAGGTACTATTCCAATGCGCAGAGCCTATTGGGAAAATAGGAGCTACACTACATGGCGCCCAACGTGTTTGGAAAGGGCGATAAAACTAACGTAAGACATTTAGAGTAACTCAGTCGTGCTTTCTCACTCAGACCCCTTTTCCCATTATACTCCAAAGACGTCTGGAGTGGGTGAAAGGTTATATCCTCCAAAACCTCGCAGGAGGGAACTCCTATGTATGGTTCTTGGTATAGTCAACGTTGAAGGATACACTGTTCCAAAATATTGTGCATCTAATCTCTGTTTCCATAAGAAACCTGATCTGCAAACAGCTATAATACCATCCGGTCAGTAAAATGTCAGAAAGTGATGAAGAAAGAGAGGCAGTTAGATTAGCAACTGAACTCGCAGATGCTGATGCTACCATGCAAGCAGCAGACCCGAATATAACACTCATTCCGGTCATTAAAAGGAGATCTATAACCTTAAAACTTATAGAAAATGGACTGACACCTAGAGGTGGCACAGTCATATTCGTAATCGAGGCACACGAATATCGGCAGACAGAGGTATACTATTCATGGATACATTTTCCAGCAGCTAATGCTGTAACAAAGTACTTCCACTATTACAAAGTAGAGGAACCTCCTAATGAGTACACTCCTTTTGAGGAGGTGGAAGTACCACTCAAATTCCAAGAGCATTTGCTCTTATTTGATGGCGCCCTAATACATAACAATCACATTACAAGGCTCGGTCCTTTAGGAAGACCAGGAGCAACGTGGCCGGTCTTAGCCGGATACACACCACATCCAGACATCGAAAGAATGCCTGCAGCAGAGCTGTTAATACAGCTAAAACAATTAATAAAAATTCATAGACAATTAGTCCAGTATGTAATGCGGACTTCAACAATTCAGCCAGCGATTAAACTTCCACAGCTGACCCCTCACCAGGGGAACACAAATAAAATCACACCACAGAACATCCAATCCTGCCTAGGTAAAGTTCCGGCTAAACGGGAACAGATACCATTCTGGTTGGCACAGAAAATCACCCAAATAGAGGCGGTGTTTCCTGACACCACCCCATTAGAAAAACACAGGATTCTGACTATATGTCTCCCAATGGGAATCGCACCACACATTGAGGACTGTGACACTTGGGGTACAGTCTTTGCTTCCATCTACACAAAAACGCACGGTGTTCCATCCATTTCGGTAATACCAGATGTGCTAAAACAAATTCAAGATGAATACGGTCCAGAACCTGCTTTAACTCTTGGTATGAAATTACTAAAAGACTTCAAGCAGGTCTCGGCTATATTATTAGCCAACATAAAAGGTGAAGCAGCAAACGTGGCGATCCGCCAGAGGTTAAAAGAGACAGATATAGCAGACCAACCAGCTGAAATTGCCAGAATCATAGAAAAATCCTATGAAGAACTAGGCAGAGATAGTCTAGGTGGAATACCAGTAAAACCGCAACTGACTACAAGTCCAGAAAAAATATTTTTTAATAATAATTCACCAAAAAAGAACTGGGATGGAAACAAACAATCCAATCCTAAAGAAAAGAAATTCCAGTCCCGAGGGAGGTCTCCCAGGCGAAGAGAGAAATCTCCAAACCAAAGACAGAGGTCACCGCAGAGTGACCCCTCTGGGAATAGATATAACCTTAGAAATAGGGATAATATTAAAAAACCTGATAGATATCAAGACATTGATACACGTCCCTCTCAATCTTTTCAGACTTCCTCGCAGAAATCGGAAAGAAGAGGACGATCAGAAGAGCACGCCAAGTCCAAAGACAAGGAACCTGCTCAGCTAAAAAAGAAATTACAATTTCCAAAAAAGAAGGTAGCCAGTATCAAGGTAGTTAACAATGCCGAGAATACTGAGGACACAACTGAAAAACGGAGAGTGGGCTCAGACAATGCTAGACAGCGCAGCAGAGGTGAGCATAGCTCGCAAAGTCCTTATGAATCATCTGGAGACAGTGGACACGAATGAATATCTTCAAGTGGAAACTGCAAACCCCACAAGATATACGAGATAACATTACGTATAGAGGGAGATAAGACTAGGAAAATAAGGGGACTATTTTGGGATAATCTCTCCAAGGGCTATGATATCCTTCTAGCTGAAAAAGACTGGCCACCAGAGTTTGTCAGGGAGTGCCCTCATGGCGAAGAAGTAATTATGCCTGCCTTCTCGAATCAAATCCCGATTCATAAAAAATACACACTTGCTAGAAAGTGGGCAGTGGCCTTAGCACCTGCTTTATATAAAAATCATGTAGGATGGGATGAGGATTCTCCTCCTCACAAAATCCAGTTAAAATCACAACCTACTGCACAACGGCAGTACCCAATTAAGCAAGAAGCTAAAAAACAAGTAAATGAAATACTAGATCAGCTAGAATACCAGGGGGTGATTGAAACTTGCACCTCACAAATGAACAATCCTTTGTTTCCGGTCTCCAAACCAGACAATTCATATCGTCTAGTTTTGGATTACCGACACCTTAACACATGTTGCAAAACCTTTGCAGTGCAAAACTCACACAGTGCTGCACTAATGAATAACATAGTGCGCAAAAAATACAAAACAACCTTGGACATCTCCAATGGATTCTTTTGTCAAAACATAGCACCAGAGAGCAGATATTTAACTGCATTCTCAGTAAATGGCACTCAAAAACAATTCTGTCGGTTAGCCCAGGGGTACAAGAACAGCCCGGGGGTATTCTCAGCGAGAGTAACAGAATTACTACAACTATATGATGATGAAGCATTATCCTATGTCGATGACATTTACTTAACAGATGATGACTTGGAGACTCACTTGAAAAGGGTGAACACCATAATACTTGGGTTCGCTGCAGAGGGTTACAAATTCAATTTCAAAAAATCCAGAATTGCCCATCTGACGGTCCTATTCTTAGGATATGAGTTATCAAGTGAAGGCAAAAGCCTGGCAGACAATTTCCTAGAGAAATGTGCCGTAATCCAAGCTCCTAAAACACTAAAAAACCTACAGTCAATTCTAGGTTTCCTAAATTTCGGAAGAACATACATTGCAAATTACGCAGAAAGTGTCAAACCCCTTTATGATCTAATCAAACCAGACTTTAAAAGATCCAGTTGGACTCAAACACACACAGAAATTTTGAGATCCTTACAAACAGACATGCTAATTAAAACAAAATTAGAAACACGTGATAACACACGCAATCTTGTGATTCGAGTCATCCCAGGGAGATGCGGATTCACATACCTGACCTCTAATGAGGGAGAAAAGGTACCAATTGCATTCAAATCACACTTGTACACTAAGGCTGAAATGAAATTTAGCCCAACGGAAAAAATTCTTACAGCAACACAGACAGCTATAGCAAAAGAACGAGCCCTGGCACAAGGTAAACGAATAGTAATCGTGACACCAATACCAGCCTTAGAGGCGGTAACAAAGGCAAGCATTCCAAATGCTAAAGCACTCCATCCGAGATGGATACAATGGGCTAACTCTCTTGCTGCAACAGACGTGGTGTACGAATTTGATCCTTACTTAAAAACACAAGAATTTCTCCAATATGAATTTGAATGTCCTCCGCCAACCGAAATTCTGCCTCTAGATCACTACGGCTGTATAATATATACAGACGGATCAGCACAACCCGCAGTAGGGGGTAAACAAGCCTACAGTGCTGCGTGCGCGATTGTTAAAGGTCGTTGGCACGAAGGGAAATTTAAACCAACCCTCACTAAAACACAATCCCTAGGAGATTGTACAGCTCAGCGAGCTGAACTACTAGCATTCAAGATGGCGCTTGAAAATACCGATCGAGAATTCCCCACACTCATAGTGTGCGATTCGTATTATTGCGTTCAGTCTTATAATGAATACTTGCAGATCTGGCTTCAGAACGGTTTCAAGGATGCGAAAGGTGGCACAATCAAGCATAAAAGGCTCTGGGAACAAGTAGTTCTTTTACAAAAAGAACTACCAAAGACTCACGTGATACATACACTGAGTCATCAACGTGATGGCGTTCACGTTGCAGGGAATTCATTGGCTGATGAGGCCGCGAAGGCAGCTGTGCAAACGGCTTCCGTAGCTGCCGTCACCCGGTCAAAAACAAAAATAGACAGCGAAATATTACAAGCTGTCAGCGCTTCAGAAAAGGATTCGATAGAACCACTCCCTAAAGGCTTTCCAGTAAAATACTCATACATAACTGATGCAAACAATGTTCCTTTTGCTCAAATCCCTGGAGTGGGGGATAGGGCAATTCCAAACATGGAACATAGGTTAGGACTAATAATAGCGGCACACGAAGGGCTTGCTTCTATCCATGCTGGCGTCTCAGCCACAGTATCATTATTAAAACAGAGATACTGGTGGCCACAAATGAGAAGACAAACAAGGAACTATGTTCTAGAATGTGAAATATGTCAAAGAATGAAAGTATCAACGGTGAGACGTCCAGCGCAGACGCCCCTTCTAATCTCGGATAAACCATTAGCCTGTGTTTATCTAGACCACTGCGGTCCCTTACAAAGGGATGGTAACTATAAATATATCTTGGTCGCAGTGGATTCATGCACGAGATTCATATGGATGTGGCCCCAGCGAACGGCTGACGCCAGAACTGTTATAAAAGATTTGCGAGTCTTTATCGGCACATACGCAATTGGCATGCTGCATTCGGACAATGGTCCTGCTTTTAGCTCTCGGGCTTATAAGGAGGCCATGGTCAGCATGGGCGTGCAATTGCGGTACTCTTGTCCATTTCACCCTGAGGGGAACGGAATTGTTGAAAGAAAAAACCGTGACATAAAGCAATCTATAACGGCAAAGATATTAGGTTCGGGAGCTGGGTGGGTCAAACATCTAATAAGTGTCCAACGTAGTCTAAATAACTTGCCAAGAAATTCTCTGAAGGGATTCAGTCCGTACGAATTATTATTTGGAACTAGAATGATTATCTCTGACCTTGATAGTCAGACTTCAGTGGTGAAAGAAAAAACCTTTGATGTCAAAGACCGTTGGGCTATTTTGCAGGACTTAAACAAAACAAGAAAAGACCTGAGCAACATACAGTTGAAACAACAGCCAACAACCACTGAAGAATCACCACCTGTCCCAGCAAGACCTGTCTGGATTCCAAAAGTCGGGGATCTAGTCAGGGAGAAGATCGCGGTAAAGAAGGAATTTGGGCCTTCTTACAGAAAAGCAGTTCCTGTCTTGTCTGTCAACGGGACAAGATCAGTTGTACTACCGCCACTTGCTGGAAAAAAGGAGAACCGAGTTGTATCCATCGACCTGGTAAAACCACAACATGTGGCCGATAACAAACGTTAGGCCAAGTGGACTCCCAATAAGTAGCAGAACACCAAGGTTTGCTACCAGTACAGAGGTCCTAACAAAAAGGCTCATCACATTCGAAACGCCTACAGAAGAACAACAAGGACTATGCAACAATGCAATAGAACTAAGACCTCTGAAAACCCAAATAAAAACATTTAGCAGAGACACACCAAACTACAATGAAGTACCGAGTGACAATGCAAAAAACAAAAATCCTGAACCAATTGGAACAATTGACAGAACTGCATCCGGGTACTTCATCAACTTCGATGATTCCTCTGACGGCTTCAGTGAATCAAAGACACAGCCATCATCAAAATCCTTTAAAGACAAAGCGAAGGAACTTTTGAAACAACTGAAAGAAACATATCTGATTTCTCCATGGATTGAATTTTGGGTGGGTTTTGGTGCATTTATCCTCATACTTTGGCTCATCATGGTATTTACTTTGGGACGCTTCATTGAGGGAAAATATGCTAAAATGGACACAGCAAGTCAGAACATCAACTTGGTCCTCAAACCACACACATCTTCACACGTCGAGAAAAGAGAACTTTCTTCAGCCAACTTCACAGCCAATCCTATACCTGGTGGGGTAGCCTGGGACAACACTGACTATGAAATTTATGGTCCGGTCGAGATCCTGAAATATCCACACCAAATCAAGATCTCCTTGAGTGACTTTGCAAAACCAAACTCATTTGCTGATGATTGGGACTTCGAAAGCATTAATAACATGTTGTCTGACTTAGTAATGTCTGCTAAATTTACAAAACATGATTATTTGCAAGGTTCTACAAATTATGATAGTATGTATTGCTATAACCATTATGGTAACCATTTTTTACATAAATCTGCACAACCTAGAAATGTTTTAAATTATAATCAATGGGAACATTGTGCTACACCTCCAAAAGGGAGCTCTAGAACCGTGTATGACAAATATTCATATTTTTCAGGTATTGTCAAACAAGACAGGGATGAAAACCATGATAACCAACACAAAATTGATATATTCAGATTCATTCTTTGAAAAAATGAATACTTTTGGATTTGATTATTGGGACAATAATGTTGATTTGAAAAGTGTTTGGGGTACAAAAGAATGGCAAGTACAGGGTTTAGAAGCTTTGTTTAGAGCCTGCATGATCCCAGAACAAATGACATTTTTAAATGACACTGTTCAACAAACCACCTGTCTTGGCTTAGCCAAAATCAAAGATTTAAATAAACCGTCTATTCCAAAACCAATAATGTTTAGCAATAGCTCTGATACAGATGAAGAGATAGACGTAAACCATATATTAAACCAAAACAGAACACATCCTGATTGGAGACAATGGTTGATCTGGCCCACAGATACAAATAACTGTCAAGATAGATTCCTGAATAAAACACAGGGTTTCAAAATGACCAGGCCAGACCCTAGATATCCCCAAAGACATCACCCAGGGATAATAACAACCTACAGTGTGGGCAAATTATGCCTTCAATGGCTACAAACTTCCACACTGCCTGAAATTAAGCAACACCTAACTTTACTTACTGATGGTGCTGACTTGCGTGATTTCATTCTGGGACCACGCAAACAGCGTCAAAAGCGTTTCATAGCAGCCTCTGTATATGCAGCATACAATGAGGCCTGGAAGGTTACTCAAATTGAAACAGCAGAAAGAATACGGGAAATTGGCCGTATCAATTTGGAAAAATCACTTTCTGTAGTGGACAATGGGTTAATGACTCTGTCCTCCAGAATTTTTTCATTGGACAGCATTGTGTCTTCAGCAATCGATATATTATCGCAAGACTTACTGTTATTACAACATGGTCAGTCACAATTGCGTTCTATTGTACAGCTTGGCTGGACGTTACAAAATCTGCGTTCAGGCTATGTGCCTTGGCGTTTAATCAACACAACGTCACTATTCCAAATCTTTAACCTTACTGATAGACAAATCGGTATGGCGCAAAAGGGTGCTGATTATACAATCTTGAGCATTGAAAAACTAGAAAGATTACCAATGACAATGTCAGAACGACCTGTCAGTGAATGGATAATACACGGAATCATAAATATTCCAATCTCAACCTTCAGGTTTCAATACTGCCAAAAATATATACAGGCTGGCATGTACGAGAAATTGGGAAAGGGGTACCTTAAAACAACTTGGAACCTGCCCTATTCACATGCATGTGTCAGTAATAAAGGACAGAAAGTGTTTCTTAGTGGCAACAATTGTGCTATGTCACTAAGCGGCACGCTTCTGTGTAACGGTATTAGTTTGCACGGAGCCTGTGAAGGGAATTCATACAACCTTTCATGTCACCAGCAAGGCGCACCTGCAACTGAAATAGAACCATTCTTTCAAAGACTCTATAATGGGAGTTACATTCTTATTGTAGACCGCAGATGTTGTAGTCTAAGGCCCGGGACTCCTTATCTAGTCACTACGATGGCGAAGGTCAAGTGCTGTGGACGTTCTTTGTTCCCCAGCTCATTTCCAGACAGGGAGGCAAGGGCATGGCCCAATTTGAAAATTACTTCTATTCGAATAGATACTTTAAGCAGAATGAAAACAGTGCTTCTTCAGACGCCTATAAGGCTCTTGTCATCAAAAGAAACGTATGATCTACAAGTCGCAAGGACGACTGCAGAGATACATACATTATTATCAACTAATTCCCCCGTACATTTCGCGGAAATCCTGAGAGAAATCTTAAATATTTCTGATACCAATGGGATCTCAGGGGTATTTAAGACAGTATTTTCGATGGCATTAACACCATTCAAAGCCATACTGGGTATTTTTCCAGATTTCGTCCATTCGATTTTTGGCGGACTACCCCTGATCCTGGGACTAATTGCAGGAATCCTATTCTTAGTCCTTATTTTTCGTTATGGCAACCCATGTCACAGATCAAACTCTTGCGACAATGGAAGAGACGATCCTAGCCATTGGATACCGGGACCGGATATCAAAAATCCTGGGACTCTCCCGGCTTAGAGACCTGAACATGACTTGGTTTCTATCATTTCGACCAATGTGGCAAAGGTGTGTTTTACCTGTACTAAGGTGTCTGCTATGCGGAGAAGAATGCGTGTTAGACACCTGTCTGACGCTACAATCGGATGCGCCAGTGGATGCAGATACACTGTTGGTTCCTACCAAGGTTCACGCTTTGTGCTGCCCTCAAAGGCTGCCAATCCTGATGACGGCATTCCTGGAATCTTCACCACTACGATTGAAGAGTAGTGAAGTTCAAGATGAAAGCAGCATCGAACAGGTACGACCTTCTGTCAGTGATGCAAATCAGAATGTCAATGGAGACAATCATGCGCATGAATGCATGGTTACACCTATTCCCGACTTAGTGGAACTTTCCCATGAAGCTGTTGACAGTTTTTTAGAAAGCCTGAATGATATGATGTTCTCTCCAGAACAGAAATAGAGACTTTTGAGTAAACTCGCACACGGCGTTCCCTGAATTCGGCCTTCAACTTTAAAAATAAAGTCACATGAACAATTACAATCCAGTTCACGGACAGCAATTTTCAGCAACCCCCTAAAATATTTTCCCATATTTTTTCCGGGACACTGATCTTCTGCTTAAAGTAAGAAACTATTCCTAGAGAACTAAGATTTCTATTTTTAGATACTTTATAAACTTTAGTTGCCCGCTGGGATGTTCACAAATATTTTATTATGTGATGAAATGGTCTCGAACTTCCTTTCTGTATAGCCATATTAAGAGCCATTTCATGTGTATTTCTCATATACCAATAAGCAATAATGCATACAAATGCGTGTTTACTTTTGCATTTAATTCATAGCTTAAGTGCATACAATATATATGACTGCAATTTTTCAGTATATTTGAAAATTTCAAAATGCTTTTATGTATTTTGGGGTGGTAAGGTATACACTATACTCTATAGTATGTTGTACTATGTTATACTATGCATAGATTAGTAAATATGACCATAGTTAGCGTGGAGTGGGTGTCATGTATTCCTATAGGTTCTGAATCGATCCCCCTATTCCTGACCCTATTCTGGTTAAACTAACTATCAAGTTAACTAACAGTCAGCCCATGAGGCAAGAACAGCCCCCATGATGCAGATACCGTTATCTGACGCAGTCACACTACGGCACAGGAACGTGTTATCTGATTAGGTCATAACGCTTGAGATCTAATTAGACAAGCGACATTCCTCCAGCCCCTGATAAGGCATACGACGTTCTCATAACAAATCAAACCTATGACAACCTGGAAAATCCGTGCGGCCATTGTTTTGATTTCACAGAGAACTTTAGTAAAGAATGTGCTAACGAGCAAGTCGTATGACATCTTTATTGACGTATCTATGTCCATCCTTACGTCAATCTCGGCACCTTTAAGGTATAAATATTGCCGATCTTGCCCTATGCAAACACACGCGTGGTGACAAGACGGAGCAGCCATACTTGCCGAAGCCGAGAGCAGAAGCAGACCCCGCTGGCAGCAGCCCCGCCTTCCTGACGCGCTGAGAGACGCGCTGCTATCTCAAGCCGAGAGACCCAGCACCGGCGCTTCTGGGCAGCCCTCGCAGGCAGCCTGGAATATCGAGAGCAGAGAAAGAGATACCATTCCTCATTCATCCTAACTTCCAGGTACAGAACTGAATAACCCCTCACAGAGAATTCTTTAGTTATTCACTTGGCAAAAACAAACTTAACTTAAACTGTAACTTTCTATTCCCGCCCACGCATTAGACTTAGGTCAGGTACACGGGGTAGGCGTATTTAGAAACACCAGTTGAGTACGTTTAGTCAAATGTATATGTGTATGTAAATATATTTTAATCATTTCAAACATCATATGGCTCAGAAACCATATCAATGTTTTTACAGTATTATTTTATACTATTGCTTTTAATGTATGCACTTTACTTAACTATAAGTATTGCATTAATATCGATCCATTTCTCTTGTACGAGAAAAGAGACTGATCAATAAATAACACCTTTTTATTGAACACGCCCGTCTCTTCCTTTTCTCTACAATCTGATGAGACTAAGAATGCACGTACTGACTGAGTAAAATAATTGCCTTGTGCTCACACGACTCTCGAGATTGACTCTTGATTAGGGGAGAGCAAAGTTGTCATGTTCTATGGTTGTCAGAAACTAAATCCCTTCTTGTCTAATCAGGGAAGTTAATTCCTCCTTGAACATTCGAGAAAGTTTCTAGCGAACTCTGAGCTACGCTGGCAAACCCAAAAATTAAGTCTAGTATCGACAGTAGTAGACCTAGTTAACGTCTGGCCTAGGCCTTTACTGCTGTAGGTACTATTCCAATGCGCAGAGCCTATTGGGAAAATAGGAGCTACACTACACTACATTACCCATCAACATGTCGATGTCGGCTAAATTCATAATACACGCATCTACTGTCTGAGACAATTCTTTGTAATAACCAGCTGGATTCTTACGAGGATCAGGTAAGGTCTGCTTAAGAGCCAAGACCTCTGCTCTCTTCCAAGGGACATGCACCCATACTCTCTGAAAATGAGCAGGTGCGGCAACAATACCCTGATTTACATTAGCCTGAACTGCTTCCTTCCATACAGGAGGAACTTCTCTCATGGGATACTGTCTCGCTTTTCTTCTAACAGAGGAATCAGGTTCGTACAATGTCTGAGGCGGAAGGCTAGATCTAAAAGCCAGTATCGTCTCTACGGCATCTGTAATATCAGATTCCACTATCATCCCTTTAGCAAAATCCGACTGAACATCAAGTAGTTCCTGCGGGATCAAACCCAAATCATTATCTTCCCATTCCTGATGCAGAAACATACACATTACATTAAAAACATACCTTTGCTTGGGCGGTACCCACTGAAAGAAAACATCCATAACCGCTGGCAAACTATACCTTGAGGCATTTATAATCCATTTACGAGCCAACAAATCCAACACAGCCCGTTCCTCGGAACCAGGAAGCTGACTACGACTCTGCCTATGTTCCGAAACAGGGGTCATATTCAATGACCCAAACAATGGAGACAATAAACTAGTAACAGTCTCTGTCAGTCGTTTTCGAACAGAAGGAGAAGAAGCAGACATAAGAACAGGAGAATAAGTATATTGAGGCAAAGAAGGTGTAGGAATAAGAGCAGTAGGAATCTCAGATGCAGAAGGCAAAGGAGTTTGAGGCAAAGCTGGTAGCGGAGCTTGCGACCCTAGAGCGGGTTGCGCAGGAAGAGGTAAAGCCATCTGTGGAGTACCAGGTGGCTGAACAACAGCAGGAGGTTGAACCACAAAGGGTAGAACAACCGGAGGTAATAGAGGTGCAGTAGCACCCTGCACATAAGGAGGTGGTAATCTCAGTAAATGAGACATCAAGGGATCTTTTTCAAGATCTTCAGTCGCTTTTGGAGGAGGAGACGGCAAGGCCGGATAATATTTATCTATGGCCATGCAACGTTGCCTATCTGACACCTCAATTGCTTTATCTTCTTCATTTTCTTTAAACTGCCTTGCAGCTTGCATTATTGATACATCCTTTTCTCTTTTATCTCTTTTAGCTTGTTTAATTTCTCATTGTCTGGCTTCTTTACGCCAAAGGCAAAAGGAGTCAAACATTGCCGGACGGGCTTTATTCCTAAATAATTTAGTTTCTAAATTGTCTAAAATCTCTGTATTAAAGCTACCATGTTGGGGCCATTGTAAGAACCATCTTTTCTAGTGTAGTGGACCCATACCTCATTATACGTAATGGGACCCACGCCGTGTTTAGAATAGAGCTCATAAGTCGGAGTTCCAACCGGAGGTATCGGACACGAATCCTCCAATCGGGAATCCCTGTGGCAACCACAACCAAACCAAGTACCAAATTTGCTACGATTAGGCATCTTCGCTCACTAATCGAGTTTCAAACTTCAAGGGATTATCTCTACCGACACACTCGTAAATATACAAGACCCTCGGCTTTGGAAATTGCAATTTTCAAATCAAAACTAAGGACCAAACAAACTAAGAACCAAAGAACCAAAAACTAAGGACTGGGAGCGACCCACTTATACTTAACTGAGGTATCAGTCACGCCACCAGAAGACCCGTCTATCGTCTCGCCGTACAAAGCATCACAAATGGGTCCAAGACAGGGCGACAGTCAGGGCAGCAGTCCTTAGCAGCCGTCAGGAAAGCGAGAAGCCTCGCAGAAAAGACCTTCAGTCCACGTTCGACATGTCGGGGTCGATGAAGTGGTGGCCGTCCTCCAGAATTTCCTCACGAAGCTCCTCACGATCTTCAGGCTTGGACCGGTACCGCTGAAGTCGCCCTACGTTGGAAGCGCCAACTGAAGAACCGGGTTATTTAAGACCCAGCGGCGCCAGGGGCACGCCCAAAGTCTTCGGGTTCACCTGTCTTAGAATACAGAGACACGGGATACTTCTTGGTGGCGTCAAAGATCAAATTTATTGGCTGCAGCCAGTAACAGAAGTCCTAGAAATCATCACGGTATGAGTTCTCAGGAGACTGCTCAATTTTACAAAGCAAGTCATCCCTTTTTATGCCAAAAGTCACATTCCAGACAAATACCTAACATTTACAAACTGTCCAATCACATGTATCCACACCAGAGGTATCGCATGACAGTAAAACCCACTTTTCAGTTGCCCAGCCCATGATCAATCATCGGTCAAACCCAACATTCTTCTTTAGACAGGTCGAACGAACCCATAATAAAAAAGGGCACAACCCAATCGTAAATAGACCATAAAGGAAGGAGCAGAAACAGGTGAGAGTAGGATAAGGCATATTTGTGTGCAGTAAATCTTTATGATGTCCTGTGCTCTGATCCTTAATCTTGATCAGCTAAAGGGCAGGAACTGGTTTAACAAGGTCAGCTTCAGGCAACAGGGTCAGTTCACTCAGGTCAATCAGGAGTCAGCACAAACTCCAGCTAAGGTGTGCATGTCCTTAAAAAGACTAGTTCAGCCACAGTCATCGGCCTATGTGAGGGCAACCACAAAATGGCTGCCATACACAAAATGGAACCCAAGGGTTCAGAACAAAATCCCTAAATACGTAGTGAATCCATCGCCGCACTAACTAGTTACGATTCGCTAATATCAAATTCGTAACAAAACCATGACCTTTATGGAACGGGTTCAGAATTCACGGAACCTCAGAATTTATAGGCAGAGTGCGGTTTTTCCTTCTTTATTATGTGTCAGCTGTCTGTGGGGGGTCTATTTAAGGTGCGATGCAACCTACATGGAGGGGCTCTTCAGAGGAAATACATTTTGAACACTGGTACACATTCCAATATATATCGCAAAGATTCCCTTTACTTTGTGGGGGTTAGCAGTCCTTAGTGAGATTTGGTGGTGTGCAACTCATTTAACGTAGACTGGGCATTGGGAACGGACTGCATTTTTAAAGCAAATCCCAATAACAGGTTGCAATTTAGTTCTGCCATTATCCATATGCAAGGGGATTTGCTAACCTTTCATCAACAAGTATGGTGGCTCTTTTCAATAGCACAAAATACCTACATATAGAGTTCTCTTGTTCTTGTCACTATCTGCAGTTAGTGAGGTCTGTCGGATTGCGGCCCAATTGTCATGCAGTAGGCCGTGGGTATTCCACCATGTGTTCGGGTGCCCCGGGGGGCTGGAGGGCTACAAGGGGGCCTGGTTTTAAATAGGACAACAGTTTGTTGTTGTCCGCGGGGGCCTGCCAGTCCAACGTATGCAACTGAGTAGGTCCTAAGGACGCCGAGGGACAATACACAAGTTCTAGTGTATGGCCAAGTCAAAATTTGTGAGGATTGGCGCGCCTAATGTCCTTTCTGCCTTTATGATGGGGAGTGTACCATTGCAGATTAAGTGGGACAACTGTTTGTGGCAATTACGTTGGGGCCGTTGGTACATGGTACACAGCAGAGCGGGTCAGTAGGAAGTCGAGGGGGAATGCTCGAGTTCTTGGGTACGGTGACAGCAAAGCCAAGTGGAGTGTTTGCCTAATTTCCTGGTTGCCGCAAGGATGGAGTATATAACTGGCAAGTTCTGTGTGGTTAGCTGGAACAGGCTATACAATCAAACACAGTTTCCCATCTGGTCATTTTAGTCATTAATGCCGGTGGGAATAATATTTAATATCATGCCATTTAAGGAGGCAACAGTTTTGGGAGGTCTGGTTTACAGCCCCCTCTTTCGGAGTTCACAATTCTTACTTGCATTATCTATAATATGATCAGAATTAAGACTGCAAGCCGTTGCGGCGGGAGATCCCCCAGTTTAGGTAACAATCACATCTGGGTAGCTGAACAATCTCATTGAATACATTGTGCAGGTTCCACATAAGGCACTACTTGACACAACTTGCTCCAGTTAGGTAATAGGGCTATTACGGAGCACTGTCAGCGCCGGGGGGCGAGTGCACCGGATAGCTTCTCACTCTGTGGTGGAGCACTGACAGTTAACAACATAGGGGAATGCACAATGAGGGAGGTTCAGCGACTGGATGGACCCCAGGAGGGGGTAGGATCCACGTGTGCAGAGGGTAGGCGGAAAAGGAGGACTGACCTGCCAGTGGTCCTGGGCACTACTGCCCTAACCCTCAACGTATGGGCTGAGTAGAACCATGGGTAGGCTGCCTGCGATCAGGCACCCCAGTAAGCCGGTGTGTTATGCGGTGCCCTGGGTTGCAAGTAATGCAACTGTTTACTGTAGCACGTTGGTGCCTGCCGGTACAATGTGCGCAGCTGAGTGGAGAGCTTGGCGGGCTGAGTCGGTCAAGTTCAATTGTAAAGCAAAAGCTCAAGTGCAGGTGTAATGTTGTGCCTAATTTTTCTTACTGCCTTTGACATGTTTTTGCCGCTAAAGTGTATGGCCAAAACTGAAATTCAAGTGTAATGTCATGCCTGATTTACTTAATGCCTTTGACAGGTTGATGCCGCTAAAGCGTGATGCTGTGAATAATTGTATATATCCAAACAGGATGGTTTTCTCCTATTGGTCTGTGGTGAATTACCTGGTTTGATGTGAACAAAAGGCTACGCCCTGAACAACATGCTCTGACTCTGGGAGTTATTGGGCATAGTGGGGTAGCAAATGTTTGAAATGCAGAAGGGTGAATGTCACATTGTGTGCATACTATGACTGTTGGTAGCACTGCCACAATAAAAGACCATTTTATTATTAGCTAAATTGATGCTGTTGCTTTGCTGCTTTTCTCCAGCAAGTACATATATTTTTAAGTGCCTTACATCATTTATCATTAATTTCAAATCTCCAGTTATGACTGACGTTTAGCTGTCTTAATTATACCTGAACTGACAATCTGTAGCCACCTACCAGCGCACAACAGACAGAGGACAAAGAGCGAGCGGTCATAATTTCGCATTATAATTTAAATTAATTGGCCAATTATGAAAAACAACTATAAAACTGACATATCTAAGAAAGATAAACAACATTTTTGGAAACCTGAATTTGTCTCCCCGTCTTATATTAATCATAAAACATACCAACTTTAAGGGGAAGCATACTTTTGATTGAATTGTACACCAGTAAATGTTGAATATTTATGGACACAGTAAAATAATAGAGTGCTTACACGTGAGGCTGAGTCCACAGGTATGCGCCATGCCATCCACTAACAACATGCCCCTATGCCACACATACAGCACTGGCACCTCTGTACCTCCCTGCACTGCCAGACCTCCTATGAATGACGAGGCATACAATCACCTACTCGTGAAACTAACAGATTTTACTGAATGCAAGTCGGCACATGATGTAATGTAGGCAATGACTAACTACCCATTTCATGCACTCAAAGATCAGAACCAGCCTTCATCCCTACACGAATTACCATAACCAGGTCAGGACAAGTATGCTAGCGTGAAAGTGGTGCCAGGAGCCCACAAAACGAAGAGAGCTGTTAATACACGCAGAGTAAGTAACAGGTATACAGACCTGAACTCACTTTGTTTTAAGGGAGTTTTACAAGTATTAATAATGTGCACTAGGAGTTATACATATAGAGGTGTACATTCACTGCATGATGTACCATTAACTGCATGATGTACCATTCACTGCAAAATATATTAGCTTCGGAGTGCAATTAGTAGTGGTCAATGAAGCAATCTGACATTTCGCTAGTCTGACCGCTTGTATCCTTTTACATTAGGTCAGTGGTGCCTCAAGGGTTAAGTGCTTGTTGAAAATCACAAGGCTCTGTCCACCTATTATAAGCCCAGGCCACATTACAGATTTGGCGTACTGCCCCACACTGTCCTGCGTTAGCCACTTAAGTCTGTCAGCCAGATGCAGACCGGATCAGTACACCGTATCAAATCACATTGGTGGTCGGGCTTTTTCGCATTTAGCCCCCACCCATTGGAACATCTTGCCGGACGAGATCCGTGCTTGCACAAATTTTTGCCATTTTAAAAAGCTTCTTAGGACCTGGCTATTCAAATGATTTCTCAGCACAGTATATGACTCTTCCAGGCGCCGAGAGATCCCCCTGGGGATGATTCGCCACGCCATACAAATGAGCAAATAAATGAATACATGCACTGTTCCCAGGACAGGTGCGAACCTATGCCTCCTATGAAAAGAGCTTTTTAGTAAAAGATAAAGCAGAAGTTTGAAGCAGCTGATCCACCTTTCACTGTGCAAACCCTAACCCGGCCTGTGTGAAATGGAGGTGGAGACCCCTCTGCAGGCAGGTCCATGGATTGACTGTACCGGCGCCCAGGAGGCACACTCACTGTGTGGCACCTGGTGGCCTCTTTGCCTGTTTGTAATAAGGCAGAGACAGAAAGGCAAACCGATTCTATTATCGCATAAGGTGCCTCCCCATGCAAAGGAGGGAACACCCTCTTGAGATCGTGGCACTGTACATTTAGCACCAGCGTATTACAGAAGGGAACACCACTCAAATTACTTACATATTTCACTATACTATTTCACCACTAATCCTTCATGGGTTCCGGAGTAGCGTGCTACTCGCTGAAAAAGCACTTCGAAGAGTTGTCAGGGGTACTAAGCGCTATATAAATTCAATTACAATACAATACAATATAAGCATCTGCAGTCCCTTCTGTAATAGCAAAAGGCCTCAGGTGCATAAAAGAGGACACGCCTGTTCTGTCAATGGGGTGTATTTGGTAATACCACCCCTGGTTTCACCTACGCAGTTTCTCATTCACAGGCAGAAAGTCAACACCCTCTTCGAATGTCCACAAATTACATTAATTTAGCATCCCCCAAACAGGTAAACTTAAGGTGGGCTGGGGCTCCTTTGCTCCAATTTCACATCCACATAACAAGATGGCTTAGGTCCAGTGGTGTGCCTGCTCTCTGGGCAGTAGCAGAGAGGCATTACAGCTGCCCGCACTCTAATGATTAGTCAGCGTATTTTAGAACACATCTGCTTATTTAATCCCTAGTCCAAAACAAACTGAACAAAGTAGAGAGGTGCCACACAACGACACAAGGGGCAGTGGCATGCTATGCACACTCATGTCAAGTAAGTATAACTATAGATGAGCACTGGCAAAGCTTCCAGTCTGTCCATAGTTCTCTATTGCAATAGTCTATAACTATGGACATCTCCAGCGAAGCCCCATTTAAACCACACCTGTGAACAATTGTACGGGATCCCAACCAGGGGAGTAATACAGGCCCCTGCAGTGGGGGGGGGGCTCCAACCCTTCACGGGCCTCCAATCAGCCCAAAGCATACATTTGTCCAATATTGGGGGCTCTGGAACCCTTTTCACATTCTGTAGGGGGGCATCATGTTGTCTTATACCACTGGGACCAAAGCTGGAAGATCACCAAGATCACCAAGAAAAAAAAAGATCCTTTCCGAGATGTGTGACATTACTAAAGTTCATTTGGCGAGGACCTGCAATTAAAACTCCCCCCACCAGACTCTGTGCTCCAAGATTTGGCCTGGGGAGCTGACAGCAGGGTGTGGCCAAAGGATCAAGGAGCACACAGATCTTATATTTCTGTTTTTTTGCATTTTTTACTATATGTGCTATTCTTTTAATGTCAATCAAAACCAAACTTTTTCTAGAGCTTTTATTTCAATTAATTGTATTGTCTTTTTGTTTCTCCAATTTCAATCCTGTAGTGTCAATGAAGCCTGGACTCTATGAGGATCAATGTCCTTCAGCTAGGAATGAGCCTTAGTGACCCCATGATATAAAAAGCATTAATGTCCTCAGGCATTAATGGCACAGCACTCTGATTATAAATAAGCCCAGTCACTGAGGGTCAGAATTTCCCTTGACAATACAAGACATTAATGGGCAATGACTGTAAGGAGTATATTAATTAGCCTAAATGGCTCCATGATGTTATATAGCATTACAGTGCACTGCTGTGAGCTATAATAGTGTTAAATGCCCTACACCCTAGTTATGGGACCTTGCCTCAAGCAAGAGCATATACCGATGGAGAGGACCTTTAACAACTAGGATAGCCAGAGGCAGAAGAGCTATAATTAGAGCATTCAACCTAATTTCTTTTTTATGACCGTTAGCTGCCAATATGGCAAATAGATATCCCGGCTGTTGCACTGTTTTTATAAAACCTCAAATGAATTAGGGTGATGATGGACCACATCAGCTGCCTTGATGTTCATTTTCCCATATCATTTTGTGGGAAATTTCACTAACGACTTAGCAAGGCCCAGGCAGTTTATTCTTTAGACCTCATCCCGTGGAAAGCCCTTGGTGCATTTGTATCCCCCCATCACGGCTAGGACAGGTGGGGTTGGATAAGGTCCTCTTTCTTTTGTCATCTCTCTCCGAGATCTGAAAAAGTAGGTAGACCTAGGACTCATCCACTCATGCATAACGCAGAGTGGTATGTTTTTAAGGCTTAAACAACTTTTCAACTTATATGAGCTGTTTATCCAGCTCTGATTTGTGAACATTTGAATGTTCATGATCACAAAAGGAGGAAACAATGCTTTTACCTGGATATGTTTCAAAGGTATTCTCACATTGTGATGCTCACAAACATAACAATCAATCAATCAATCAATCAAACATGACTTGTAAAGTGCGGCTAATCACCTGTGAGGGTGTCCTGGCGCTGTGAACCATGTGGCCGAGGGGTAGGTGGGGGGGAATTCAGTTGAACAGCCAGGTCTTGAGTCCTTTCCTGAATTCCAGAAGACAGGGTGTGGTTCAGAGGTGAAGGGGGGAGGGGGGAGGTCATTCCAGGACTTTGCTGCATGGTAGGAGAAGGCGCATCCTCCACTGTTGCTTCTGCAGATGTGGAAGGTGTGAGCGAGGGAGAGGGAGGCGGAGCGCAGGAATCTGGTTGGTTGGCGGAAGCTCAGGCGGTGGTTTATGTATGGTGGTACATGGTTGCGGAGGGCTATGTAGGTGTGGATCAGCATCTTGAATTTACTTTTCTTCTCAATGGGCAGCTGGTATAGCTTCCTGAGGTGGGGGATGATGTGGGTTCCTCTGGGAAGGTTGAGTGCACTGTGATTCCTACATAGAAAGCGTTGACATTGTCCAGCCAGCTGGTGACTAGTAACAGTTCTTGTTATGATGGGGAGCCATTTGAAGATTTTATGAAGCAAGCGAAGGGTGATGAAGCAGTCGGAGGAAACTGCATTGATATGGTTTTTAACGGTGGGCTTTCTGTCCAGAATGATGCCAAGTTGTGGGCATGGCCTGTCGGAGTTGAAGAGGGTCCTAGTTTGGAGGGCCACCAGAAGTTGTTCCACGATGAGGATTTATTTCAGAAGATTAACAATTCTGTTTTGTCTGTGTTGAGTTTTAGGCAGTTGTCTTTCATCCAGTTTGAGATGCTAGTCATGTATCTGTGGAAGTTGACCATGGTGGTGGAGGGTCTTCCGACAGCGCGAGGATGAGCTGGTTTTCGTTTGCATGGGATATGATGTTAAGTCTGTGTGTTCTGACGATGTTGGCCAAGGGAGTCACTTAGGTGTTAAACAGAGTAGGGCTGAAGGACTAGTCTTGAGGGACACCGCAAATGATGTTCTTGGGTTCGGCGGTGAAAGGATGGAGGTGAACTCTCTGGGTTCTTCTGGTGAGGAAGGTGGCAATCCACTTGAGGGTGTTTCCTTGGATTCCAATGTAGTGGAGTCTCTTGATGACGGTGCTGTGGGACACAGCTGAGGAGGATCAGGGCTGCTGTTTCTCCCCGGTCAAGGAGGGTTCTGATGTCATCGGTGGCAGTGATTAGGGCGGTTTCCGTGCTGTGGTTGGTGCAGAATCCGGATTAAGAGGTGTCCCTTAGACTGTTTTTCTCCAGGTGCTCTGTGAGTTGACGGTTTTCAATGATGGGAAGGGGAGCAGAGAAATGAGACGGTACATCTTAAAGTTGCCTGGGCCAGCAGTTTGTTTCTTGAGAAGGGGCTTGATCTCAGTCTGTTTCCATTCCTCGGGGAATGTGGCCATGGTGATGGAAGTGTTGAGGATGGCGGTGAGTTTGTTGCTGATTATGTTCCTCCTGAGGTTGAAGATATGGTGGGGCAGGGGCTTTAAGGTGCTCCAGAATTAATGGATTTCATGGTGGCGGTGGTATTTTGCGTGGTGAGCAGGTGCTCGTGGTTTGCGCTTGTGGGAGCCAGGAGGTTGAGAGTGTTGCCGGTAATGGCTTAGGGTACAAAGTTTTTGTAGATGGTGGCAATTTTGTCATGGAAGAAATCTACAAGGGTGTCGCAGATTTCCTAGGAGGGGGTGATGATGTTTTCTGAGGCTGAGGGGTTGGAGAACTCTCTAGAGATGTTGAAGAGTTCTTTGCTGTGGTTGGAGCTGGCCTTGATGTGGTCGGCAAGGGCGTTCTTTTTTGTTTTTTTCAGGAGCGGTTGGTATTGGTTGAGGGATGTCTTGAAAGTGCCTCAGTTTGGTTGAGCCAGGTCTTGGTGAGGAAGATGACATCAGAGGCTTTAGAGCTGATGGGTTCTAGCACCTCAACACTGAAGATCATGAAGTGCTACAGGAATGCAGGTGAAATGCTGGGCTCAGGTGATCTGGAGAATGAAGAGCTGGAGTCTGAAGAGCTACAGCCTGGAGAGATGCTGCAGCGTCCTGTTCATAAGTCTCAAAAGCAAGCAGAGAGATCTAGACCTGATGTGTGTCTTTTATACCGGAATGGAGTCAAACTCTACATGACTGACGATTCTGGTCTTTCATGGCTAAAGCAGGGTTGAAATTCATAAGCTCAGTGTCCATACAACAACCTGCTTATTTTAATATTCTGGCAGTCCAGATTTGTGAATTGCTCAGGAGGCACCTATATCAAGTCTCCTGGCATGTGCTCTCTCTCTTTATGCCATGTTGCTTGAGTGGGGCCCATCCAAAGAGACACTCCTTTTAAAGTGGGTGACTATGTTACCATGACCTGATCTTGGCACTAATAATGACTGATAAGAACTGATTATAATATGGTTCAGGCCTTTTTACCTGAGCTTTCTGCCCCCCCTTTGGTAAACTGTGTAGCAAATATGTATAGCATGTAAAAAAGTGCTTGAGAACCTGTGGTGGTTGGGATGTGCATTGGGATCACTTCATCTATATAGGGAACCCCTAGGATTATAGGTTGCTCCATAGGGTTAGTGGTAGTGGTAGGGGGAGAGGAATGGCGCAGCGGCCAGGGCAGCTGACTCCAGAGCGCAGGGCTCACAGTTCAATCCCTGGCACCACCGGCAGCTCAGCTCAGCACCCTGTGACTCTGGGCAATAACTCACTTAATCTTCCCAGTGGCCCCCAGCGCCTTGAGACCCTTAGGGGTGAGTAGTGTGTGCTTCACATACCGAATTTGGCAGTGAGAGAGTGCTGTCTCCCCAATCCACGCATGCTCCCCCTGAACTGCTTCTGTCAGTTCTCACCTCCCTATGGAATGATTTCTAATCCAGTTTCACAGCCTGGCACCAATAACTACCTTGAAAGAAAGAGAAGCACAGACCAGTTCTAGCAGACAACTGTGTGACCTGTCTTGAATAACACCGGCCCAAAGAAATTACCAAAAAACAAGGGCACCATACACACCACTTGCAGTGAAGAGTGGTTTCCTGCCCTACCTTCCTATCCTGTGTGCTGTGAAAAGAAGAGTATGCATATGCAAAAGCAGGAGAACATCTTCTCCCAAAACTGGTTGCCATGGAGATGTTGAGCACTGAAAGGAAAATGTTCATTGAGTTTCGTGGTTGCCCCTATGTATTTGTGGTCATCAAACTGATCAATCAGATTCAGAGTTTATGTCCGTTCTTCCTGGAAGTAGACAAAAGCAAATTCATGCAAATCATATGGTGTTAATTTTTTTATTTACTCTTGGAGCTCTGAACACACGTGTAGAGGAAGGCAAAGCCCATCAGAAGACATCCTGGCTGCCTCTCCTTCAGGGGTAGGGACCATACCCCAAGACTAAGGAAAAATCATCCCTTCATCCATCCATCATTAGTCCCAATGATTACTAATTAAATATTCTGAACTGGAAGACAGAGAATAAAAGGAACTTCAAAGCATGCTGCTAGCTGACCCTTCCCACCACTTAGACACTATAGATGGCCAGCTCACCCAGCATTCTTCTTGGTTGTTCTCTTCTGTAAGGCTGAGAGGACTTGGGAATCCCTCCTTGACTTGAATTCCCATCTTAATACTCGTCTTTTTGTGCTGGACGCAGATAGGTTTTGTGTGAAACATGTAAGCAATTTCTTAGCAGGATGGGGTGTACTGATCACTGTGGTTGGCATTTCTACTGTTCGTTTTTGGAGATGGTAAGAAATGTCAGATATTAACCATGCTGATGGCGTCATTACCTGTTGGCTGGCATTAGTAAGAATGATGTGTTAAAAGTTAGGACGCGATTCACAGTAACCCGTGAAACTGCATCTTCCAGTGTTGCACCATGAGTGGAACCCTGCTCACTCATTTGCAGTAAAAAAAATTCGGTGTCAGCCCACGAACCCCTTTTTTCTTGTGGGTATATATGGGAGCACGTTTGTGGCCAATGATTGTTCTATTTTGGGGAGTCCTTTTATTTTATGGGTAACATTTCTGGAAACATTCCTGTAACAGCATTTTCTTCAGCTTCATGCTCACGTTCTCCATCAAGAAACAGATCAGGAGAGGTATTAGCCTTTATTTTTTTTTAAAGAGGATGGTTCCTGTGGTTGTTCTTTTACATCTCCATGGATGGTGTATATTTCCCCAGCCAACTGGTTACTTCATGCTCCATTTCCATAGGAGGTCTTAAAACTCTTTAGGAGCATTTGACTCATAATGGTCTACTGTTGCGTGAGTTATGACTTTGGCGTAGCTCTACAAGGTGTGCTTTCCCACCCACGACATTGGTGAACTTGGATTAAGGCACCAGTGGTGAATGTAAAAGACAGATTATTGTAGCCCTGCAAAACACTATTCAATGCGCAATTTAGATAGAGGCAATGCCTTTGGATTAATAACAATCCCAAAGTGAAAACAGCAACAAACCTTATTTTCGTTATTCACAGTATCACACACACTGTACTAAGATGAATAAACAATTTTAAGTAAAAGTATTTATTACTAAAGGAGCAATCTGTTTCTCAGTACATCTAAAACATCTACACAGAATATTATAAAAACACCAAGAAGGCATGTTATTAATAATGAGAATAAAACAAACATTTCTAGCATGTTTTAAAATGTCATCTTAAGCCTAACACTGTAATTCCTACTTCTATGCACTACACTAAGAGAGCACGGAAGGCATAGCTACTTGCAGTCTAGAGCTCCTTAGGGAGAAGAGATGCACTGCATAGCTTGTTGACAGCAAAGGCTATCATTATCAGTGGAGGTTTGTAGCCAGTGTTCCCAGTGAAGGCACAAACACATGAAGTGGTCTTCCTTCGGGACTCGGCTTCTGTCTTCAAGTGAGATTTAGCATCTGCTAAATGTGCTGGCAGTACCTTCTCAGGCAGAATCTTTGGCAAAAATCTGGGCTAAGAACCTCTCCTGACAAGTGATAGTTGTAATATATGAAATCTTATCAGAGATTGGCATTTATTATGTAAGTTACGTAATGTCTGACATAGATTATGTACATCAAGGTGTACGACGTTTCCTTATGAACATTTAAGGTAAAATATGTCAATTCAGACTACATTATTTGGGTAATATGTCTGCATGTGCTCTTAATTAACCTTGACAGAGTGGAAAGTAAATATTTTGCCCAGACAAATGTTGCATCAAGAGTTGTCTATGTCGTCAATCAGGTGCCTTTACGTTTTCACAGTTTTTAGAAAGATAGGGTCAAATGACATCTTCATTAATTGGCAGACATAACAATGATTCTGCATCAATCTAGAAAGATGGGGACTTCTATTGTATAAGATTGAGACATTGGCAACTTCCATTATCAATGATGGAGTCAGGCCTACATAAAATGGAAACAGACCTTAGGGGCTTTACAACACCACTACTCAATCTTCCGAAATGTCAACTGACAACTTTTGAGGATAGGATCTTTAGGACAGACTTGGGGATGTTTTTTCTTTCTGCAGAAATAGGAGCATCTGAGAGCAGGGCTCAGTCTCATGCTCTGGCTTGTCTCTGGTTGAAGGTCCAGTGTCAAATGGCCTCCTGTCTATATCTGGTGCCATGGGCCCGTATATCATAGGTTGTATGACGTTACAACGCATACTTTTACAATGCAGACCTTTACAAAGCATTTTTTACAACACAACATCCATTACAACGCATTCCTTTACAACGCTGCCATTACAACGAATTTTTAAAAACTACCTTTACAACGCATTCCATTACAATGTATACTACCTTTACAACGCATACCATTACAACGCATAACATTACATTGCATGTATGGTAAGTATTGGATAGTGTAGGGGTAAAATTTACTATTCTAACTCCAAGGGGTTGCAACAGTAAGGTAAGTGTTGGATAGTGTAGGGGTACAAATTACTATTCTAACTCCACAGTAGGGTAAGTGTTGGATGGTAATGGTATGCGTTTTAATGGTATGCGTTGTAATGACTGCATTGTAATGACATGCGTTGTAATGGTATGCGTTGCAGTGGCATGCGTTGTAATAGTTGCGTTGTAATGGCATGCTATGTAATGGATGTTGCGTTGTAAAAGTTTGGTTGTAATGGTAGTGTGTTGTAAAAGTTGCGCTGTAAAGGTTGTTTCCCATATCATTCATAGCCTCTTCTGGTTCATACACTGAATATTGGAAACCTGCATCCACTGCCATCTCATCTAGTGTCTCTGCTTCAATTTAGTAAATAGCTTAAAAAGCTTGAAGTGAAACAAGTACACAGTAAGACACACTACATGTGTGTGATATTTTTGACACATGTTATGTTGTTATCCAAGGCAGTGGTTCTTAACCTTTTAATTTCTGTCGATACTGACTTAATCATTACTGCAATCTGGGGACCCCTACTGAATAATTATTGAAATCTGGGGACCCTTACTGAGTGATTATTGAAATTGGAATCCTGGCCTAAGCAATTTCAATGACTTGAACTGCAAAACACAAAAATACAAAAACAAGCATTCATCAAGCTAATACATAAATCAGGAAATATTTTATTTATTTGGCAACCAAATATAAAAACAATCAAAATGTTAATTTTAATTCGAAGGTTGGAGCTTTTCCGGTATGGCTGCGGAGAACCATGCCTCCGTGTGACCACAGGTGATGCTGCCCGCCCCCGGTAATAGAGTTTTGGTGTACCTGAGCGGGCGCGTCACGGAAAATGAAAGTGCTGCTGGCGGTCTTTCTCTCCCCTTCACGCCCAGCGTTCTGCAGCTGGCGTTCATGGCGGCCTCTTCTCCTTCAATGGGCTGGCATGAAGCTACGTTGCACTAAGGCGACTTTCGCTGAAGACGCCGTGAACAGCAAAGGAGGCTGCTTGGCAGAGGGGGCTCAGAGGACAGAAGCAGGAGGTAGGGGGATTTTTCTCCATGGCGGTTCAAATGCAATTAATCAATTGAAGTTGTGCTCAGGACACTTGAAGCTGCCTGGGAGCAGTCTGAGAGATGTTGTAGTTACTGTGAATCTTTTCACTAGAAAATATATGGCTCTGGATACCAATGGAGGTGTGACCGAGTGCTCGAGAACGAGCTTTAAAAAGGATAGAGTGCCTTATAATAAATCACCCACCAGTGCACATCACGCTGTGTTCAGGAGGAGTGTCGAATACACAGAGGTTCCAGCCGACCCTCCTCTCCCAAGCTCTCAGTAGACTCTTCACAAGAGACACTTTGGTCCATTTAACAAAACATGCTTCCAGGCAACACGTTTACTTGGTACACTCCCGCTAGCACACTGAGTACTGCAATTATACTGCAACGTGCAAGCTGTCCTGGGAGGCCGATATATCTCTTCTGGCATGGCTGAGGCGGTGGGAGGGGGCTGAGCAGCCCTGCTGAAGACGTACTGTGATTCTGGGCAAATCACTTAACCTCCCTGTGCATACCAAAAAAATGTATGCGTCATTGACGTAACTGGTGCTCATGCAAAGCACTCCAGTACCTTCTGGTCGAGTTCGCACTATATAAAACTGCAAAAAAAAAAAACAACAACAAAAACAGTGACAACGTAACACACATTCTCATTCATCACTGTCACATTTTATTGAGGTGAAAGAAAAACAGGCTTTACGAATACACGACCTGCTATTTTTTAATTAATTGTTGTCCGTTCTCGATTAAGCAGCTCGGTTGATTTCACCTTTTCACTAGGGAAAGGTCACTACACGTACACAGTGTTCAATTGACACAGTGACGCTTGGGTACAACTCTGATTAATTTTTACTTATGTGATGATATCAGTTCAGGGGCTTAGCATTCAACAGTGCAGCAGGATTAGTAGCACCGAAGCCCAGAGGTGTTAGCAGCCCATTGCACCCCAATTGTGGCTTTCTTTTACTACCCACCAGAGGGGCAAAAGTGCCCCCGCTCCACTTGCTACTTTGCAGTATTCATTAATTTGCAGCATGCTCAGGCCTGGCACCATTTTACTAGTTGGTAAGAAAAAAGAAAAACCCTTGAGAACCAGCAGAATGGGCTATATTAAAAACAAACACACCGTATCCAACACGTACACACAACCCTTCTCACACAAATGTCCTGTACACATAACCCTCGCCCAAGTGCACGCACATATGCACGCAAAGAGCCTTCCACACATACAAGCACGCTTACACACATTACCTTGCTATATACAAACTCAGGCACACATACACAAGCTCCCTATATAAACACACAAACACAATCTCCCTGTCTACACACACTTGAATTCAAACACACACTCGCAAACTCCCTATACACATCCAAACACACACAACTCCCCAAAGAGACACCTAAGCAACCCACACGCACACAACCTTTCTGTAGACACCTAAGCACACATTAACCACTTGGATGCTAAGGTCCCTGATAATCTTCCATGTCATTTCCATTGAAATCAATGGAAACTCCATGACGAGCTGAGCTCGTCATGAGCGTCGAAGGGGTTAACTCACACACCCCCACATACGCATGTGCACACCCCCACACATACACAAACTATTTCACAAACACCGAAGCCCACACGCGTGTACACACACAATCACTATGAGAGGTTTCAATTTACTTCCGGCTGCACTGGCTCTCTCTTCATTGAGCCCTTCCTTATACAGCAGAACAGCTAGGAGGAACCTGTCTGCTGAAGGGGTTCTCTACTGTAACCTTCCTGCCTCACAGCCCCAGTCACAGCTAATCCAAATGTGAGAATTCCAAACGCCAAAAAGTTTTCACATGTACCATTTAGCATACAATTAGGAATCCAGAAATTTGCCCTAATCTTGGCCTTAGCATTTTTTAAATAATATTTTTAATTTAACATAGAACTTTAAGCAAATTTCAAATTCCATTTGATTTTGTTACAATGGAAAGTCTGAGGAAGAAGCCAGGTAAATAGCTATAAATACTGCAGCAGGTACGGTGTGTAGAAAACTCACTGCTTTCTAATTAGTTGTTGTTTTGCTTCAAAGCCGCAGGGTGTGGGCCCGTTTTCTTTACTTTCACAAAACGATGCCATACCCTAGTCACGCTAATATCCAATTACTGCAAAGGGAAATACAAATAAAATGCACATGTACTGAGAGAGCAGGCTTGCTTTTTGTCACACTGCTCTGAAGCATACACACACTATAGTTGCTGTTCCAATGCATCTTGTTAATGGTATTACAGGTTTAGGCTGCTCAGGCACGGAAAGGGCCTTGTTGCTTGTTGGCAGTGTTTTATTGTCAACTGGACGTCTTGTGTCAGCTCAATTTCTCCTTACCTCCTGCATTCATCTTTTTACTTCAACACCAGAGTGGATTGTGACACCATACATTATTTGTTGGCCTATACAGCTCTATTTGCACAGTAATTGGTTACGTAACATTACAACTCTCGTATCTACGGACGCATTTTGGATTTAGGCATTTTTTCGGCTGCACCAATTGTCACATAATTAAACATTTTCCACATTTGCCAAATGTTCCATCATCTGCTGCATAATCTGCAGATTTGACCAAAAAAAGCCTTGTTTGTAGCTCAAACGGCTCAAATGTTCCCAAAAATGCAGCTTCACATGTTAGTGTGGTGGAAGGCCCTTTGCAAAGCTGGAATATTCATGTGTTACTTATTGCTAAATATGGGTGTTAAATTGGTAAAAATAGTGCATGAACCTCTCTTCTTTCTGTGCCTGTCTTGCCTCTTTCTGCATTTCTCTTCCATCATTCTGTACCTTTCTTCATCTTCCTGTACCTCACTGTCTTCGTTCTGCACTTCACTTGCCTCTTTCTTCATTTCTCTTGCCCCTCTCTGCCCCCCTCTTTTGCCTGTTTCTGCAACTCTCTTGCCTCTTTCTGTAGTTCTCTTGCCTCCTCCTGCATCTCACTTGCCTCTTTCTGCAGTTCTATTGCCTCTTTCTGTACCTCTCTTGCTTCTTTCTGAACCTCACTCTCTTCTTTCTGTACCCCTCTTCCCTCTTTTTGCACCTCTCTTATCCCTCTCTGCACACCTGTTCCCTCTTTCTGCAACTCTTTTGCCTCTTTCTACAGTTCTCTTGACTCCTTCTTCAACCTCACTAGCCACTTTTTGCACCTATGTTCCCTTTCTGCAGCTTTCCTACCTTTTCTGCACCTCTATTGCCTCTTTCTGTACCTTTGTTGCTACTTTCTGTACTTCTCTTGCTCATTCTGCACCTTTCTGTACCTCTGTTGCTTCTTTCTGTACTTCTCTTGCTCATTCTGCACCCTGCACGCCTCTTTCAGCACCTCTGTTGCTTATTTCTGCACTTCTCTTCCTTCTTTCTGCACCCTTCCTGCCTCTTTATGTACTTGTCTTGCCTCTTTGTGTACCTCTCCTACTTATTTCTGTACCTCTCTTGCCTCTTTTTGCACCTCTGTTGGTTCTTTCTGCACTGCTCTTGCTTGTTTATCCACCTATTTTGCAAATTTATAGACCCCTCTTGCCTTGTCCTGCCCCTCTTTTACCTGTTTTTCCACCTCTCTTGCTTCTGTCTGCACCTCTGTTCCCTCTTTCTGTATCTCTTTTGCCTGTTTTTGCAACTGTCTTGTCTCTTTCTGGAGATCTCTTGCCTCCTTCTGCACCTCTGTTGCTTCTTTCTGCACTTCTTTGGCCTCTTTCTGCACCCTTCCATGCCTCTTTTAACAACTCTGTTGCTTCTTTTTGAACTCCTCTTCCTTCTTTCTGTACCCCTCGTGACTCCTTCTGCACCTCTGTTGCCTCTTTCAGCACCTCTGTTGGTTCTTTCTGCACTGCTCTTGCTTCTTTCTAAATCTCCGTTGCTTCTTTCAGCAATTCTCTTGCCTCTTTCTGCACTTCTCTTGCTTGTTTATGCACCCCTTGCCTCTTTCTGAACCCATCTTCCTTCTTTGTACAACTCTCTAGCCTCTTTCTACACTTCTCTTACCTCTTTCTGCACCACTATTGCCTCTTTTTGTACCTCTGTTGCTTATTTCTGCACTTCTCTGGCTTCTTTCTGCACCCTGCGTGTCTCTTTCTGCACCTCTGTTGCTTCTTTCTGCACTTCTCTTCCTTCTTTCTGTACCCCTCATGCCTCTTTCAGCACCTCTGTTGCTTTTTTCTGCACTCCTCTTCCTTCTTTCTGCACCCCTAGTGATGCCTCTTTCAGCAGCTCTGTTGGATCTTTCTGCACTGCTCTTGCTTCTTTCTGCTCCTCACTTGCCTCTTTCTGCACTTCTCTTGCTTCTTTTTATACAGCTGTTGCTTCTTTCAGTAATTCTCTTGCCTCTTTCTGCTGTTCTCTTCCTTCATTTTGCTCCCCTCCTGCCTCTTTCTGTAGCTCTCTTGCCTCTTTGTGTACCTCTCCTACCTCTTTCTTTAACCCTCTTGCCTCTTTGTGCACCTCTGTTGGTACTTTCTGCACTGCTCTTGCTTCTTTCTGCACCTCACTTGCGTCTTTCTGCACTTATCGTGCTTCTTTTTAAACCTCTGTTGCTTCTTTCAGCCATTCTCTTGCCTCTTTCTTTACTTCTCTTCCTTCTTTCTGTACTCCTCTTGCCTCTTTCTGTACCTTTCTTGCCTCTTTGTGCACCCCCCCTACCTTTTTCTGCACCCCTGTTGCCTCTTTTTGCACCTCTGTTGGTTCTTTCTACACTGCTCTTACTTCTTTCTGCACCTCATTTGCCTCTTTCTGCACCACTGTTCCCTGTTTCTGCATCTTTCCTGCCTGTTTATGCACTTCTCTTGCCTCTTTCTGCACCTCTGAATTAGAGGTAGTTTTAATTCTCCTGTCCTATTATGTACTAGGGCCTTACTGGGGAGGTCATGCCAATCACAGGGGTACCTGAACCCATAGTGTACCCTAGTGTTTGTAGGTGTTTTTACTGTATTCAAAGTGTCTTTCAGCATAGCACTGGCTCCGGGCATCCTTAGTCAGAGTCAGGTACCACCAGTAGCAGTCAGTTAAAGATTGGGGGTACAGGATGACTTTGCAACAAGGACTTTTTCTGCACCTCTGTTGGTTCAGCATATCTCTTGTTTCTTCCTGCACTTTTCTTCGTCTTTCTGGACTTCTATTGCCTTTTCTGCATTTCTCTTGCTTCTTTCTGAGCCTTTCTTCCTCTTTCTTTACATGTCTTACCTCTGTAGGCATAGTTAGAAATTATCATTTAAAAAACTTTAGAAAATTACTGAAAAAAACACAGGTTTCAGGGACATTATAGTTAGAAATTAGCATTTAAAAAACCTTTGAAATTCACAGAAAAAAACATAGGTTTCAGGGACATTATAGTTAGAAATTAGCATTTAAAACACCTTTGAAATTCACTGAAAAAACCATAGGTTTCAGAGACGTTATAGTTAGAATTTAGCATTTAAAACACCTTAGAAATTGACTGAAAAAACTACAGGTTTCAGGGACGTTATAGTTAGTTGGACATTTCACTCTTACAAAACCAGAGAAATGTTGCTGTTATATTTAGTTCAGCTAACTATAACTTGCGCCCCCGCAATGCATGTCACATATTACATCATTCATGACATGGTCAGTGACATCACTGATGACATCTCAAATGACATCACTGATGACATCATCCATGTGATAATCTGATGCACCTCCTCATACCCTAATATAACCTTTTATACACCCACTCTAAAATACAGACTACCATTTTTGAAACCATAGACACATCAATACCAGTTAGTACATACCCACTCACTAATTCCTAAGTCTACACACACATCCACTCATATACCAATACAGTCACCCATACATGCAGTCAACCATCAATACGGCATTATCAAATGCACTCACATATCTGTACATACACTCACACACCACCACTCATCCATAGAGTTACTCACACACCTAGTCACTCATGCAAACAACAATCAATCACGCTCCCATTTACCCACCTATACAGTTATACACACACCACCTCACTTATTCAAACATATACCAACACATACTTACACTCTTATACAATAACTAATACAAGCACACACTGATCCATACAGCCCCTCTCACAATCACTCACTCTCACATATAGTCATTTATACACCCCAACACTCACATATACTGCCTTTCACATATGCAGTTACTCACACATGTACCACTGAGACATCTATTTACTCACCACCACACCCATACACATACTCACCCACCCATACAGCCCTTCACAGATGCACTCTTGAACCCATACACCCAGTGAATCATCCACTCACACATCTATGCACAGAGTCACACCCCCCTACCCACCCACACAGACACTCAGGCACCCATACAGAAACTCAGACAACCAATCAATAACCCATATAGATCCTCATTTAGCTACTCACCAACCCATGCAACCGCTTACACACCGACAAATTAAACTGTGTGTATGTCTGTATCAGTCACTAACTCTTGCATTCAGTAAGACACATTTAATCACTCACTTATACAGTCAGTCACGCACCTACTAAATCATCCATCCAGACACTTATATACCCACTCATTCATCAATACACCTTGGCATATACAGAAAACATATTTAAACTTTATAGAAAAACACAGTCACTGGATGATGTCATCAGTGATGTCATTTGAGATGTCATCAGTGATGTCATCAGTGATGTCACTGACCATGTCATAAATGATGTAATATGTGACGTCATCAGCAGTGCATTACGGGGGCGTGAGTTATAGTTAGCTGAACTAACTATAACGGCCAAATTTCTCTGGTTTTGTACGAGTGAAAAGTCCAACTAATTATAATGTCCCTGAAACCTGTGTTTTTTTCAGTGAATTTCTAAGGTGTTTTAAATGCTAATTTCTAACTATAACATCCCTTTTTCAGCGAATATATATATATATATATATATATATCCACCAATTCGGCTCCGTTTCGCAACCCTCTGGCGCTCTTTCCATCGGTGCGGACTCCTAAGCAGAGCCCCGCTTTGGTAATATATCGTCCAACTCCTTTATGAAAAGGAAATAAGTCCGCACTCTCGGAAAAACTTTCCCAGTTTCTTTTATTTTCCAATCATCATACTCCAAAAATACACCAGCACGAAACCAACGCGTTTCACAACAAACAGTTGCTTGATCACGGTCAATTTGCACAGTGTTTTGCTCCTCCTATATTTTGAGGGAACCGCCAAACTTTGTGATTTCACTTCCTGTTAACCACACAGGAAGTGAGATGGGATTTGTAGTTTTAAACACATTTAAGAGATCGTATATAAACATTTGGTGAGAGATTATGCAATCACTGCTTTAGCATGAACAAAAAAAGATTATAACTTTACATTTCTTATACATTTTTGGTGATTTCTGTATATACTGACCCAGTTTTTACATTTGATAACATTTAGAGGTTCAAAACCAATTATAATTTACGATGCAACCAAAATCATGCCCTCTAGTGGGCAACTTTATCATATGTGTTCCTAACGATTGCCAACCATTTGATTTATATTGAAGCCCTCCGGTGGGCATAATCACAAACTGTGATTCATTTGAACACATTTCAACCTCCATATGGGTATTTCCATTATTAGAAAAAACTCATGAATTATGTTATCAACAAACATACATGATCATAAGTATGTTATCTCCAAAAAGAATTGGTAATTTCCCTTTTGCTCATAAGGAAATCTATTAATTTGTTCTCTCAGTCCATAATGGTTCTCGTTGTTGTGTATCTCTTACACTACTAATTCCATACACAAAACAATTTTAGTCTCTACTTGCCAACTCTCCGTTTCTGATAGGGTATCAACTGCAACATAATTTAATCAGTTTTTCACAAATGTACATATAATTCCTCACTCTGATTTAATCCCCAGGGGGTCATTGTTCGGAAATTAAAAATTTGTCTGGATTCTCTGCATCTGAGTTGTTTTTCTTGATCACCACCCCTTTCATGTGGCAATATGCATTCTAGTGCATACGTTTTGAGCAATTTCCAATCACTGTTGTGTACCAATTCCATATGTTTCGCAACTGCATTGCCACGATCTTTATTTGCAGTTGCTCTTATATGTTCCAAAATACGTTGTTTGAATTCTTTTTTGGTGCTCCCAATGTATTTAAGTGGGCATGGGCACTCGATTACATACACAACGTGTGTGCTCTTGCAGTCAATCAGTTGTTTAATTTGCCACATGTTTTTGTTTGGTAGCATTACTTCTTTTGTGTTGGTCGCAATCTGGCAAACCTTACAGTTTTGGCATTTAATGAAACCTTTGATGTTTAACCATTGTATTCCTTTTTTCTTTTTTGTGTGATCTTTATGGTGACTTTGGATCAATCTATCCTTTAGATTTCTTGCTCTCCTGAATGTGACTAATGGGTGTTTGCCCATTATTTTTGCAGTCGTTTGGTCCAGATGTAGCAATTTCCAGTTTTTTCTCAGGATGGTCATGATTTGTTTTGATTCTCTGTTGTAGTTAAGAATAAGTCTAATTTCTCTCTCGGAGTTTGTATCATTCACTCTTTTTGTTTATTTTTTGGATGAAAAGGCTTCCCTTCTTGTCTTTAAATTTGCCCTTTGCCAGCCCTTCATTATGATCTTTTTGTTGTATCCTCTCTGTTTAAATCTATGGGCCATTTCTTTGCTTGTTGTTTCCCATTGTTCCTCCTCAGAACAGATTCTTCTCAGCCTGAGAAATTCTCCGTATGGTATGTTTTCCTTTATTGATGGTTTATGGAAACTATCAAAATTCAACGTAGAGTTCGTTGCAGTTTCTTTTCTGTGGAGTGTGGTCTCAACTCGGTTGTCTCGGATATAGATTTCAGTATCTAAAAAGATAGCTTTATTACTGCTGATGTTATACGTGAACTTGATGTTAGATGTCGAGGAGTTCAAAATCTGGAAATATTTTTCAAATTATTCTGGTGTTCCTTCCCATATGATTAACAGGTCATCAATGTACCTTATCCATTTAGCAATTTTCTCCACATACTGGTCATTTTCAGGGTGCCAGGCTACTTGTTGTTCCCACCACCCCATTGTGAGACAGGCATAGGCAGGACTGAAAGAGAAACCCATGGCACAACCACGTATCTGTTGGTAAATTTCTTCTCCAAATAAGAATATATTTTGTGTCAGGCACATCTCCACCATGTCCATCAGCATTTGATTATGTCGATTGTACTGGATACCACGTTTTTTAAGGAAAAACACCGTTGCATTCAGGCCTATATCATTGTCTATGTTTGTATACAATGATACAACATCCATAGTTACCAAAAAATAATTCGGCTGCCATGACAAATCATCCAGATGTTTCAGTAAATCTGTGGTGTCTTTCAGATATGAACTTAGACTGGTTACAAAAGGCATCAGAAAGAAATCCAAAAAGTTAGCCACAGGTTCCATCAAGGATCCCTTTGATGACACTATTGGTCTCCCTGGTGGTTTTAGTGGGTTCTTATGTAGTTTAGGTAGGAAGTAGATGGTCGCTGTCACCGGATGTTCCGTACTGAGGAATTTCATTTCGTCTAGATCAATTAGATTGTTTTTATTCCAGATTTCCAATTTCTGATCTAGTTTTTCCTTAAATATTTTGGTAGGATTATTTTGCAATTTATTGTAGTATTTTTTATTATCCAACTGAAAATGTGCCTCAGTTACATAATCCGTTGTGTTTAAGATTACGATGTTTCCACCTTTGTCTGCTGTTTTCAACGTGATACTTTTATCATCCATTAGACTTTTCAGGGAGTTCCTTTCCTCTTTGGTTAAATTGTCTTTATAATTGGATCTTTTGATTTGATAAATATCCTTTATAACTGCTTCCTGGAATAGGTCGATTTTGTTACCTTGGGGTAGTTGTGGATAGTATTTGGATGGTGCTTTCATCCCACTTAACCCTGCACCTTTTTGGGGAATCACTCCTGAGGCAGAGATACTATCTTCATCATTATTAGTATCTAGATTTGTCAGTGCTACCAGGGTTGGTAGATCCGCTGATGTTAGTTCTACACCCACTGGGGTGTTTTCCATTCGTGCTTGCTTTTTATTTTTTGCATAGTTAGCCATTGTTGCATTTTCTTCAAAAGTTTTTGCCAATTTTATTTTCCTTATATATTTGTATATGTCAATCCTAGTTTGGGCCATATCCATACATTCAGTCGGGCAAAAGTTTATTCCTTTTTGTAACAGGGATAATTCACTTGTGCTCATCTCTCGGTGAGAAAGGTTAACAACTAGAGATTTCCCTTCCTTTACAACAATCATTTCTGTTTCTTCTGACGCATGGCTCTCGGCTCGGTTCCTACTTTTTCTGAGCCATCCTTTTCTTTGTCCTCTCCTTGTTGTTTTTTTGGGGGTATTCCTGATCTTGGGACCCATCTGCGTCCCCGTCCTCTTCCTCTTGTTGTCTGATTTTGATTGAATTCCCAGGATCGTTGCTGAAGGACAAGTCTCATATCCCCTAAAAAATCCCTACTGGTTTGATTTATGGATTCTACTCCTTCCTCACTTGTTCCAGTTGATGTTAATGATGTTGCGCTTGACGCACTTTGAATGCTTAATCCTTTGTTTTCACGTTTTTTGAAAATGTCATATTTTCTGGCATATGTAAAGATGTATCCTTGTGTGTAGTCTTCCTCATCACGTTGGAATTTCGATTGCTTGAGGTTTCTTACCAACTCCTCATGTTTGCTCACATATTTTTCCAAATCTTCCTTAAGTTTGACTTGTTCCGGATTTAGTACCAAGGTTGCTAATTCTTTTTCCAATTCACCCAGTTCTTCCTTTATTTTAATCAAGGCAATTTCCAAATGTTTAATCAGAATCTTAATTAAGCCTAATGAAGATTCTAAAACGTATTCTCCCCAATCACGTAGTAGTTCATCAGACACATCTTGTTGACTCGGCATTAACGAAATTCTCAAACCTCTGGGAACTCGTTGTACTTCCACATACTTTTTCAGAGTTATTAATTCCCACCATTTATTGATTTCTTTCTTACTTAATTTTTCCCACAACTTAAGTTTGCTTTTTGTATCTGTTTTCTGATTGTCGTCTTTGTTTTTATTTTTAGTGGTTGTAGTTGACCTCTGTTCAAAGAACCGAGAGTCTAGCAGTTCGGTTCTCTCTGCATCTCTTTTGTCCATTATACTATTCACTAGTTGTGTTGGTGGTTTGGAGATCCATTTATTATTTTCGATTGGACAGTTTATAATTATGTACAATTCCCCTTAATTATATTTATTTGAGATTTTTCCTTGCGCATTCGTCGATTGCAATAATAACCTTATTGCAATCGACGAATGCGCAAGGAAAAAGCCCCAAAAGTTACAAATCTCAAATAAATATAAACAAATCTAGATACTAATAATGACGAAGATAGTATCTCTGCCTCAGGAGTGATTCCCCAAAAAGGTGCAGGGTTAAGTGGGATGAAAGCACCATCCAAATACTATCCACAACTACCCCAAGGTAACAAAATCGACCTATTCCAGGAAGCAGTTATAAAGGATATTTATCAAATCAAAAGATCCAATTATAAAGGCAATTTAACCAAAGAGGAAAGGAACTCCCTGAAAAGTCTAATGGATGATAAAAGTATCACGTTGAAAACAGCAGACAAAGGTGGAAACATCGTAATCTTAAACACAACGGATTATGTAACTGAGGCACATTTTCAGTTGGATAATAAAAAATACTACAACAAATTGCAAAAGAATCCTACCAAAATATTTAAGGAAAAACTAGATCAGAAATTGGAAATCTGGAATAAAAACAATCTAATTGATCTAGACGAAATGAAATTCCTCAGTAAGGAACATCCGGTGACAGCGACCATCTACTTCCTACCTAAACTACATAAGAACCCACTAAAACCACCAGGGAGACCAATAGTGTCATCAAAGGGATCCTTGATGGAACCTGTGGCTAACTTTTTGGATTTCTTTCTGATGCCTTTTGTAACCAGTCTAAGTTCATATCTGAAAGACACCACAGATTTACTGAAACATCTGGATGATTTGTCATGGCAGCCGAATTATTTTTTGGTAACTATGGATGTTGTATCATTGTATACAAACATAGACAATGATATAGGCCTGAATGCAACAGCGTTTTTCCTTAAAAAACGTGGTATCCAGTACAATCGACATAATCAAATGCTGATGGACAAGGTGGAGATGTGCCTGACACAAAATATATTCTTATTTGGAGAAGAAATTTACCAACAGATGCGTGGTTGTGCCATGGGTTTCTCTTTCAGTCCTGCCTATGCCTGTCTCACAATGGGGTGGTGGGAACAACAAGTAGCCTGGCACCCTGAAAATGACCAGTATGTGGAGAAAATTGCTAAATGGATAAGGCACATTGATGACCTGTTAATCATATGGGAAGGAACACCAGAAGAATTTGAAAAATATTTCCAGATTTTGAACTCCTCGACATCTAACATCAAGTTCACGTATAACATCAGCAGTAATAAAGCTATCTTTTTAGATACTGAAATCTATATCCGAGACAACCGAGTTGAGACCACACTCCACAGAAAAGAAACTGCAACAAACTCTACGTTGAATTTTGATAGTTTCCATAAACCATCAATAAAGGAAAACATACCATACGGAGAATTTCTCAGGCTGAGAAGAATCTGTTCTGAGGAGGAACAATGGGAAAAAACAAGCAAAGAAATGGCCCATAGATTTAAACAGAGAGGATACAACAAAAAGATCATAATGAAGGGCTGGCAAAGGGCAAATTTAAAGACAAGAAGGGAAGCCTTTTCATCCAAAAAAGAAACAAAAAGAGTGAATGATACAAACTCCGAGAGAGAAATTAGACTTATTCTTAACTACAACAGAGAATCAAAACAAATCATGACCATCCTGAGAAAAAACTGGAAATTGCTACATCTGGACCAAACGACTGCAAAAATAATGGGCAAACACCCATTAGTCACATTCAGGAGAGCAAGAAATCTAAAGGATAGATTGATCCAAAGTCACCATAAAGATCACACAAAAAAGAAAAAAGGAATACAATGGTTAAACACCAAAGGTTTCATTAAATGCCAAAACTGTAAGGTTTGCCAGATTGCGACCAAGACAAAAGAAGTAATGCTACCAAACAAAAAGATGTGGCAAATTAAACAACTGATTGACTGCAAGAGCACACACGTTGTGTATGTAATCGAGTGCCCATGCCCACTTAAATACATTGGGAGCACCAAAAAAGAATTCAAACAACGTATTTTGGAACATATAAGAGCAACTGCAAATAAAGATCGTGGCAATGCAGTTGCGAAACATATGGAATTGGTACACAACATTGATTGGAAATTGCTCAAAACGTATGCACTAGAATGCATATTGCCACATGAAAGGGGTGGTGATCAAGAAAAACAACTCAGATGCAGAGAATCCAGACAAATTTTAAATTTCCGAACAATGACCCCCTGGGGATTAAATCAGAGTGAGGAATTATATGTACATTTGTGAAAAACTGATTAAATTATGTTGCAGTTGATACCCTATCAGAAACGGAGAGTTGGCAAGTAGAGACTAAAATTGTTTTGTGTATGGAATTAGTAGTGTAAGAGATACACAACAACGAGAAACATTATGGACTGAGAGAACAAATTAATAGATTTCCTTATGAGCAAAAGGGAAATTACCAATTCTTTTTGGAGATAACATACTTATGATCATGTATATTTGTTGATAACATAATTCATGAGTTTTTTCTAATAATGGAAATACCCATATGGAGGTTGAAATGTGTTCAAATGAATCACAGTTTGTGATTATGCCCACCGGAGGGCTTCAATATAAATCAAATGGTTGGCAATCGTTAGGAACACATATGATAAAGTTGCCCACTAGAGGGCATGATTTTGGTTGCATCGTAAATTATAATCGGTTTTGAACCTCTAAATGTTATCAAATGTAAAAACTGGGTCAGTATATACAGAAATCACCAAAAATGTATAAGAAATGTAAAGTTATAATCTTTTTTTGTTCATGCTAAAGCAGTGATTGCATAATCTCTCACCAAATGTTTATATACAATCTCTTAAATGTGTTTAAAACTACAAATCCCATCTGTGGTTAACAGGAAGTGAAATCACAAAGTTTGGCGGTTCCCTCAAAATATAGGAGGAGCAAAACACTGTGCAAATTGACCGTGATCAAGCAACTGTTTGTTGTGAAACGCGTTGGTTTCGTGCTGGTGTATTTTTGGAGTATGATGATTGGAAAATAAAAGAAACTGGGAAAGTTTTTCCGAGAGCGCGGACTCATTTCCTTTTCATAAAGGAGTTGGACGATATATATATATATATATATATATATATAAAAATTCACAGGGATTCACCTGTCTTTTGCTCCTCCCACGGGACAGCCTGATTTATCAATGGTGCAGCCCATTTGATGGTGACCAGCCATTGTACTTAAGTATGCCACGCTTCGGTACCATTCCAGAGATGATACGGATTATCTCATGTCAGAGTGGAAAAGAATCATCAGTGCATTTCAACTGGTATTATTCTTGTTCAGGGTAATTTAGAAGTCATTTTTCAATGACATTTAAACTTCCAGCTACATCACATGATCATTTGTGGGCAGTCAATATCTCTCGATGCTTTTTGACAGATGTAGTCTGCTGAATTCATCTTGAGTCTTTACCAAGCAATAATGAAATAGTGCAATTAAAATGAGGTTTGATTCATGCATTCACTGATTATGGGTTCACTGGGTGCCTTTCACATATAAATTCTCATTTTATAAAAACCATATTTTTTTTATTCAATCACAATCCATGACCTGGTGATCCATATGGCCAACTTTCACATGAATTGCCTGTACTTCACACAGTCTATTTAACTCTCATCTTTTCCATTTGTAATGATATTGAGAGCTTCTCCTATTTCTTAATTAAACTCAATTCTGTCAATTCATTCATCTCATTTTCACCCTCTCCTGGGTAATCTCCTGGGTAATCATATTCCCCCCAATATTTGTCAACATCGTTCTGATTGCAAGTGTAATTATTTTTTTCAATCAATGTAGTCTCTGAGAGATGGTCATACTTTATTTTACATGCATTTTACATCATGCCCTCTGGTGGACCACTTCTTTTTTTCATTCTAGTTTTTGTAATCATGTTCTCAAGCACCTATAGTCACCTATTTATTCACCTGAATTTCTCCTTTTTTAAAGATGTTATAATTTACAATAACCCCACTTGCGGTAATCTGATGTGTTTAAACCACATATTTAATAGTAACCATCATCTCATTGTCACTTCACTCTTCCCCAATGTCAAAGTATGTCATACAGGAGCAACTAATGGCAAATGGACTCCTCAACCTGCTTCAGGCCCCTTGCAGTCATTGTCCCCACGTTCAAGATGACCAAGACTCCAATTTATGCAGGACCAGTTCCCTATAGCCACCTCTTTCAATTTTCTCATTCACGTCTATTTCGAAGCAAACTGCTATGTTACTGGATAATTCCTTTCCTGGTTTGTTATTGTCCTGTCATACTCTAGGACTCTCTATTTCAGCTCACAAATCATTCTACCTTTACATGACAGTATCTTGTTGATGACCCTTTTGATTCCATTCATCATTTTCATTTCCTCTGTATAAATGGTAATCTGGAAAACATATAGTGATTGCATTTGAAGAAACTTTTTTCTTTTTTGCAGATTTCTCCTTTCTCCGTGTTTAATTTTTTTTAAATGACTATGCATGATCATGTCCTTGATATTGTTAACTCTCCTGTATGTGATTACTGGGTGTCACCCAAGATGTGATCCAGTGCTAGGTTACTCTTTAACACTTTCTGATTGTTCCTGAGTATTTGTCTAATTTGTGTTGTTAATAACAAAACCACCCTACTCGTTGTTTTTGTCTCTTTTGAAACTCTCTGTCTTTCTTTCTTTGTTACTAAAACATCTTGTCTATTCCATGCGGCAGCAAGTCTGGCTATAACATTTCTGGAGTCTCCTCTATTCAGAAATCTATTTGTTGTTTATTTATTCCATTTCTAGTGTTCTACTGCTGTGGATCAGTTTCTTTTTCATTAAAAATTCCCCATAGGAAATCCAGTTTTTTTTTAGATATTTTTGATTAAAGTTCTTGACATGCAGAATGTTGGTTATTCATGTGAGTTTATGATGTAAATATGTCTGACTTTTCCTAATGAAAATTTTTGTATCCAACATTATTACTCTTACTTAGAGTTCTTTGAACTAACATTTAAAAAAAATCAACTACTTGAAAACCAAAAAAATAAAAATTGAAAAAAGAGATAATTTATCAAATAAAATAAACCTAAACAAGTACAATTATGTATTTCTGAGCATAAATAACACAAATATTAAAATATATATTTACCAAGTTTACAATACAAATACTTATGAAATATTGCCATAAATATATTTAAAATGTAAATGATTCATACACAAATTAATGAATTAAAAAATAATTCATTAATTTAAAACATAAAAAATATGCATATTATAGTGCTTCCCATGCTACTACTCTACAATCCCTGCAACACACCAATATATAGGATGCAATAAAAACATCTAAAAATATGTTATATGACATAAATGCAGATAATACACTAAAAATAATGATTATTAAAACATATTGTTATAAATTGTGTCAACATTTAAAAAATATTTAAAGATTGCAATTTTAAAACCCTTTCCACTCCACTGCCTTACAAAACCAACAACCAGCCAATGAATAAATCCATCAACTTTTAACATAATATAATTCTTTATATATTGCTAAGCTCAAAAAACAAACAGTACTTGAAATAATTGAAACTAAACAATTTATAACTTATAACTTTAAAACCAATAAAACATTACAACAAATCTAAAAATGCATATTATATTCAACAATTACATAAAAAGAAATTAAATGCATCAATATTTTTAATTAAAGAAATATTATTGGTATCCACATATTATGTCCCACCATATTAGTGTCAGCACAATAATTTTCCAACAGCATTTGTGCACCTTGATATGTTTACATTGATATTAAGGTAGATCACCTCTGGCAGGTACTTCCCTCCTAGAGTCAGTGTGATCCAGTTCCTGTCTCAGTGACAGGACTGCTGGCACACATTTATTCCACAGTCTCCTGGGAGAAACCGTACATTCTTGTGTCCTCCTGTTGGGCCTGGCTCAAGTGTTCTGTCCCTGTCTCACAACCTGAAATAAAATGGGTGCTGGAATACCTTACCAAACATAGCCATTAATAAGAGGGCCAATTACTAATCTTCGCTCCCCTTAGGTTTGTATATTCCCTTGGTTCTGTAAGTTGCTGATTCAGATGATCAGAATTAGGTTTTTAGTCACAAGAAATTCACTCACTGACAAGAATATCATTTTTAAGTGCCACGTTGACATTAGTCAGAATATATTTCTTATTCCTACACCACCAGTAAAAGGATTATAAATTATATAAATCTAAGTTTACAGATCATCTTTTTATACCAGATGAACTAAAAGTTACTAAATTAGTTTGGACAGAACTGTCCTGCAAAAGAGAACAAATTAAGGTAATAAACCTTATTACACTATTTTGGATAGGTCCTGCATCTTGGCTGCAGAAAATGTGCAATTAAAAAAATAATTTTTACAAGGTGTAAATGGAAAATGTATGTTCAATCCTCCCTGCACAGTTGATTTATTACACTGATCTATCACGAGTTGGGATGTTTAACAGTTGAGCTAATACAAGGTGGAAGATCTCTTCCACTATTCCTTGTGACAATGCTTGTCATAAATGTAACATTTGCATATGGACATTGCTCTAATTCCTTCTTTCCAGCATCTGAGATCCGGGTGCACTCTTCAGATGAGACAAAAAGACCTCTACTGTTCATCTGGAGTTTGCTTGCTATCTGAATGCAAGGAATTGTTCATGTATTTTTGCAAGGCTATTCTGTTTTGAAAAGAAAGAGACTGGTGCACCTGTAGTTTTTTAATAGAGTTCATTGGCATATGCATTGTTAATAAATTCTCTGATAAGATTATTTAGTGTCGACAAAGACTGGGTTACATAACCAACTGATAACACGACATAAGAGATGAATAAGAGACATTTGTCAATAACAAATCAGCAAGACACATGTTAGTGTAATACACTCATCCTTATTTAGATGTTTTTAATATTCAATCTCCTTGACAAGTGATTTAGTTATTAAACCATTACTTCACAAAATGCAAAAACATTTAATTGCTTATTATTTTATGCATGTCAGGATTTGTTAAGTAAAACATCTCATTCTACATCTCATGGCTATCTACAAAATCAGCTACTTTTCTTTGACAGGCACAACTTTCTAATAGCTGTGATTTAGTATTTGAGTGATGTTAAAGGAATCAAGCCTCTGTAATCCTGAAGCCCATTATCGACAGCCAAGGCACTTACTGCCTTTACAATTGAAACAAATAACTCAAAGAAAACATGACTCATTATAAATGAAGGTATCTCTATGAAATCTGAAATGTACAACTCGATGTACAACTGTTCATGCACACGTTTCTACTTGTTCCAATGCAATTAAGCTGGTTACCTTTCCCTCGCTAAAAGAAGAGTTTTAACAGAAGTGGATTATCAGCATGAATCCAGTGAGATAACAAAACTCACAATTTGAAGTGTGAGGTATACGTTAAGTGAATAAAACATTAACTCTGATAGAGTCACACAAAAATCATTCTTTCTTATCCTTAAGTGGAACCAAGCTCCTAACAATAACAAATGTTTATATAGTATTAATGCTCAAAAATATACTTGGAGTCTTGTGCTCCGAAGTGAATGAAGTAAGGTCTTTTTACCAGTTCCAGAGAAGTTTCTTTTTTTTTGTGCATGCATTTTTTATATTACATTCATATATAAATACAGTTTTTGTACGAGAACTGATCCTAAAATTTAATTTCAAATTATTATTCAGTGAAGAAAGAAATATTAAGCTGAATACATTTCAAATATTCAACACAAAAAATGCTGATCGACAGAATGCTGAACATTGTCAAACATTCACCCCCGTCAAAGATGTGTGTTTAACCCATTGTTTTATTGCTCACCATTCTGTTTCAGTTTGGACCCAGCCATATGCAAATCAGCCATGACCCTGCTCTCCATGGGAACAGTCCAGCCTTAACTGGCAGGCCAGGTCCTCCCTGGACCGGAAAACAAGCATCCTTGAACCATTTCAGGGTATCACCCCTCATCAGCCAGGCTAGCTTGAAACCAGCGGAGTAGCGAGCTAGAGACTCATGTCTGAGCATACCCTTCCCACTTAGGGTGAAAAGGAAACACAAAAAGATGATGGGCGGAATGCTGAACATTGTCAAACATTCACCCTCAGTCACAGATCTGGGTTTAATCCACTGTTACTGTGCTCATCACACCATTCCAGTTTGGAACCAGCCATATGATAATCAGCCTTGACCCTGCTGCCCATGGGAACAGTCCAGTCCATACTGCAAAGACCAGGTCCTCCCTGGACTAGAAAACAAGAATCCTAGGATTGATATTGGGTTATCACCCCTGATGAGACAGGCTAGTTTAAAACTGGTGGCGGAGCAAGAAAGGCACCCACGTCAGGACCTACCCTTTCCACTTAGGGCGAAAATGCGACACAAAAAGATGATGGGTGGAATGCTGAACATTGTCAAACATTCACCCCCAGTTACAGAACTGGGTTTATCCATTGTTATTTTGCTTGCCACACTATTCCAATTTGGACCCAGCAATATGCAAAGCAGCCTTGACACTGCTCCCCATGGGAATACTCAAGCCGAACTGCCAGGCCTGGTCCTCCCTGTACCACAAAACAAGTTTCCTAGGACTGGTTTCAGGGTATCATCCCTCATCAGCCAGGGCAGCTTGAAACTAGTGGCGTAGCATGCAAGGGACCCACATCTGAGCATATCCTTCCCCCTTAGGGCAAAAATGCAGCACAAAAATATGACTGATGGACTGCTGAACATTGTCAAACATTCACAGATCCTGGCTTAATCCATTGTTATTTTGCTCGACATGCTATTCCACTTTGGACTCAGGCAAATGCAGAGCAGCCTTGACACTGCTCCCCAAGGAACAGTCCAGCCCGAACTGCCAGGCCAGGTCCTCCCTGGACCAAAAAACAAACATCCTAGGAACGGTTTGGGGCGTATCACCCCTCATCAACAAGTCAAGCATGAAAGCATTCCCTTCGTACTGCTTCACACCGAATTTCTGTCTGATGCTCAAGGTGTGGGTGACTAATTTCTTCATGAAGGTAAGAAGAACTGGCCAGAGCACTATCAGACTTTTGATGCAGTAATGGTCCAGGCCTTAAGGATGTCTATGTCATACAGAGAACAGTGAAACGAATGTTTCAGAGAGGCATTGAAAGCTTGAGACAGTCTCAGAGCTGACAAACATGTTCCCCAATGCTTGCCTCCGGTTTGTCTCAATCCTGAAAACAGACTTTACCTGTCTGTAAGAGGGATTGAAAATTGCCACAGTCTTTTGTGGGCCACCAGTACGCTGTGTGTATCAGTGTTTTGCTGCTGTGGCGTTACCATAATGTCAATAGCCAAAAATGTTTAGGCAGACAGTATAATTATGAGCATCAAAGGGTATAAAGAATGCTAAGTAGTGGAAAAATAAATAAAAGCAACCATGGGACTGGAGAAAAATATGTGCAGTACTCCATCCAAGCACGTGCTGGTCTTTCCTCCAATAACAAATTCTGTTTTCAATGTTATTTCTTACGTATCTTTAAAACCAGTAATATTTACATTTGTCAGTTTTATTTGTACAAAACCATTATTAACTGATACTTTTATCGCTAGTCAAAATAAATATCAGCTAAGCCCATTACTGTAACAATAGTCGTTGTGACATCCGGGCCTAATAAAGTCTGGGGCCTTAAGTACAGATTGTTCGTTTTGCAATTTCTTAATACCGATTAGTACTGAATCGGTATTACGAGATCGCAAAATGGTATGTACTGTTTGAACTTTGCCTTAAATAGCTATTCCTTATGGTTCGCTAATTTAGAACTGTGATTCACAAATAAGGATTTGTTATTGCTCTCTAATTGGGAATTGTGCTCTGTCTCGCACTAATGACATAACAGAATCTATACTGGAGGAGTGCATCAGGCCACATGGTTGATTGTTAAGAGTTTGGAAACAGAATCCATTGCCATCCACCCTCATTCTACATCATGGCTAACCAAAATTCCCAAGTAAAAAGAGTAGGATGCGTAAAAGGAAGTTTAGCGACCAGGGTTTGGAAATATTAACAGAAGAATGTGTCCAAGAAAATTATAAATTTGGGAAATCATCTGCTACTATTCCAGAATCAAACAAAAGACAAATATGGATACACATACAGCAGAGGATCAAGGGCCATATGTATCATAGTTCCGTTTTGCGAATTCTAAATAGCGATTTTTAAGGAATCGCTATTTAGAATTCGCAAAACGGTATGTATGTAAAAAATTGCTTCTTTTTAGCGATTCCTTAACATTCCTAATTTGCGATTAGCAAATTGCTAATCGCAAATTTCCCATTAATTTCTATGGGCCAGGAGGCCCATAGGAATGAAGGGGAAATTTACGATTAGCAATTTGCTAATCGCAAATTAGGAATATTTTCAAGGGTGGAGGGGTGTCTCAAGAACACCCTGCTGCACCCCTGAAAATGACATGTAGGGGCATATGGTGCACATACATGCCCTAAGGGCATGTATGAGCGTCATATGGCAACTTTGTTTTTTTTTTAAATTGCTTTTTTATAAGAATTCGCAACTTACCACCAACTAGAAGTTGGTGGTAATTTCCGAATCCTTATGGGCATTTTTGAATTAATTTTTTCTTTGATACATTGCATTTAAGGAATCGCAAAATTTGCGATTCCTTAAGTGCAATCGCAAAATAAGGAATCGCAAATTTTGCGATTCCTTATTTTGCAGCAAAAATGTTTCATACATACCATTTAGCAAATTAGCATTCGCAAAGGGCGAAATACGCAGAATTTCGGACTTTGCGAATGCTAATTTGCTTGATACATATGGCCCCAAATGAGATTGGTGTGACAAACAGGAGTGTGGAAGAATTAAGAAAACAATGGTACGACCTATGGGCTTGCTCTAAGGAAAATGTTGCAGCAAGACCACAAGATGCAGCACGTACTCGAGGTGGACAATGTACAGAACACCCAGCAACAAAACTTGAACAGCTAATTGAAACAACTTTGTGGTCCTAGGCTGTGAGAGGTGTCATTAACATTCAAACATCTGACCATTCTACAAGTGCAGAAGGTAAGCTTTAATGTCTACGTGGTGTTTTTGTGAGTTTAGCCAAAGGTCCATGTTTATTAGAAACACTTCAAATACATGTAAATCATGCAATTTGTCAATTTTGTTCGGTGATACTTGATTTTTACAGTTTTTACTCCATGTTTGGTTTTATTGAGACGATTGCAATGTATTCTGGTCCATGTAGTGTACTGATCGTGTACGCGTATGTGCGCTGCTGTATCTGTTCCCCTTTGCAGTTCTGGCATTTAGGTAATGGGTCATAATCCAGGGCCGAATGGAATAAGCACTGTCACCTACACTTAGAAAAACATACAATTTAGGTTTCTAAACGCATAATGGGCCCTACAAATAAGCAGTTAATTACAATAGTACTTACCAAGAAGATATCCATTCCAAAATGTCCCCTTGCCAGCCGGTTATAAAGGCCTAAATGATGAAATATGAATGACTTGTGAACTCACTGGGTATTCGGCCACTATATTGGTTGTTATATATGCAGAATTCCAAACTACTTGAATATTTAGAGAATGGTGATATTTTCTGTTCCAAAATAAATAGGCATATTTGAATGAGAGTGCCATCAACACATCCTATCACATGTAAGAACTGAGCTATAACATGAAAATCAACGTTTGTTGCATTAAGTTCTGGTGGGCTGCTTGGAAAAGAAATACGTAATATATATTTTTAATAGCATGGCATCTAATAAGTTACTAAAAACAGGAGAATGTGCACTGTGAAATATCCCCCCCAGCAACTGCTACTATCCCCTGGTAGCTACCTGAGGCTAGAAGGTGGAGGCAACAAAGTACCTGTATGTGTGTGGGTATGGCATGGCTACAGTTTGTTGGACCAATTGGGTTGAGTTCTTCTATAATATCCATTGTGAACTGCCTGCTCAACCTGTCCTTAGGGTCTCATTTACAATGAGTTGGCATAGGGCAGAGCTGCAAGTGCGTTTGCTGAGCTGCCCTATTCAAAATCGAAAGGGAAGAAATGCAACATATTTACAAGATACAGTGCATTTCTGTCCTTTCAGCCTGCATCGGTGCACCATATGGAGCCTAGCGCCAACGCAGGCACCGTCTGCGTTGTTGGTAGAATTGGTTTTATGCAGGAAGAGACACCTCCCTGCGCAAAAACAATCAATCAAGGCATTTTCCTCTGTCTATGACTGCTGCAGAATGCAGCACACATAGAAAGAGGAAACCACAAAATAAGCATATTTCTCCTTGTTATGCCTGCCCTAGGGAGGCGTAGAGTTTTGATGCATTCCCAGGTTTGCAGATCCTTGTAATTCTGGGAATGCATCAAATCCCATTGGTGTTGGTTGGGACACCTACTGCAATGCCAATGGAACACCTCCCTGACAAAGTGTAAGGTAGTGCAGTGACTTGCTCTGCTTTGCCTTACACCATACCTAAGAGGTCATGAAAAGTCACACAAAGTGGCTTTGCGTGGCCTTGTCTATTTGCGTCTACACTCTGCGCTGTCGGAGTGCCTTAAACAGTGACACACCGGCGGCACAAGGGGCTTGTAAAGAAGCCCCTTATGTACACTTCCTCCTCTGCCTACTCAAATAAACTGACATGCATTTGAAAAACGTTGTCCTTTCTTCTCCGTCGCGCCTGTTGTGCAGCTGAGATACACATTCATCTCACCACAGCATAGAGTCCTGCCATTTTGAAAGAATACATTTGTGTTTCCACCCCTTTTCATATTTTGCACCAGGTTACTACCTGCTTCCAATAAATTAATATCCTAATTGCAAGTGCTTTGTACAGAAGAATAGAGATTCTCAAATACAGAATCTGTTTTTAAGAATCCTTAAAAAATAAAGGTTCCTTATTGTGTCTCTTCTCTGTAAAAAATTAAGAAATGAATCCTTAAACCACTTCTATACATCTCAATTCTAGTGGCTGTAAAGCCGTTTGCACCCATTTACTGACTTTTAATGCTTTTGTACATCAGGGCCCTGATTTGGAACGCTATTGGCTCAACTTCCAGGCCCATACCATGTTCAAACCCAGCTGCATTCTTTACTAAGCTATTGCATGACCAGCACCCTCACTTATCTTGTAGACAAGCTCATCATCTCTGATAACTCTCACAAGCAACAGTCTTTAATTTGTTAAGAAATAAGTGTGTGTGCCCACAGTTTTCCTCAGAAAGCCCGCGGACTGAGCCATTGAATGTCATGGGTGCCAAATAGTGTAACTGTGTAGCCTTGTTTCCACCTCATGCCTCTTTCTTCGTGGCTGTTGATGGTTTTCCCTCTTCAATACCAATACATTAGGGTAGTCAAAATATGATTGATAACTAAAGTGCACTTGTTTCTACATTAGAAGCTTTGCAAGTTGTTTACCTTCAGTATCACATTATATCACTTTATGTTATGTTATGTTGCTGGGGTCACACGTCAAATGATTTCACTTCCTGTGATGTCATCTTGGGTTAAAGGGTATGTGATGTCCATGAAGCTGATACAGCACTAGATCCTATTCTTAAAGAACTGATCTCAATAAAAATGTTGATAAAACAGTAGAGGAAACAACAACTCATATGGATACTGAGAAACAGTCATGGGCAGATATCGCAGGCCTTAATAAATGCCTAGAAGAAATTGAAGCCAGCATGAATGTCACAAAATGGAAAATTACAATCTCCCTTGATTGAGAGTTGGAACACTGGAACCTTCAGAGATAAGCAATAGAATTGAAAAACAGAAACAGGTGGATAGTCTATGTTTTTCAGTGGTCATGAAAAACAAAATCTCTATTTTTTAAGGGTACAAGAAAAACTAGAAGGGGAAGACGTGATTGCCTTCCTCAGAAAAAAAAATCAGACTATCACAACATCTACAATTTGACTGTCCTCTGCCAGGCAGAAGAATGTAGGATTGAGATCATCTGCTTCTTTAGATATCAAAAGACCAGACAGATCCTGGAAGTTGCCAAAAGTCATGGCTATTTTTTATAGAAAAATTGATTCTTAGGCAAGGCTTAAAAACATCTGATGTACTTCATGAGATCTGGCAATTATGCTGGTGAGCCTAGACTGTAAAATGATAGGATGTGAAGACCTGGAAGAAGTAGAAGAAAATGCTGGATTTGATGGAGGACTCAGCCAAGAACACTACGTAGATAACTGAAGAACGGCAGAACCCACAAAAAAAGGCAGAACCACACTTGCCCAAAATGCTGAGGGAAAACACAATACACTATAGGAGGCACCGTTGAGATGGACTGCTGAAAATAAATGCAGGATAGATGACAAGGACTAAGACACAAGTCAAGATCACACCCAAAAGACTCAAATGTAAACGATTTTGGAAGCTCTAGGGTCTCAAGAAAGATAGAGGAATGACGGTAAGGAAAGCAGTAAAAGAATTCAACCAAACAGCCTTTGTGGCGAACTTGATTTGCACTGAGCTGATTATGAAGAACCCCTGGCAAGATCATTGATGCCAGAAACTATGCAGCAGCATGGTACATGAACACAGAGCTGCAAAAGGACATAAATTGGGGCCAGATAAGAGTCACTTCATTGGAGACTTTCCCCCAGATTCATCAAAGTCCTGTTTTGCGAGTCCTTAATAGCGAATATTAAGGAATCACTATTAAAGACTCGCAAAACGGGATGCATGTAGAAATCGCAATATTTTTTGCGATTTCTACTGCTTCCTTATTTGCGATTCACTAATTGCTAATCGCAAATAAGGAATGGCTTTCCCATTCATTCCTATGGGCCTAAAGGCCCATAGGAATGAATGGGGAGTCATTCCTTATTTGCGATTAGCAATTAGCGAATCGCAAATAAGGAAGCGATTTCAAGGGTGCCAGGGTGTCCAAAGGACACCCTGTAGCACCCCTGAAATGGTAATGTACACTGGTGTTGTGCACACACGTGTGCGTGTAACATACAACTTAGAAAAATGCACTAAAGTGCATTTTTCTAAGTTTTCGCTATTTACCACGTAGTTAGACTTCGTGGTAAATAGCGGCCCCAGATTGCGAATTCGCAATTTTAAAATGGTACATGAATTGTATTTAAGGAATCTCAAATTGAGATTCCTTAAATGCAATTATTCGCAATTTAGCGATTTCTAGATTTGCGATTTTTGCATTTGGGATGATGAATCCCAAATGCAAAAATAGCGCTCGCAAAGGGACAGATTCTCAGAATCTGGCCCTTTGCGAGCCGATTTTGGCTTGATGAATCTGGCCGTTTGTGCCTGGGTTGTTGAATTGCCAATGCTTCTGAAACTGAATGTAATTGGAGAAGGTTGTAAATATTGACCATTATTATCGCACTATAATCCAGGAAGTTTGGGTTAGTGTATAAGATTGTTTACTATTATAGTCACCGTGGTCGTAATTGACTCAAATAGAATAGCCACATTACTCTTCCTAGGTGTAAGCTGTAAACCTGCTTTCACATGTCCTGAATGCACATATACATTTTAAGTGTCGCATGAACTGAGGACTGAAGATTTAAGAAAGTAATTCCTAGAGTTAGCCAGTCCTTGACTGAACTGGTAACTACCAATACTTGAATAGTAAGCACTCAATATATTCTACACAAAAGCTCCAAAACATAGCTGCATTAAAAAGCGTTCAATACTCAACCAAGTTATGAGTCTTGCTGATACTACCAGCATCTCCATAGTGTCTTTGAATGTCAACAGACTGACACAATCTATAACAAGCATTGGAAATGCAATAGGTCTCGCATTAGAAAAGTTGGAGCTATTTGTTTTGTAAATGACAATTTTTTTTTATGTGTTGGTCTTGAAAATAGCAAAAATTAATATCTTTGTCATTTACAATGACAATACTTTTAACTTTTTCAAATGGGACACCTATAGCATTTGTAATGCAACATGTTATGTATGTACGTGACTTACATGTATTCATATAACAAATACAAATGGCTTTTAATTTTTTTAAATAATTAATACTTAAATAAAAGTTCTTGTAATTTATAATAGCAATAGCTTAAACTATTGTAAATAACTTTTGTGAAGAATATGTTCAGTGTATTTTATTATGACGAAAATGCAAGAACAGAGGTGAAATATTAATTGATTTTACAAATAACAATGGCTTTTAAATTTTTTTCAAATAATTAATACTTAAATGAAAGTTATTGTAATTTATAAAGGCACTAGCTTAAAGTAAATCCAAAAAAAACAAGTTATGGGTGAGGCAGTTTGCTGCCAGTTGCTGCTGCCACTCTGATAGCAGCCGCAATTTTCTTTATTAATTTCTCCATCGGACCATAAACTGTATGTAAAGGGGTAGAAATAGAGTTGGAGTCGCGGCGATTGGGAGGTGCACTGTAGTGGAGTATTCCTTAAATACCGGAGCTGACGAAGTGTGCTCAGTGTACGAAGATAGATGCCCCTTTTGAAAGCTGCTGTAACGCCTGCAATACTACTGCTGGTCCCTAGATGGAGTGTTAGGTGGAAAATAGCAGCCACAATAAAAACAAGGTTAATTAACGTGAATAAATTACAACCAATACACTTGAAGACGGAGGTCAAGGAAGGGAGGACGAGGGGGCAAACAAAGGCAAGAGCGAGGGAGAGGAAATAAGAAACCCCACCCCTCTGAAATAGAACAATATACAATTGCATGAAATAAATAAATACCCGATTGTTTCTAAGAAGTGCTGGTACTGTCCAAGTAAAAGTATCAGAAGGAGAGCTTCTTACATAACCGAGGGCAGGACAAGAGAGGTGGTGGTGGGGGGGGGGGGAAGAGACTGACAGAAGAAGAGAGACCGACATACGAGGAGAGAAGGGGGTATCTTGAGGGAGAGAAAAAAGAAGGGAAAGAATCAGAGGAGCGAGCAAGTTGTATAAATATGAGAGCGAGAAAGAACGAGGGTGAACTATAGAAAGAAAGAGGGCTGACAGACAGATATAGACGGAAAACGAGAGTACGAGTGAAAGGGAGAGAGAGATAATGAGTGAATGGGAGAGAAGGGAAAATATATAGAAAAAAAAAAAGAAAAGACACGGCCGGCCGGCCGTGAAACTGAAAGCACGGCCAGCCGTGAATAAGCCTTTGATGCAGCAGGGGGTAATTAGGGGAGGAGAATGGCTGGGCTGAGGCAGAGCGCAAAGCCTTTGATGCAGCAGGGGGCGGAGCGGGAAGAGCTGCTGGCGGCACCAAGCTGACGATTTGATGCTGTGCACGCGCATTTTAACTAATTGCGCTTGCGCATTGAGTTAAAAGTACACATGCACTGCATCAAATCGCCAGTGTAGGTAAGCTCTGTTTAAGCCTCTATAGTCTCGCTCTGCTCAATGCGCATGCACATTTACAGGCGAGACCTAAAAAGGAGCTCAACACTAATATCGAAAAATAACAGGTATCTTTATATATATATATATATATTTTGAACCTTCGAGCTTCGTTATCAAGCAAGTACATTTTCATAATAGACTTCACAGTTTTAGCAGTTAACCAACAGTGCGTTTTTAGTTGTAATGCTTTCCTATGGGGGAAAGAACATTTACTGCATGTATATATATACTTGCGAGGCGTTTCTGTGGCACCCCTTTCAGTCATGAGGTGGTAGAGGGGCGAGCACCATAGTTCCATCAACAGATCGGTTGTATCTGCCCTGGCAAGTGAGTGCAGAGGTGCTGGACTGGTTGTAAAGCTTTCACGCTACGCGGTAGAAAGGAAGGGGCCAGCCACCTGGAAATAGGCTGCGGGGGAGGCAGTCTGTTTCTTAAGACCTAGGTGACTCTGGTGCAGAGTGCTCACTGGAATCAGTCAGGCAGTAAACGGGACAAAAACAGGACAGCCAGGCCACTCTGCGCTGGCCTCTGCGATGCACAAGTCCCTCAGCGACTGGTAGTCTGATGCCACTGAGAATCCAGACTGGACTTTCATCAGGCATTGGTTGCTGCAAGGGTCTGGTACCCCGGATATTGGTGGAGGAGGGCTTGTGGAGGTCCTGCCGTCTTAAGGTTTGGCAGGAAGACTGCTCTGACCTCCTTGAATGCGCTGACCGTCACCTGGGTGGCTACTGCTTGGTGGACAGCAGCTTCTTTAAACCAGACGTATCTTGATTCCAGATGTTGGTGCCTGCTGGCTGCAGGGGAGGACAGTCTCTACCCCAAGGGAGATGCTGGCTTCTGGGAGTGCTGACAATGTTGCGGGCCATGTGGAGGTTGCACAGCAGCAGGACGAGTCGGGTCTTTGCAAAATATCTGCGCAGCAGGCAGCGTTTGGCACTAAAAGTCCACAGCAGTCTTAAGTTCTCGCAGGTTCGGCTCTTCAGGGTCCTCTTATTTTTAGTCAGTGGAATCTGAAATTCTGGAAGCCCCTTTAATACTACATTTAGGGGAGTTAGGAGAGTAGTAGCCTACTTACCTTTGGGGTCTCTATGCCCTGGATATGACACCTTCCAGCAGAAAGTGGGCATAATCCTGTCCCAGTGTTCTAAATTCTGCCATCACCAAAAGAACTCTTCAGTTAGTAATAAATGGAAAGTCTATCAGCATTTCTTTGAAAGCTTAATGCAGAATAACTATTCCTGTGCAGCTGAAAAGGGAGAAGTGTCTGAAGCTCACTGCCTGGGTCTAAGGCTGGATAAATACTGCCCACTCTGCAGCCATCATGTCACCATTGAGGAGATCCTACACATCGGTGTTGGCCAGATCCACTGGGAGGGACAAAATGCTTGTTAGAATCTGTCCCCAAGCGTGAGAGTAAGCCTGGTGCTTTGAAATCCTCTTTACAAAGGTATATAGCAAGCCTTGAGCTAGATTTCTAGGTGATAAAAGGGCCAAAAGAGAATAAGGAACAACTGTACAAGGCAAAGCGGACTAGAGGCTTGCTTGGAGAATGCCTCACAGACCCATGATTGTCCAGATGCCATCAGGTCCCAGTAGCCAAGCCAACTTGTAAGAACCGGTGACCAAAGATCACAGATTAACAATTGTGGAGACGCAGCAGTATACCTGCAACTGAAATCTTCCACAACATGGCCCAGTACCCTCAACTGCTCGTTGATTGGTGTATTTTGGGGAGTTGGGGGGTTGGATTATTTTGGCTGATAAGTCAACAGATAGGCTTCAGACCTCGGTGCCTGACAGAATTTCAACTAAAGCCACATAACAAGGAACCAGGGCCCTAAACCTACCACATTAGAGATGCTATTTAGTATTTAATTAAATAGCCACTATGACCTACAGGCAGAGATTTTGTGGATAAACACAATATTTAGGCCACTGAATCTTAAAGTTAAAGTTCATCCGAGTGCCGTTCCATACGAGTAAACTCAGTGCAAGGACAAATTTATCAAATCTAGAGCTTTGAGTGGAAACATTAAAAGTATGTTTCACTTAGAGTCTCTAACCCAGAAATCGTTTTTTAGATGCATATTACAATATATTATTTTTATTGTGGAGATTGATTAATATGTGTGTGGTACCTCACACTTAAGCCTTTGTAACTTTTTTCCAACAAAAAGCTATTTAGGTCAAACTTGCACCAGACTCCCACTTCACTCACCTCCATTCCCTCGTTAGGAAATCTAAAAGTACCCAAGGTTGTGGATTCTGCTGGATGGAAAGAAGAAAACAGGCAAACTATACAATACTAATATTTTACTTGGGAAGGGGGGAGCGAATATGCCTTGAAAGAAGGTGCACAGTTGTAAAAAGTCATGGTCAGCTTACAGTAAGCTTAGAGCCCATCCACGGCTTACCATTTTACTATTGATTGACTTTAGTATAACTCATTTAGTTGCTTATGTGGGCTTCCCTTCCTCGTGTTTGACTGCTCTCCCATCCATGATTTATGTTGCGCTCTCTCTCATGTGCTTCTCTCCCCCGCCCCTGGTGTGCATCTCCTCTGTGTGATTTTACACCCAGCGCCAAGTTGCTCTGTCTTGCCAGTTTGCTTATCTTCTGTCACCCCGTGCTCCACATTGCTCTCTCCGTGGTGTCCCGCTGCCTACCATGTTGCTTGCCCCCACTCTTGGACTCTATGTTTGTTCTGCACCTCCTCATCCTGTGTTGCTACCCTCACCCATGCTTTCAGTGTTGTCTCTCATCCCAAACCATGTGTTGCTCCCTTCCTCCACTTGCATAAAAAAACAAGGGAAAGGTATAATATCTCCCAAAAACGACAATGCCTGAGCAGAAACCAAATACCTGTACTGTGAACTGTGGTCTAGTACTCTATCGACTTCATTACAGAGTGCCTACATTAATGCCAGAGACCCAGTTGGCATGGAGAAACAAGCCATGAACATCAAAACTAATAAAGGTCTTTAAAACTAACACAGACAAAACTGGCAAAGCTGTTTACACAATCTGAAAGGCTCCATCAGCAGAGCATGTGAAATCACACTAGTAGACTAAGGCCTTGAAACCCTTCACCTTCGTTTCACAAAACTTAAACTGTACCGGAAACTTAACAATAATTAGCCTAACGGAGTGATTTACCTGGTTCTGACTTCAGTGTTACTTGTGATTGACACATCTTTGACTGGTGAGGAGGAGATAAGACACCTGTTTCTGTGGTGCATACATGTAGAACGTTAGTAGGACTACACGAGCACAGGACACATATATAGGGGAACTACATTTGTCAATTGGGGTTGTACTAACACATACCCTAATCTGTCACTTCACTGTAGAATTTAAATGTCCCTATTAGTTATGTGAATATACACTGGCACTCTTTACGGCACTTCCGCAGAGATCATCCTGGTATATCTACACATACCCATACCCAGTACAAATGCCAACATGTACAGCAAACAGCAGCCTCTTAGAGTGTGTGTTACACTGTGCCACATTTACAAACTTGTAATCTTGTTTTCTTGATAGAAATCAACTGGCCTACAAATACCAGAATGCACATGTACATTCTGAACCAAATGCGTCACGCACACATGAATATGGGACTCTTAAGACCTCTATATCACTGGCAACCAAGTGACCAACCCCTAAGCCATATGACGATGTGAGCTACTCTGAGCTGTTAGATTACCAATGTAAAATAATCTGCTAACCTCCTGGCATTGGCTCTTTGCATGGCTTGTAATGTCTGTATGTCAATCAGGTCCTGTTTTCACACACTTTGCTGCTGCTCAAACAGTGCTGGAATCTCTGGACTGTGGGATATTCAGATTTGTGAGGCACACTGGAAACGTATTGCCAACCATGGTCTCCTCTGCTCCCACTCCATGCAAACCTCGAGGATGGCGGGTCACAGCAGGTCATCCAGGCACTGGTGAAGTCATTAATCAGTCCAGGCCTGGTATCCTGATGCCCAATGTTCGTTCCCCTTGCCCAGCTCAGCAATTGAAGTGCGCGGCAGCGGCTTAACGCTAAATTGATGGTGCCCGACTGCAGAATATGCGAAGAGACTCACCAGTTCTTCCATATGTTACAGATTGTTTAGGCCTAGATAAATGGGGAGCCGCACAAGGTGTGAGGCCAGCAGGCACAGCCCTAAGCAGAATGCTAATAGGAGGAGTTGGGGTGCTGTGAACCATGAACACCACATGTCGCTGGCAGTTGTAGGCAGCAAAGCGAAAGAAAAGTTTGCGTTTTTACTTTTTCCTCACATGCCTTTACGTTACATTTGCCTGTGGTCTCACAGCCTACCTTGCCTACGTTTAGCAATGATCCAGCCCTCATCTGAAATCTTCCAATAGGAGGGCGAAGACAGGCTGTATCAAGCAAGGGCATGGATGATTGGATGCGCAAACCCTGCTCTGTTTATTCACTAATTGACGAGGGCCGAGACAATCACAGAATACAAATACACACTCATAATGCCGGAACAGTAACGCCGTGGTGGGCCAGTCAGTGAAAGCGGTGGGCCAGTCTGTGGAGACATATTAGGAATTCCCTCAGGCAGTTATATTCGCAGGTATGTTTATTTTATTTTAAACAGTTATCCGAAATTTTGACCGCAAAAGAAGGAATTTATACTCCCGGCCCTCTGAATTAACTGCCGGTGCTCAGCACCGGCACAAATTAAGCACTGAAAATGTGTTTCAAACTGGGCATTTCTGGGCAATAGGCTACTAACATCACACCAGTCCATGCACACTCCTGCCAGGTACCGTATCCCAACCACACATACAGCGCACTCCACCCCTGCACCCCAGAAATCCTCAGCCAGGCCAGGACTGCAGGTGTAGTCTTAATATCAGCACTACATCAACCGTGCAAGGGCAACCAGTCAACATGTCACATGCACAATCAGCATACCACCAGCACAGCCGCCAGCTTCTCACGAGGACAGTCAACATGTCACACACACAGCTAGCATGTTACGGGTGCAGAGAAAGCAAGTCACAGGTGTAGACACAGCATGTCACGGGTGCAGACACAGCCCTCTTCTCACAAGTCAATTGAAAGCCGAGATTCAGGGGTGCAAGGACAACCAGCATCTCGCAGGTGCAGACCTAGAGAGCGCCTCGCAAGTGCTGCAAAGCCTAGATCTCACAACTGTAGGCACAGGCAACATCTCAATTTCCAGCAAACCTTCACAAATGCAGAAGCAGAAAGCATCTCAAAGTGCAGAGACAGCTAGCACCTGACAGGCGCAGAGACAGCTAGCACCTGGCAGAGACAGCTAGCATCTACTAGCATCCTGCACATTGATTTATATACTTGCATAATAACGCCCAAAACCTTTAAGAGAACATCAGGCCAACGAATGTTGTTCGCAACAGCACAGTGAACCCATCCGCCGAACACCGGACATTTTGCAACTTGCTTTTCTATGGTGTATGCATAATTATACATGTGCCACACTTGCCCCATACCATCATCTCCTGAATATTTTTCCTTTTCTCGCAAAATTTAGCCAACCTTGCCACTTAGACTATAATAAAGTAAACAAACTAAACAGTTCACAGAACTTACCCCAGTAAAACAAGCGTCTTCAAATAGGTTGTGCCTCCAATTCTCGCAAAATTTAGCCAACCCTGCCACTTAGATTATAATAAAGTAAACAAACTAAACAGTTCACAGAACTTACCCCAGTAAAACAAGCGTCTTCAAATAGGTCGTGCCTCCAATTCCAAAATTTAGCCAACCCTGCCACTTAGACTATAATAAAGTAAACAAACTAAACAGTTCACAGAACTTACCCCAGTAAAACAAGCGTCTTCAAATAGGTCGTGCCTCCAATTCTCTCAAAATTTAGCCAACCCTGCCACTTAGATTATAATAAAGTAAACAAACTAAACAGTTCACAGAACTTACCCCAGTAAAACAAGCGTCTTCAAATAGGTTGTGCCTCCAATTCTCACAAAATTTAGCCAACCCTGCCACTTAGATTATAATAAAGTAAACAAACTAAACAGTTCACAGAACTTACCCCAGTAAAACAAGCGTCTTCAAATAGGTCGTGCCTCCAATTCCAAAATTTAGCCAACCCTGCCACTTAGACTATAATAAAGTAAACAAACTAAACAGTTCACAGAACTTACCCCAGTAAAACAAGCGTCTTCAAATAGGTCGTGCCTCCAATTCTCTCAAAATTTAGCCAACCCTGCCACTTAGATTATAATAAAGTAAACAAACTAAACAGTTCACAGAACTTACCCCAGTAAAACAAGCGTCTTCAAATAGGTCGTGCCTCCAATGAATGTCTGCTGATTCGCCTTCTAAAATGTTCAGTGCTGCACGTTTAAATAGAGCATGCCGCCCTAATTATGCAGCCTTTATGACTAATGAAGGGTGGTGGTGGCGCCAGTAATATGCCTGCTCAATTATCACAGCATGCCGAGAGGCGCCCCACGCTGCTGGAGCACTCAACTGTGCATTAATTATAGTTGAGTGCTCCAGCAGCCTGAGGCGCCTGTTGACATGCTGGGATAAGTGGGCCTCATGCTGTGATAATTGTTGCTGGCGCCAGAGGAAGTGGTGACTCATGCTGGGATAATTGGTCTTGCTGGCACCTGAGGAAGTGAAGTCTCACGCTGTGATAATTGGTCTGGCTGTGCTTGGGACGTCTGAAGTGCAACAAACGTGCACAAGCTGCTCCACTTTCAAGCACGGCGCGTTCACAGACCTGGGTCGGCTCGTGCCCAGGTCTGTATCTGCTCGCTCACTGCTCTGACTCCCTTGGCAGGGAGCAAGGCAGCTATAAGTCTCGTTGGCGGCAGGGCTTCGCCCTGCAACGCCAGCGAGACCTAAAAAGGAAAAAAGTCCTAGCATTCCTGGGATCTAAGACTTCTCCAAAGGAGGTAAGTTAGACTAGTATTTCAATGTGTACTTTGTAATCCATGATCCAAACGATCCAAAGATGTTGTACTACAATGTATTTCTTCAAATCACATTATTTTATATAGTCACTTATTTTAAAATATTAACAAACTCCATAATACCAACACATATTTCGAGGTAACCCAGAGCCAACTGCTGGGAGCTGTAATAAGATTATTGTTATAAATTATCTTCAGATAACAAACACAGGGAAGATTTTAACTCCTATCATGTGAATGTATCCGATGAGCAAATCACACCAACCAATAATTACTGTATGATGCTTTGAGAAAGAAGTTTTATTTCTTACACATTGCCAGTACAACAAAATGCCTTTCAACAAATGTGCTAAAAGATTTTTGTAGCACACTAACAATTCCAGAATGTTGTTTTCATAATAAGGTTGTAATAGGTATTTAAAGCCAGTGCTACCTTCGCAAAGTCATTCATAAATGAGTGTGCCGCGTGCGCGTTTTAGGAATAACAACAAGGACACACTTATTTATTAACTTGCTAGTGGCCTTCCAACTGACCACACCCGTATCACGGTTTACATTTGTTAAGTTCCTGATGGAGGGCACCAGGATGAACCACTCAGTTGGACGCCCAAGGGGAAATACATAACCCTCCCCTAACACTGGCATTCCACATGGTCAAGACACAACATTACACAGCCCGTGCCTTAATTTAGCACTCCCAGGGCTCATTTTATGTGATACGACCCATGATGTCTAAAATTAAAAGGAATTTAAAGGATATTCTCACTTTGCTTACCTCCCATTAGTAATGTGCTGGGTTTTTATCTTTTGTACCTTTGGGATGTTGTTTAAGTGGCGCCTCTTTTCATTGGAATTATGCCTTATGTCTTCAGGAATCCAAAAATCCCAGGGTAGCAATTTTTGGAAAACAAAAAAATTGGACCTCAAAAAGCAGAAATGGAACATGTAATTAAACAAAACCCACAAGAGTAAGGGCTCTGTTACAGGTATGGTATAACATAAGAGAAGGTACATTTTAAAAGAGCCAGGGAAATAGTATAGCAATGGAAATGCAGCATAATGGTCCCCTGTTTTTAAAAAGTTAGCATACACATATCAAATTAAACAACGTGTAAATTGTTAAATAATAACATTAACACAACTGCTTAGAACTCATTAAGGAAAATGACTCTCCCACTGAATAACATTTTTAAAAAAGACATCCGACATCTTATTTAAATTTTCAAAATTAATACCAGGTAGCGGGTTATGCAGGTATGAGCGGTGAGGCCAGGCCTGGGGGCGGGGGGAGATTCGACAGATGACGACGAGGGACAATTTATTATTTTTTAGGAAAATGTATTATTTTTAAATGTTTCCCCGCAGCTCTTACCTGCATGGCCAACTCCTGATAAATGCCATGATAAATATGCGGACATGATAAAAAAAATTGGGTTCCTGAGATTAATCACTCCGAAGTTAACCAACTATGATTAAGCTCAAAGTGATTGAACAACCCGAAAATAACACATAGAAATTCGCTGTGTATTCCTTTTGAATGATCGAATGCATAATATTAAGTGTTAAGTCATGTTTTCTGACAATGTTGTTTGTTTTGTGTATTAAATTCGAAGCGTGTTAGAATAGGATATTGCCACACGTGTGTGCATTCCCAAACACAATCTTTCAAACGTTGTTCATGTGTAAACAAAATCTTTCACGTTTCTTGTCGCTGTACTCTTTTGTTTGTGAGATATAATACACGTTGTTGGTAACCTTAAATTTGAAACAAAAATCAGTGTTTTATTTTTTCCCCATAAAATGGAACTTATCAACTTCGAAGCAACACTTGTAATTTTAAATTATTTGTTTCTGTGATTGATGTGTTGTGAAAAGGGATGTGCAACTCTATTACACATGCAGAGAGCTACTTTTATGCATATATTCATGGTGTGCATTCAGTAAACATTAAACGCAGTGCCTTGTTTGGTTTTGTTCTCTGTGCAGCAGTGGGTCTTGTATTGCATTGTACACGGGGTGTACATGGTGAGAGTGCACGTGTTTGAGTGTCATACCAATATATAATTGGTTGGCAGGTATGTTCGGTTTCAGTGTGTCTGATTCTTAATGTTATACGGTTGTGTGTCTACGCTTGTGGAAGAGTGGAACATATTTTAAAACTTTTCTGAAGTGCTGCAAATGTGCAGCTTTTCCATACAGCAGGAATGGCTATTGTATCATCTAGATATGGACAGGATGAATGATGCAAATATACGAGTTTGTCAGTTGTGTAATGATGCATATTCAGTCTGTGCAGAAGTACACATATTGTGTTTAGTTCTACGTGTGTGATTCAAGTGCACAACTGCTTATATGGGTTGTAGTCCTTTGGTGAACAATTGATTGGATGAGAGGTGCATTGGCATAACTTTCACGTGGATATTGTGGGCCTCATTTATTAGGAATGAACGCAGTGCGGTGCTGCAATCCTTTAAACTGTGCTGTGTTAATTCCGAAGCAAAGGGATGAGTCATATCTACAATGATATGATGGACCCCTTTGCTCTATGCTGCGCTCCGCTGGGGTACAATTTGTCGCAATGCGCCGGCACAGGCACCCTTGCACTACGGTGCACGGATGCCTGCATCATGAGATGATTGTTTATGTGCAGTAAGATGTCCCTTCCTATATATAAATATTCGGAAATACCATTTTACAACCTCTATGTGTGCTGCATTAGCACACATTGAACTTGCAACACGTCATTTCTAAAAACGATTATTTATGTGCAGGAGGGTGTCCACCTTCCTGCACATAAAAAAACACCATAGGTGATTTTCTCATTCTATGTGCAGCATGCATTGAAAGAGGAAAGAAATGAGGAGAAATTAATACTTTACTCCTCGTTGAGCAGCCCTAAGCATCCCCTGAGGAGGCGTAGCATTCATACGTATTTCCAGGTGTACGATTTCTCGTAACTCTCCAAATGTGTCAGTTTCCATGGGTGTTGCGTGGGAACACCCAGAGCAACACCCATGGAATGCCTCTTTCACGCAAAGTGCTGTTTGTAAAGGGGCCTTATTTACAAGGACAGGAAAAGCCATGCAGGGCAGCTTTTCCTGTCCTTGTAAATATGGGGCAGCAAAATTGGCACAAAAAGTGATGCACCGGCAGCGCAAGGGGCTTGTAAATAAGCTCCAAAGTTCTTTGTGACCAGTATCTAGAGATGCAGAGATTATACAGGGGATTACTTGCATGCATGCCCTCTATTGAGCTTGCTAAGTGTGTGGCCATCTGCCATGCTTTGCAAAATGTGCATCTAGGAGCATTTGAGCACAGGGCACATAATGTTTGGCCTGTGGGCATGCTATTGACTCAGTGGAGCATATTTACAAGGGATTTGCGACACTGAAGCATCAATTTTTAGGACACTCCGGTGGCGCAATGACCCTCTCCATATTTACAAAGCAGTATTAAGCCACTTTGCCTGGCTTAACGCTGATTTATAAATATCGTATAGTTTCACGCAGGTATCTGCTGGAAAGGGTCGTGCAATGGGTGTTGCTGTGGGCATTCCACCACAACAACCTTTGCTTTTTGATGCTGCCCCTGATTTAAAAGGATCTGTAAATCTGAAGAAGTGGCAAAAACTAACACCACTAAAAAGCAAGCATTAGATTTGCGCAAAGAGGAAAATACTTTTATTTATTTCTCCTCGTTTTCTGCTCTTTCTATGTGTGCTGCAGCACACATAGAAGGAGAAAATCACCTTTAATTAATGTTTATGTGCAGAAAGGTGTCCCTTCCTACACATAAACAATCATCCCTGCAAGGGTGTCTGAGTAGCAGAGAATCATCCCTGCAATGCAGGCACCCTTTCACCACGGCACAAGAGTGTTTGTGCTGCCTCTAGACAGCTTTTTTAGCTCCAGTGCAAGAGAAAACAGAGGGGTGTGCAGTATACTTGTGAATATGGCGCATCCCTGCATTTTTTAAAAGATGCAGCGTTACGCTGCTAAATTGCTTGCAGCACCGCATTGCACCGTTTCTTTGTGAATATGCCCCAGTATGCATTAGATATATCCTGCAGTCTTGCACTGTGCAATCTACATTCAGAGGCATAGAACACAGAGAGTATTGCTAAACACTGGGACACAAAACATTTAAAACATTGCCTATAGCTATGCCCTGTAGACAGAATGCACAAGACTTCATTGAAGCACTACATACATGAGCATATGACATACTGGGTTTCGCCTCTGGGCCTGGCAAGTGCAGGATGCATAGGTGGGATCTGTTACATAGAACATGCTCAGAGTGGTATTTGCTCTGTATGCAGCATGAGCATTGCAATGCCTGCTGGCAGCTATGCCCTGTATTGTCGCCATAAAGAGCATAGACGTTGGTCATGCAATGCTTGTTGGATGTATGTGAGCGTATTTAGGTGGTATTTGTGAAGTGCAAACTCCAAGCATAATGCCTTTAACCCCTTCGGGGCTGATGACGAGCTCAGCTCGTCATGAGCGTAACCTGCCGTGCGCTGATGACGAGCTGAGCTCGTCATGTAACGCGGCTTTTTACGAAACGCAGCGCGCAGCGGGACAACCGCTAGCGCGCATGCGGTTAAACTGGATTAATTGTTTTGATGTCTTATGTATCTTGGTGGCTTGTTCCACCTTGTTATGATTTAAAAAAAAAAGTAAAAATATTTTCTACACAAAGCATAATTCGGATGCACAGACCAGGCCTGTCCCGTGTTCAGTTTGTAGCACAGGCTACCTTCATTTACCTTAATCCAGGGACCCAATGCTATGTTAGTGAAATAAAACATAGATCCTGCTTTATCATTCCTAAAGATCTGTAATATTACTTTAAAATATAAAATAAACAAAGCAGCGAAAAACGTGTATAAACTTGATCATTTTCATGTTAGTGTTTATTTCTACTCAGTTGAAGAAACGCACCTTTTTTCAGCTTTGAATTACATACTAGGACCATTATTTCACTGCCCAATTTAACCATTAAGAAATGCAAATAGTTCATGGTCTCCATGTAACCATATTTTCCACAAGTTCGTTTTCCAATTATAAGCCAAAATATGAAGTTAATATTTTTTCTCATACCAACGTTCTAGCCACATTTTGTTAATTTCATAAAGATACCTTTTAGCTGAGGTAGGTGGTGTTCTGGGCAACTGAACAGTCGTATAATGTCAACAGTCAGCAGTAACTGTAACTACCGACTTCCCATCATTTGCAAAAAAATATGTTTTCCCAAAATTACAGCATGTGTGAAAGCGGCTGAATCCAGGTTTCTGCACTGGGAAATGAAAGAGAATTTTTATGCATTTGAAATTAAATGAATGTGTTGACAGTCCTGCTGCTTTTTAAAGACTTTACCTCATGGGCCACTGTGGTGTATTTTTTTTAGTAATTGAGTTCTGGTTGTTTTATTTCCAGCTCATGCATAGCATATTTTAGCTATAGAAAGTTCAGAGATATATGCTCGACAGCACTTACCAGTGCTGGCTCAGAATGTATACACGCGCACACACACACACACACACACACACACATACTCACACACACACGCACGCGTGCGCGCGCGCACACACTATTTTTTTCTCATTCACTCTTATTTCCACTGAGCCACGTTATCTTTTAACAACGTTATTAAACGATAGCCAGTGCTCTAAATCAAGCTTACTGGCAAATGGAAAACATACTATTTTGAAACCGCATGCTAAGTAGAAACTCAATGTTGCATATTCCAAGATTTTAATATTGCAATTTGATTTACCGCTATCAATGAAATTACATAGCTGCCAAGGTTTCAGATTGCTATGTGTGACATTTTCATAATTTCAGTCTAATTCTGAGTGACATTTCAACGACTATGAGTGACACTTTCAGGCAAGCAAGATCAAGCAATGAAGACCAGGGAAACATATGAATATCACCCATTTGAGCAGCGAGAAACTCTAAAAAGATCTTGAAACTGCTGCAAACCACCAGAAAGGAAGGGCACTGATAATTGGCACAGTCTGTCCAGGCTCTGTCCCACGTTGGACCCGACCAACCAGTCTGAGAGGCCCCAGCGCGGATCTCAGCTGCTAATCAGTTCAGTTCAGTTCATCTTTATGTCGGTTTAACAAATCATAAAAGATACTCATTGACAATTATCACATTAACAATAAAAATACTTCATAACATAATCTTTAAAAAAGATACCGCTCGACCAATGTATACATTTTAGAATCAAATTTCTAATCCATGACCTTTGTTGATCCCTAAAAAATAAATATCATAAAAACATTTTTTTAGACGTTTTAAAAAGTTCATTTTGTAAAATGCTATTAATAAAAGGCAAGATATATGTGTCCAGGTGAGTGTTCCAGTTATTTTTCTTTTTAATATTATATAGCAAATATTATAATGCTAATTATATTCTAGATGGACTGAATAAAGTGCACGTGCAAGAGACCAGTATAATATTATGATGTTAGATTACAATTTCAGACCTTCCTTTCTTCTTAATGAACTTACACCAAACAGGTACCTACTAACACTAAAAACCAAAGTTTGAGAAGTGTCAGTTTTTAATATTCTTTCCACCTCATTGCAGGATCTTGTACCCAGCAGCCGGCAGATGGGTTTGATCCATTTGCTTCTATGTTTTTTATAAGCAGGGCAGAAGAACAATATGTGTGCATCATTTTCTTAAGCACCCGTATGGCATAGTACACAACACTCCAGACCTTCCTCCCCTTGTTTCTGGACCCATTTTGATGTATTCACGTTTGTCTGTAAAACACCATATCGGAATTTCAAATTTAAAGATTTTGCTAACTGGGGTTGTACTTCATCCAGAAAGGCTCGAAACTCGAGTTTGATTTCATCATAAGAAACCGTGTTGTTAGAGTAGCAGTGTCTGAGTTATTGGTGAAAGGGGTTTTGAATGTAGGACAAGAAAGTAAGCTTGAGTATTTTCTTAGATGCCAAAGACAATCCAGCAGGTTCTTCCCAAAATTGCTTAATACCTAGATTATGGAACCAAGTATGGACATGCCTCAGCCAGGGTAACCATGCTCCATTTTTTAACCCTAGAATTTCCTCCAGCCCTTCCTTATAATGCACAAGCTCAACAGTTGACCACAGTCATACCCAGAACAGCAATGGTCGTAGCATTGCCTGATAGTCTTTACGGGTTATATTTAGGTCCATTACAATAGGTATGAGCGGTGTACGTACTGGAAGGCATAGCAATTTTCTAAAAAAGTTATTTTCTCCCACCACAAACGTATTACTGCTTGAAGGTCCCCACAGTTCTGCCCCATATAGGGCTGCCGATTGTGCCCTATACTTATACACTTTAAGGGCAGGGGATACTGCTTTCGATAAACTGCTACCGTGTTGCTTTACTATTGGTAGAGAATTTTGCAGTAAGATAGACTTACGTTTCTCCAATTGCGGTTTCCAAGTCATTTTGGTGTCCAAAGTAATACCTAAATAATGAAAACTCTGCACATACTCCAGCTTCTGGTTTTTAACAGTTAAGCTCTTTTTAAAGGATTTATGTGGATTTATTGCCATGTATTTTGTTTTGCTAGAATTGATTTACTGACCCATAGCTTCACAATATATCCCAAAGGTGTTTATTAGACATTGTAAACCTTTGGGTGTTTGGGAAATTAAAATAGTATTGTCCGCAAATAAGAGTGCAGGTACTGGCACCCTCCCTAGTTGGGGAGAATCCTGTTTGCAGCCCAAAATATGTTCAGGAATATAATTTACGTATAATGAAAAAAGGGTGGGTGCCAGCACATTTCCCTGCCTTACGCCCCTGTTTACCTGAATTGGTTCAGTAAGTTCTCCCCTTGGACCCCACCTAACCCTTGCAAAATTATCTTCATATAATCTTATTATTTGCAAGACTATTTCTCCCGGAACTCCTTGGTTTTTTAGAGATTTCCAAAGGAGATTTCAAGGGATGTGGTCGAAGGCAGCCTTCAAGTAAAAAAAGGTGATATGCAAATGGCCCTTCTTAAATATTGTGTATTACCAGCTCATGCAAAGAAATCTAAAAACCTGGTCATCGGTGCTGGTTTTTTCTCTAAAACCCAACTGATACTTTGATAAAATGTTATTCTCCTCAATCCAGTCATTTAATTTTTTTTTCATTTGCAGAGCATACATTTTCTGTAAAACATCTATTAAACTAATCGGTTGATAGTGCGATGGGTCTTGGTGATTACCTGTTTTAAAAATAGTTGTAATTTCAGCCCCTTTCCATGAGTCTCGAATAGGCGCATTTGCGGCAACTGAATTACATAACAAATTGATATGAGGGCCCCAAACATCTTTGTCATGTTTCCATAGATCTCCTGGTAACTTGTCTGGCCCCGGTGCCTTCCCCTGCTTTACTGAGTCTATTGCAGCCAATGTTTCATCTAGACAAAAGTGCAGTGGTGCTATGGTCAAAGCGGTTACATAATCTTGTAGGTTAGGTTCTACTTCGCTCATAGGTGCTGCATATAGGCTAGAAAAATGGTTTACCCATGTTTTAGCGTCTAGGAATATATCCTTGCTACATCTCCCTGTTTTATTACCTTTCGATATCAGACGCCAAAATCCCAACTGGTGTTTGGCCTTGGTTGCCCTAATTAGTTCAGTCCATATGCTATCATCCCATTGTTTTTTAGTTTGGGCTAGTAGCTTCTTGTAGTTACTCCTTTTCTCCCTTAGAGCCTCTACATTTTTTACTTTTGCAGCCAGGATAAGTTCTTTTTTTGCCTCCCTGCAATACTTATTATACCAGGGATTGTCCGTACTAATCTCCTCTATTTGTTTCCTGAGTGCGCTCTTTGGGGATCCTACTTAATATAGGCATCAAGGCTTCTGTTAGTACGTGATGTATTTTTATGATTGGGATCTCTGAAGCAGACAGATGGACATACGGGGAAATAATCTCCACAAACTTATCGTAAATCTGCTTCATATCAACCTCATTTCCCCCTATAGAGGGCCATTTTAACGCTCTGCTGTTATTGTTGTTATTGCTAATTAGAGGGTCAATGATACCACCATTGATGTCTCCTCTCTTCATAGATACTGGGTGGAACAAATGTGCCACACTCGTTAAACATAAGGGAAAATGGTCACTCTCAGGTCTATCTTCGATTACCAAATCATGTAAAATTGGCCACAGGCCGTTGGATACCAGTATGTAGTCTATGTAGCTCTTAGAGTTACTCCTACTAAACGTGGCAGCATTCGGACTGTCAGAGGGCAGGCGACCATTACAAGCCCGGAGTCCATGTCCCGAAATAAGTCTAATCAATTGTGCAACAGCACATGTACAGGATACTATCGGACTACTTTCCAGCATGGGGATATTATTGGCGATGTCTTCTTCCTCGAAAATATTTTCGAGTCCCGCCATGGGTCTGAATTTACGATTAATATCACCTCCCACAATTACCATTGTCCTTGAGTTAATTGAACACAAAAATTGGTCTAGCTGTTCAATAGTCACAGATTCATTACTGGCCGGGCTTGGTTTGTTATAGATATTAATAATATGCCACTAACTTTTTTCTGGAGTTATGATTTTTACCCTCGCTATATTCTTGTTTAGGAAATCAACCTGGCTTATTTCAATGTTTAGAGTAACTTTAACCCAGATAACAAGACCACCTGAGGGCCTCCCTCTAACCAAAGGAGTTGCAGCTACACTATATGTTTTGAATCCCACATTGTGTGGTGTTTCCAAAGCCCATGTTTCTTGTAATAAGATAACCTCGCTCTGTCTGATATATTCCTGCCATATTACATCCCCTTGGTTTCTTTTCAGCCCTGCAATATTCCAAGATGTCAATCTTATCTCTGTTTGGCTTTCCTCCGTGCTTTGATCATTAGATTCCCCTTCTATTCCATTTATAGCTCCTTGAATTTCCTGACATTCCCCATCAGGGTGGAAATTATAGTTACAGTTGGGGACATCTTCTCCATTGTTATGAAGGGAATAGAAAGTCTCTACTAGTACCTCAGTCTCATCAGGGAAGAGTGCTAACCGTACATCTAAAGTATTGGGTGCTGTAGCTGCTTCACATTTGTGATGAATATTACATCTTGTTGACTATTCCTCTTATAAGTTCTTCCTATATCCTCATTTAGGGTACCTGAATCAATGCCTACATTGGCATTCTCTACAGTGTATTTCACAGCTTCACCACAGTTAGGAACGGTGGGCCCCAAGGTTTGTACATTATCCATAGGAACCATTTCATATTTCAATGTGGGTAGTTGTCAGTCTTGGGCATCTAAATCAGACAGAATCTGAAATCTATTGACCATGGAGATCAGAGTGGGTTTACTTACGAAAGGCCTAGTTGGCGGTCAATAAAAATAACCCAAGGGGAGTGCACAGATACCAGTATTTAAGCTATAGGTTGACTCACAGCAATTTAATAAAGAGCGCACCATCTGCGGTCTACGAAAATGTATTACAATACAGTCACCATTTATACCCTTAGATGATTGTCCCATCCATCCCACTCTGCGAACCATTAAAATCTCCTTTGTGTTAAATGGGTGGAATCTTTTGTATTTTTTTAGCCAATCTGGAACCTTGTTACATAAGTCGACCCACGTCTCTCTCTGTTCCTCCCTAAGGGCAGGAACACCAGCCAAAATTAAGACATAAGGGCATGAGGAAGGGGGTAAACTCAACACATCTTCACTAGGTTTCAAACGGTTACCAGTTAAATCAGTTCTTATATCGTTATTAGATGGACTTGGCACCATTATTACGGCTAAACATTCAACATTGTTTTCGAAACTTATACATTTCGTCCCTTTAAAAATATCTTGCATTCTGCCTTCCATACCAGAGTCAGTAGAGAATAACCTATGGTTATCATTAGTTTTCCCAACTGGAGCTTCAGATAGAGTCATGTTCACCGTTGCTCTCCCTCCGTTTCTTTCTGCCTCATTAAATTTTTTACCTACTATTTCACTACTTACATTTTTTATGGCAATATCCACTTGGTCCACTTTACCCCATAAAAGGGCCAAGTTCTTTTCGACTATATCATGGACACGGGGTAACCTTAAGCCTAGTGCAGTGTTGTCCTCAGTGGCTAAGGTTTCAGTCATGGAATCCACAGTATTTATATACCTAGGAACAGAGGGTAGTAAAACCATATCAGTTTGAGTACCAACAGAATTACTTCTCGGTAAGACAACGTTTACACTATTAGCACGATTTAACATATGAGATCCCTTTACATTCTTTGACTTTTGGGCTCCGACCCCTGTTTCCGTTTCGCAGGTGGTTCTGCCCCCTTCCTTGCATCTTGGTTGGTTAGAGTCTGTGTCCTGGTAACTCTACGTGATATTTCTAGTGAAACAGGAGCTGTTGGGTTTAAATCTGGCACCGGAGCAGTGGGTAGCCCATTTGTAGGAGTTATGGGCGGGGATATATGTTCGAAGTCTCTCCCAGTGCCCTTTGATAATCATCTTTGGAGAGTAGATGAATCTAGGGAAAGATGCTGTTTGGTTTTTTCGGGCACGGCCCGGGCATGCCCGTGTGTGTTCCACGCTGCAGGAGCCCTGCAGCCTAATTATGCGCCTCCTGGCGCTCCGATTCGGCGTTTGTGCTGCTAGCGCTGGTGGAGCTTGTGGTTCCCGGCCAGTGTCCTCTCTCACAGACGGGACCCTGTAATGCCCAAATGACTCTAAGCGCGGGAGCCCTGCAGTCTAATTATTCGCCTCCTGTTGCTCCAATTCAGCATTTGCGCCGCTAGCGCTGGTGGGCCTTGTGGTTCCCGGCCGGTGTCCTCTCTCACGACCGGGACCCTGTAATGCCCAAATTACTCTAGGCGGTGGCGGCAGAAGCAACAGCAGGACACCTGGTAGTTTTGGCTCATGCTCTGCGGGAGCCCTGCAGCCTAATCATGCGCCTCCTAGCGCTCCGATTTGGCATTTGCACCACTAGCGCTGGTGGGGCTTGTGGTTCCCGGCCGGTGTCCTCTCTCTCGGATGGGAACCTGTAATGCCCAAATGACTCCTGATGGAGGCAGAAGCAACAGCAGGACACCCGGTAGTTTCAGCTCCTGCACTACGGGAGCCCTGAAGCCTAATTATGCGCTCAGAGTGGAGTGGCGCTGCCCAGCGCTCGCTGAAGAGAGCAGTGAGCTGTAACAGGCAGTGAGTGACGCTCTACATTAAATATATGTCACTGCCCCCAGACCCACCCGTGAGGGCACTGCCAGATCCCGTATTACTTATGTTTACCACGTGCAAGCTCTGAAGCTACGTGGTACTGTGGAGGCTGGAGCAAGAGCAGAGGTCACCCAGCTGACAGGGCCGGACTGGCCGTAGCGGGCACTGGGCGTTTCCCCGGTGGGTTGTCAGAGTGGGGGCCGGTTTTAGGTTTTTGTTACCGGAGCCAGCAATATCGGCCCCCTGTAATAAAATCGCCCGAAACCAGCCCTAACAAACAGCTCAGCTGCAACCCCCTTCTGCCCCAGGGGGGCCGACCGAGCAGTTTGCCAGGGCCGGTTTCGGTACCCAGTCCGGCCCTGGCAGCTGAACCTCCCATCCTGGCCTAGGTACAAAAGTAAAAGTATTGTTGCTGCAAATTCTTTTTTTTTTTTGTACTTGTATAGCGCACAGCTACCCGCAGTGGGTTTCCCGGCGCTTGTACGAATACCGCAAGGGAACCCTTCCTGGCTTTCCCTGTGAAGTGTCCACTCCTGGGCACCCCCATGGTGCAGACCAGGCATCCCTCGCATTGTGGGGGCCGTTGTGGAGACTAAGCAAGCTATTGCCCAGAGTTGCAGCGTGGGACCCATGATCAGAACAGGCACTGAGGCGAGAATATCCGGTATGGGGAATTAATGAGCCCGAGACCAGCCGAGGCGGGAATCGAACCCTGGTCCCTGTCCAGAGCTCTGCATCAAGGTCTGCCTGCTCTAACCATTGAGCCACACTTCTCCACTTGAGATACCAGCCACAGTGCAACAGCAGGCACAATCGCTACTTGAATGCACAGCTCTTTGCTGCCATTTAACCAATAACACACCACAGCACCAGCTGAGGTGAGCACAGGAGAAAGTTCCAGTTTAATGAAACATTCTCAATATTACTATCAGCATTCACACAGACCTGCCAGCCACGGCTGCGACGAGTCCGGCGGGCAGTACGCACCAGAGGCAGTCAGATCAAATTGAAATAGTCACCCGATTATGATCCTGCCTCTGCGATAACTTTGCGACCCCTCTCACCGGCCACCAATGTGCTATTGCGCAATAGCGGACAGTGGTGTAATGTTGGGGGCCCTGGGCCCTCATTGCTAAAAGGACTGACGCAGACACAGTCAGATACTGGGTACAACTGGCCCAGAGCACGTGCGCTCGGCCCCTTTTATTAAAGCTGTGTCACCTGACCAGTGACATCAGTGGTGGGTGGGTGTTCAGTGTGCTGGCTTACAAAGCACTAGACTGCTGACCGTGATTCTGGATCACTACATCCCTCCCAAACTTCGGGGAAAATGAAAATAACCGAAAGTCCAACCTGTGGGAGAAAAGGTACAATTCGCAAACCCCACGACAAAGTTCAACCTGTGGGATAGAAAATGTACATACAAATGTAACACTGGACTCTGTAATTTGGAGTGAGTGTCTTTGGTGGATTGCAGGTCGCAGATGGTGTAATTGCTGCATCCAGGATTCATGAGTCACTGTGGCATGGTTTGCCATTTTTCTTCGGCGGGTCCTATCTTCTGTCTGCGCCGCCTGGACGTTGCTCTCTGTCTTGCCTTTGCTTGGCACCACTGGTGATAGTTGGTAGTTTAGATAGAAGGGTGACGTGATCCGAGTATTGTTTGTCTTCTCGGTTCTCCTCTTCAGTCCTGGTCCTTGGTGATGTCTCTGGGCAGGCTTCAAAGTATTTCTGGGCAGATGAAAGGAGTAGGTGCATACATCCCTCTCACTAGGATGCCCCTCTTCGCCGGTATTCCTCTCTCACAAGATGTCCGGGAGGACCTCTTTGCCAGGCTTCCACTGGACTGGTGTTGTCGGTCATGTTGCTCCACCATAGCCTTCGGGCCGTGAGCGGGGCGCTCCACGATCTTCACCATTGTGTCCGAGTTCCACCTGAAGGTTACGCTGTTGACTCTTTTCTTGCACGCAAAGCTTTCCTCTCCGTGGGTCTTGCAGACGCACCGTCATGGATCCGTCTCTCTTGCGGGACTTGCTGCCACCAGAGTCCCTTGAGGCCTTTGCTTATTGGGCTGCCACGGGTTGATGTGGAGTGGTCAGTTCCTCAGCCGGATGTGTGAGCACTCTCGCCATTCAATCTTCCACTCAACCCCAAAGGTAGAATGTTGTCAACAGTCCAAACTTGCTCTCTTCTACGATCGCCACATGGATGGATGGCTTGTAGATGGATATCTTTGACTTGTGCCACCGGTGTTCATGCCAGGCCTTGTTCTCCGCTGCACTCCGCTGTTCCGGTGCATGTCGCCATCTTCTTCTGATGGGTGTGTGAGTTGACTGGTCACACCTCTTCACTTCTTGTGATCTTCGAGTAGCACCGTGGCACTCACTACCCTTCTTCTCCTCCAATTCCTTTCACGATGTGGTCGGTCCCTTTTCTTCTCTTCAAACCACCCAGGCCATCTCCGTGTGGCGTGCACTCCACCCGAATCTCCCTGGTTGCGTCCTACCCCTAGGACACACTTTCCTCTTCTTCCGATGGCCAAACCAGGCATCGCACCTTTCTTCCTGTCGCTCCTTCTTTACTTCGGGTCGGTGTCATCAGACCTCTTCTGAGTCCCGTCCATGGACCTCTTCTTGATCTATTCAGTTGCTATGCCTTTGATCTTCTGGCATGTCTTTGCAGTCGTGATCTTCTGACTGTCCGCTTCTCCTTTCTTTTCCTTCTGGGTGACCAACGGCCTGGTCATCTTCTCCTTTCCTTTCCGGGTGACCAACAGCCTGGTCATCTTCTCCTTTTCTTTCCGGGTGACCAACGGCCTGGTCATCTTCTCCTTTTCTTTCCGGGTGACCAACAGCCTGGTCATCTTCTCCTTTTCTTTCCGGGTGACCAACGGCCTGGCCATCTTCTCCTTTTCTTCCCGGGTGACCAACGGCCTGGTCATCTTCTCCTTTTCTTTTCCGGGCGACCAATTGACTGGTCCGCATCTGGCGGTGACTTTTTGGCAAGTCATCTTCGCTGTGACCTACTGACAGGTCTACGAGGACGCGATCCCTGCGTTACTCGGTCGTGGTGGCGTGGAGTTCCTTCACTCCTTGCGCGGTCCTGCGCAATGCTGTTTGGTTCTGAGGTGTGGAGTTCCTTCACTCCTTGCGCGGTCTCGCACAATGCTGGTCTGTGGCGTTGGTGTGTCGATGGGCAGCGTCACTGGGCGCTCCTGACTTTTGGTGCTCCTGGCGCAGTGCTGCACTGTCCTGACGTGTGGAGTTCCTTCACTCCTTGCGCGGTCTCGCACAATGCTGGTCTGTAGCGTTGGTGTGTCGCTGGGCAGTGTCACTGGGCGCTCCTGACTTTTGGCGCTCCTGGCGCAGTGCTGCGCTGTCCTGACGTGTGGAGTTCCTTCCCTCCATGCGCGTTCCTGCGCAGTCGTGGCGTGTTTCTGCGTTCCTGCGCTGTCTCGTTGCGTGTTCCTGGAGTTTCCGGCGCGTTCCTGCGCTGTCTCCTGGCACGTTCCTGTAGATTTTGGAGCGTTCCTGCGCTGCTGGTGAGGCAGTGTTCTTGTTCTTCTGGCGCGCTCCTGCGCCGTCGCTTTTTATCTTCTCAGGCTGTGTGGCGTCTGTGCATCAGTCTTGGTGCATGCTAGTGGTTTTGCTCTTCTCCTGGCACATGTGCACTTGGCTCGACGCACCTGTGCTCTCCTGTCATTGTGTCTCTTCCTTACGCCATGCAGACCCCTTGACCTGCTGCTCACTTGTCCCGGGCACGTTCGGTACTTTGGCAGCCTCGTGCTTGCTCCAGTCTCTTTAGAGGGTTTGTTGGGATCTGCGGGTGCAATTTCGTACTTGGCCACTAGGTGGCAGTGTTCCGCTGCAGGGTTCAGCTTTGATTCAGCGGCAGCTTGCCTTGCAGCTGCCTTCTTCACGTGTTGTTTGTTTTCCTGAGTCGGCTTTCCTGTTTGTTGCCGGTGCGGGGCCTCGGCGCTGCTGGACACCGAGTTGCAGAGTTTGTCGCTGGGGGTGGGTGAGCGCATGGTTGTACCGGCTCCCTCTGTTAGCGGCCAGGTATCTTGGGCACCACTTTTGCTCCGACGTCCGCTTTGGGCAGTCCCGTCTTGGCAAGCTCCTATGCAGCGCTGCGGGGGAAAGGGGGCTGGTGCTGCTCCTACCAGCCTCGGGCCATGTGCTGTCCTCTTTCCTTTTCTCACCCCCGCCGCAGCAGCCTTCAGCAGTTCACACGCTGCGGCGGTGAGGGTACTGGCATGTATCTGGGGGCCACTCGCATCCGCCAGCCACAGTTGCTGCGCGGGTGGGCTCCGCTGCAATTCCTGATGTCTGGCACTGGTTGGGGGTACAGACAGTACTTGTAGCGGGTGGGCTCCGCTTCTGTTTGCTGTCACTGCCCACACTATGGTCCGCTCCACTGTGGGCTATCCTTCTTGTCCAATGCGGACATCATTCACTGCTCTCCCCGCCGCCGCAGCCTCACTTTCCTTACGCGGTGCAGCGGGGGAAACGCTGTGGGCAGGCCGCGGGTGGGCTCCGCGAGTCCTGCTTAATTAGTGTTCATTGATGGCGGGTGGGCTCCGCTTCGGCTATTAAGCGCCTGGCAGCTCCCCTCACGCTGCGGGCGCTCTTCGGTGGTCTTTCACCCCTCCGCCGCACTTCTCACACGTGGCGGGGGAAGCGCTGCAGGCAGGCCGCGGGTGGGCTCCGCTGGCCTTGCCTTATTCTGAGTTTATTTTCGGTCGCGTTGCACGCGACGAGGCACCATGGCCATGCGGGTGGGCACCGCTTTCGGTGCTTGGGCTCACCTTCGGCCGACGGGCCTTTTCTCCTCCACGCGGGTGGGCTCCGCGGAGGTTTCACCGGGCGGTGGCGGCCGATGCAGGTGGGCTCCGCACGGCTCTCTCTCTCTTCACCCCAGGCAGGGGCGCATTCGCGGCCGACGCGGGTGGGCTCCGGTCGGTCCGCTCTTTATCAACCCACGCAGGGGGCCTTGCAGGCTGGGCTCACAGGTGTGGGGTAGGCTCCCAGTCACCTTCGTGTCTGCAGGCAGGCCCAGGGCTCGGCTTACGCCCTGCAGGCCTCTCGGCGGCCGGCGCCGCTTCCCCAGAGGGGTGCCCTGCACATGGGCACTTCCCTTCTTCTTTCCGGGGGTTTTCAGCTGCGGCACGCGTGGCTAGCGTCCGCCTCGTCGCCAATGTAATGTTGGGGGCCCTGGGCCCTCATTGCTAAAAGGACTGACGCAGACACAGTCAGATATTGGGTACAACTGGCCCAGAGCACGTGCGCTCGGCCCCTTTTATTAAAGCTGTGTCACCTGACCAGTGACATCAGTGGTGGGTGGGTGTTCAGTGTGCTGGCTTACAAAGCACTAGACTGCTGACCGTGATTCTGGATCACTACAAGTGGCAAACTAAAGAAATATAACTGTTGCTCGCTCTGCGGCGCACTCAGAGAGAGACTGTCCACTTCTAAATGAATTCACTCTTTGTTGTAATCACGTGATGCCACCATGTCATCTGAATGTCATGCCGCAGCAGCTTTGATAATCAGAATGCTCACTGCTGTACCAGGCCAGCGCGACCCACTCATGGCCTGAGGCATTCAAGCACACTTGGAAGTAGTACTGCATGCACTGCGCACACTCTGCCAGAGCAGCACACATCCGAGATGCTTGTTCATCACGACTATTTGACCATGGCAGCGCTTTAGGTCCCGCTTGTCTGTCTGCCTCTGCACCAGCAGTGGCTTCAAGGAGGCACTATAAATGCATGACGTTGTATTTTAGTGTGGTAATGCGGACCATCCCACTAAAATGCGTTAGTATAATGGCTGATGTGTGGTATGTGGCAGGGCTGAAATTAACGTTGTGAAAACTAACAGACACTTCAAATATCTTGGATGGCAGTCTCCATCAGGGAAATCTATTGACGGTCACCCCAACCTAAATAGGGTGGGGCAATGGTCACTATGACCTTGCGTCTCAGTGGTGGATGTTCTGTCAGGTCATAGACCTGAAGAGACTGCCATCAGGAAATTAGCACTTCACCCACAGTGGGGTGGGCAAAGTAAGAGTTTGGAGCATATGGGCACACATGTAGGCCGCTGGGACACCCTGGACTGCTACTCCGGAGTGTATGTTAATTGGTGGTTTTTCTTTATCCTATCTTTGACACGTCTCGGTCTGATGGGTCAAAATGTATTGTGATACCTGTGCAGTATTGAATAAAAGCAAGTCTAAAAAACTAAAAACCTAAGAGTTTGGAGCGGTGAATGAACTGCCAATTTGCAAAAATCCTTCCCAAAAGCCCTTATTTAGTTTTAACCCCCTTCCCCGCCCCTCCACAACCATTCACCCTCCCAGTGTCACTGCTGCTGAAAACCGCCTTCACCACACTGGTGGAGAATGCACTGCTGCATGTAGAGTATTCTGGCACTGAGATGGAATTTGTACTATGAAACAGTTCCCACTGACTTGATGACATTTCCCTCACTGTAAACGCTCTGCAAAGGAAATTCTATCAGACATGTGAGGACTAAAAATATACACTATAATAGAGGATGCATTTTCAGTAGCTACACCTCAAATATCCAACATGTACTGGAAGTTTCCTTTCAGGAGATTAGAGAAATGTGCAAAGATTTTTGTTCAGGTCAGTTTTGAATGATGTTACTAAAAATGGACATTGACTTGCATGGACAAATTGGGCAGCCTCTTCTACACCACTTTGGGCAACTGTCTACTGGTGTTTTTTGTAGTGTTGGCAGGCGTGGCTCCTTCATCGGAAAGACCTCCTTCCCCTATCCTAGCAGTTTCGCTAAATGTTGCCTTAACCAAGAGAGTAACATGCTCTATTCTCCAAAACTAAAACTAGCAGAATGCTGGTCTCATGAAGTTTGCACCTAATTATTTAAAGCCTGATTACAAGTGCAGGGCTAAACTCAGATCCCTGTGCAAACATGAGTTTTCACAGGTATCAGAATTAGGATTTGTGTGATAATTATCACACCCTTGCAGTTTTCCCCTGATATATTCCAGCAGGTCAAACTGCTCACATTTATAGAGGAAAAGGCCCCTAAATAAGTGAAACATCTATATTTTGATGTGTAAAATACTGATTCCGTATGTTACGCCTCATTTGCAAGTTAAAAAGTCAGAATAGGAGGTATATACAACACATGGTCAATATCTCAACACAGGTAATTGTACATTCCACATTTTGAAAATACCTCATCTGTTTCACCTAACCTGTAACGAGGTCATTAGACTTTTTTATTCCATTTTTATTATTCATTACTTTACCTTAAATGCATTCTGATTGTGCTCAGTGGAAAGATCCATTCCAAAAACTAAAAACTTGCATCTAAAAAGTCCTCTACAATATCCACTGAATTCTAACAAAAGTTCCCTGATTTATTTTAAATAAAATACCTAAACACCATACATGACATTTGTGGAGGGGCAGGTGGCACTGAACCCCTCTTTCTGGGCTGTGCTGCTCTTAAGCGCACTTCATCTCCTGCAGCACAGGATGCCATACAAGTCACTTCGGGACTTTGAGTCCCAGGATTCCTTTGGACACTCGGCAACAGGTGTGAGTTGGCGCATTGGCACTGGGCCCTTCTTTCCCAGCCGCAGGGCTCCTAAGAGCATTTATCTCTGACAGCACCCAGCACGCCTGGGTGATGACTGGGCCAAGAGTGGGTCCAACTGAACAAATCAGAGTATGGAGGAGGCTGGGTAGGGCCACCTGTTCTAATGACTGCAAAATCTACTGGAGTACATCCCAAGATGTTTAAGTGAAAATATCCCTGCCCTTCTGGTCCTGCTGCTTCTAATGGACACCAGAAATGCTCCTGTATAATTTCATTCCTCTCTTCGCCAGATTGGGGCTTTAAAGGAGGAAATTCTCTGCGTAGAAGAAGAACTGGGTTTAGGGGGTGGAGCCACCCATATCGCCCACCACTACCAAACCTGAGGAGGGGAACCAGGTGGAAGAGACCGGTCTGAAAACTAAGAGAGCTCTGAAAGGCTCCCGATAGAAGACAGACCCTTCTTCTGTTATCACAGTGCCAGAGGTTCATCATCATCCAGCTACTTCGCTCTCTGATCTGGAAAGATGTGAGAATCAAAAAGAGATTTGCTATCCTGCAAGCTTGTTCAAATAAGGTTAATAATGCCACTCTGGGAACTATGGAATCAGTTAATAATGATTTGAACCCTACTTAAATCGGTTACTGAGGGTCTAAGAGAAGCATATAGATATATTGGTGATCGAACTATATCAGAAAGTAAAATTGTTAAAGTTGGAAGTGGCCCTTTCTAGGGTGCGTTCCCTCAACCTTTTGCTTTTCTCCTTTCCCAATTTTCCGTGGCTCTGGATGCTAACCGTAGGAATGGAGCGCGTCTGGCACTGCTGTACAGTGTCAATCTGCTGAGCTCGTCATACACATACTTCGGACCGGTGTTTGCCTGATTTGAGTTAGCTGTAAGTCACTTATCATGGGGTAAGTTATACCAGGGGCAAGTATCTTGAATGTGCCTCCATGGGCCTGCTGAACTGATTATACTATCCATGGAGGTAGTTCATCGATGGTGCCATTGGTTTGCCCTGGTGGGACCTGTGTGCACGGGTTACTGTCACTCGGTCTGGCATTTAAAAAGCTACGTGCCAAGGTTCTGCATTTCTCCTGCTATATCAGACTTCTCCCTGGTGACAGGGTGCAGTGTTGGGAAGGCGTTGGTCAGGTGTGTGTATGTGTTACCTGCAAGAGTTGTGAATGTCACTGGATGGTGTGTTTGGTACAATGGGGCCTGCTTCTCACAATAGTTATGCCTGAGGGGGTGCAGGTAAAGGCTTTTGAGCATTATTTCCTACAGGCAGAATAGTAACCTTATAGTGGTTGGCATGTATGAGTTTGTAATGGCAAAGCCTCTCTGGTAGTCGGAGGGGGTTCAACATTCTGGTGCTGGAAATGTCACTTTGGGAAAGGTAGCATTTCAATACTCGGGTCGCTGTGTGCCTGACAGGTTGTCTCCTAATTCATAACTGGTTGCTAGGGGACAGCCGCATCTGTGCATTCCTGATAGAGAGCCGTAAACTAAGGGTTCAAAGGAAACCACGGACCGCTGACTCTGAGGGGCCTTTCCAGGACGGTTATGTGGGGTGGAATTGGCACCTTCATTACAAGGGGCAGGGTCTTGGCCCCAATAAAGATTGTGATCGAACCTCCAGGGGTAGCATGGCAGACAGGACAACATTTAGAGAGGGCCTTTGCATTTCAAAGCTGGCCTTTTGAACTGATCGTATCTTCGAAGGCCATGGTGTGTATAACTACTGGGGCTTTGGGCTCCGAAAGTAGAGGCACTTTTGGATTTCATGCAGTACAACTAAGCTTTTGCAACAAGTCAGCAAACTGTTACAAACTGCATCAGACGCACTTAGCTGACGATAGATTATAGCCTTGCGGCTGCTCTACATTGCATAGTGCACAATTCTTTATTTTAAGATCGTCACATGAATTGGCAGCTTTGCATATCAATTTTAAGTCTTGTGGCAGCCATAAATGTTCATAAATATTGAAATGGAGGACAGTGGACATCTTGTACATACTTGCACATAGTTTATTTCTCCATTTGATTTTAGACGTCACATGTATAATGTTTCATTCTAAGATCTGTGTTTGAAATTGAAATTATTTAGTAGCAGGGACGCTTTTGATACTGAAATGGCACTTTTTGCACATCAAACTTTTGCCCCGTGGCAGATCAGAATTGCACAGCGCATCCTTACAATCACTGAAAAATAGGATAGTGGACACTTTGCACATTTTTTGCACACAAAAGCGTTATCTTGGTTCTTAGATGTAACATGTTTAATATCCCATTTTAATAAGGTTGAATGAACTTGTAATTTTGTACATCAAACCCTTGTCTTGACACAGCTATAAATGGCCCAGTGTATGTACACATTCATCTAAAGCAATGATAGTGGACACTTCGCATACGTTTATGCAAATATATCACTTCATTGCTTTTGACGAAACGTGTATAAAGCCTTATTTCAGATTTTTTCTTGATAATATTTTAGTATTGGTTCAGATTGCACCATCTGTCATTTAAAATTGTATAACGGCATGGAAAACCATAACATAAGGTAATAGCGCCTCATGCGACGCTAAGTAGGCGCAATTTCAAAGTGTAAATAAGAACTCTGTTGTACTTTGGTGCATTTTACGTTAAATTGTAATGGTTTTAATTAACTATGGAATAAAGCCATTTTCTACTTTGTGAACTCAATTATCTGCCGAAAGAGAGAATTCAAATTTACTCCTCAAGCTTTTGTGCTGGAATATAGCGGGACTAGGGAATAAGAAATCAGAGCCAACATGGTGTAACTTCATTAAATGTTATAACATTGTTGGGTTGCTACCCCCTCTGTGTCTGTAGAGCAAGGTGAGGGATGGAAACTCTTATATCTTCAAATATTAATTGTAAAACAAATTCCAAATTGATACCGTAACCTCATAGTTGTTAGCAGTCGACTTAATTTTTTTTAGCCCCAAAGATC